>NW_019173285.1:0-385490 GCF_001773325.1 Penicillium arizonense | reverse complement strand
TATTTTGCCACCCCCAACCAAAGCTGAGCTCTCAGCTGCCGCTGCACATGTAATATGTAATGGCGATCTACAGTAAAGAAGAAGACAAAAAAACGGGGACATGCGTAATGATGCGTAATGCTCACCTAAGAACGGGCGATGGAATTTCTGGAACAAGGTTTAGAGCCTAGGAAACCTACACCAATGACGACCGGTCTAAACAAGGGCTGCAGGGGCGGGTCGAGAGCCGGCGGTAAACTCAGTCTCAGGCTCGGCTGGACATGTAGGAACATAACCTTGAACTGGCGCACGGGCGTTTACAATTTACACACCGTACTCGTGGACTGTATGCAGGTATATCTGATTAACCCAATCTTCCATTTCTATATGTACTTTTTGTGCGACTTTATACTGCAGTAAGCTTAGAATGACCCGCATGGCAAATATAATACTTCATTTTCTGGATGAGGACACCGAGGCCACGGTGCATGTAGCATGTTACTGCTTGCTTTTGCTTTTGCTTTTGCTTTGCGTATTAGTATGATATGAGTATCGGTATGAAGCCGTGCACAATAGTGTGCTCCGTCCTCTTGCTCCGACCAGAGCTCCGAAACATAAATCCTGCAACCTAGAACAGTGGAATCCGGTCACCGATTATTGAGATTTAATATGAAGATAATTGAACCGCCACTATGTAAATAGTAACAAAGCCACGAAACAAGGCACTGCCTCAAAATCAACTTATATGAAAATTACACAATTAATTAACTTATACCACACATTAAACATTAAACACGCACGCTCTAGTCTCAATCACATTGGGTAACAACCCACAGCTAGTAACTCCTATCTACCAGCCTGCCCCTTGCACGAGCGTACATAGGATCTAAGCGCGGGAGCATCAAAACAAAATATCGGTCCAATTTAACTGGTCTCCTATTGGTATTTTGGGCCGGCATGGAATATTACAATAGCTCTTGGCGACCTGAGCGGTATGGGTACTGAGTTTGCTATGAGGGATTTGGGACTGTTTCCGAGATTGGAGGCGTTCACTTTTTTTTTTTTACTTTTTTTCCGTTGTGTGCGCTGATCATGTGCATGTAGGGTTTGGAATTTGCCCTTGCCCTGTGCCCTACCGAGTATATTACTAGTTTTGGGTTAGGTATATGTACTTTGGTTTTTGAGGGCGTTGGATATGACAGGGATCCATTGGTTGTGTTGCTTTTTTGGCGTATGTAGGTGGGAGATAAGACTCGGGATGGAATTCCCCGACTGGATGGGTTTCCGGGGTGTGGGTTGTCGGGAGTTTTGGTTGAAATGTGTTCTTGTGCTCATGAAAGGAGAGAGTGTTATAGTAGGTTGGCTTGCATTGGTTGCTGACTGCAGAGTGTTGCTTTATCAGATTGCTCGGTTTCATAGTATCAAAAGTAAAGTCTTCTATATTGGCTGCTGGCCTAGAATATATACATGAACGCGTTCTATTTGAAGATATATAGACGTAAGAGAGCCAGTATGTGAATGGTATCAACCAATGGCAAACTGCTGCACAAAGAATGGTATCATAAGTTGAAACCCAAATCGCTGATCCTTGAAAAAAAAAAGCCAATCCCGGATGCTGAAAAGCTGGTGACCGCGAGCACATAGCCCGGGTATGAATTAATAAAGACAAAAACAAGACAATCTATGCCACCATGTATTCTCCTTCGCCCCGCTTGGCCTGCATGACTCGGGACCACCGGAAGGCCTGCGACGTAGGTGCCCGACCTCCAGCCAGCGGAGATGGGGGTCCGAAGTCGCTTGGATAAACGGGATACGAGGATTCATCAGAATACTCAGCCCAGATCCGTTCTAGGAGCTCTAAACATGATAGGTTGTTGACAAAGCCGGAGTCCTTGGAAATATCCTTGCAGCGATTTCGGATGATCGATCGGTGATTCTCCTCGACACACTCCGACCCGACAATGAATAATGGCCAGAGAAGGTATACATCTGACTGCACGGTATAAAGACAGTGCATGGCCAGTTGAACGAGGTGCTGGATACGTCCATGCCGTGACGGGAGAGTTGGCTCAGCTAGACGTTCACAGTATAGAAGCGCGGCATGGCGGAAACACTCCGAGATCTGGAAGACGTCCTGGAGATTCTCGGGGGCCACTTGGTATGCAGATGTGGAGGTCTGCGGCATGGTGTAGTTGGTAGAGTTCCATGACATAGTAGATGCAGACAAAGGTGGAGAAGGGAAAGAGGCTTCAGCAGGTGGGTCGAATCGCCAGGATTCAAGTCGCTGCCTAAGTGAATACCATTCAGTCCAGAATTCTGGAGAGGATGGACGACGGGACTGTTCGCTGCTCTGCGGCGGTGTGGGGAGGGAGAACCCGTATCCGGGAAGCGGCATGGAGCCAGCCATAGGATCTGGAGTGACCGTCTCCCACCCGGGGAATAGCATAGAGGGGGGAAGAGAGGCGGTGGAGACAGCAGCATCAGTTGGGCGCGAGAGATTGGGGGTTTGATCCTGACTGAGAAGGTTCAAGCGACCAAGCTGGGAGATCAATTTGAATAGACGACCATCACAACCAGCTAGGTTCTCCAGACCCCATTCTCCATCTGTTTTTGAACTGATCTCCAAGCATGTCCCACGAAGCTGTACATCACGATCATTTGTAGTAGCTGTAAGTGTATCGAACCATGAGAACATGCGGATGAACCATTTGAGATCTTCTGTCATCACACGAGAATGGCGCATTCGGATCGCTAGGAGTCTTGTCACTCCTGCAAATTGTGCCCGGAACTCGGCAACACCAGTGTCACAGCCATGAAACAGGCAGAGCATTAGAAGTGTTGCCAGTACCGAGTCTGACAGTCTTCGACGGGGGTCAGCCAAATCGGCGTTCAATGCCTTGACGGCCATCCCGCGGTGGTGATTCTCTTCCCTCACGTATCCTTCCGGAACCGAGATGCCATAGCGATCTTGGAAGTCTTCATCAGTAAGGGCACGGTGAGCCATCGATGCCATGCGTGCTGGTAGTGTTCTTTCAGTAGAACGATGGTTATGTTCTCGCCTTTGTCGCAAATTACTTGTAGCCAGCGTTGCAATTGCTTCTTGTAGAGCCTCGCTTTCCACGGCCAAACGGATGACATGCGTGCGGAATGGATTTGTTGGGCTGTCAAAGGCAACAATCATGGGAGCAATGACTTCAGCATAGTAGCTGATGAGATATCGAAGACGGGGAGTCTTCCCCACGGATCGCGCCAAAAGAAGTTGAGATAGTGATGGAGAATGTGCAGCGTTCCAAAGCATATGGTAATTAGAATCTCTCTTGACATCCTCTTCATCAACATCTTGTGACGATGGTGGGGTGACAGGCTGATATGGAAAGGGCATTGCAGTAGGCCAGACTGGAGAATTAAAGCTGGCTGTTGGGCTCAATATAGGAGCATACTGCAATGCCGTCTCCGGAGTCATGTATTGAGTAGTATTTGGAACCAGAGGTCGGGATGGTAATGGAAGCCCTGAAATCTTGGGTGTCGAAGTAGCCGTGTTAGACCACGACTGGGGATCTGGCATATCCATTGTCCACGGCATATCGAACCCCGGCATCCTGGGTGGTGAACTTTCCATTTTCACATTGGCTGTCCCAGCGTCGAACGATGAGACTGCCGGGCCAGTGACTGGAGGCACCGGAACCGAAGCATTATAGGGAGCCCGCGATGAAGACGGTCCACTGCTGTTCGAAGCCTTTGGTTGTGGTTTCGCAGGTGTCGCTTGCTCTTCCGAGTCCATCACCGGCAGCTTCTGTCCGCGGAGCTTGCCTCGGCTTGCGACTCCAACCCCCCACGTCAATGTCGTCTTGTATCCTGAGCATTCGCGACCAAGTTCGAGGCACTGGGAGCAGTAAGGTCTGCGCCGATCACACCGTGCCCCTCGCTTGGAACAGGCAAAGCAGTCATCGGAAGCCCCGCTGACGACGGTTCTCTTGCGGCGTTTTCGTACGGGAGCATTCGGATCGGTCTTACGTGATTTCCCCTTGGGCGCCGGGTCTCGAGACTGAGGGTCTGGATTATTGGAGGGCATCATGGACGGATGATCTGGTTGCCCGCACGGGGTCCATCTGTTGAGACCGCGAAGGCCCGGTGAAAATGTGAGGGCAGTTTCAAGGTTGCGGGGAACGGAACGTGAGGAGCGGAGATTTGTAAGATCGGAATAAACTGCCAGAGTAAAATCTGGGGAATAGCGTAGGAGAGTTAGGGAAGAGGAAAGAACTGAAAAAGAAAGGAAGAGGCGTGTTGGGGGGTGGATATGGGATCTGCCCAGTGGAGGATGATCCGCGCTCTAACAAGACGGGGCGTTCGCGACTGATTTCTCTCCTATCTGGTTCCACTCGGTGATCATGAAATAATCGCGCATCTCAACTCATTAATGGCCCCTGCACATTGCGCCTACCTCGGCTCTGAGGAGCGCAAAATTGAGACCGGGGATGTTTTAGGGTCTTGTGCCTTGTTTCCGCAGTTTGATATATCTGTTTCAATCCGCATAGACTACATTTCGCGAACTTGCACACTCCTATTAACATTCGGGCTTAACAGCGTAGACTAAATATGACCCGCCAAGCCTGGACCAATCTTCTTCCCGCCCAGCTCCGGGATGAACGCCACACTCTTCAACACCCTCCTTTTGTGCTAAGAGCAGGCATGTACACTGTATAAGCCTGTACAGTCTATACATGGTCTCAACAGTTCAACTTCATCAGTAAAGTGGCCGTGCGCCGCTCCCTGAACCCCTGGACCAAAGCGCAAACTTTCCGAGTCAACATTGGCGTCATTGACCATGGGTGCATTCCGCCCTGGGAGGGCGAGGTCCCTCGTCCTGGCCATGCTCTCTCTGATCCTTGTCTGCACTGTCTACTTTTATTGGACCCCGACCACCGCATCCTCCACCGTCTCCCTAGTCCCGAATACAGCCTTCGAAGTCCCCCTCACGGAACGCCAAAAGGACTTCTGGAAAGTCCTTCGACCGATCTTCGAACGACACAACCCCAACTGTCCTTCTCCGGATAAACTCGGCGATGTGGACGCCCAACATTTCGATCCGACGAATGAGTTGCCGAGGCCCGACCTGACGTCCCTGAGCGAGGAAGATGAGCGGAAGATGGAAGAGGCCCATGCGAGCTTCATTCAGGATATCAAAAACTCGGGCAAGGAGTTGAAGCCCATTCATACCCCGGGGAAGCGAGGGTTGGTCTCTACGGCTGGTGCGACGTACCTGCCCGTGTTTGTGTCCTCGCTGCGAATGCTTCGCCGCGCGGGGTCCACATTACCGGTTGAACTCTACATGAAGGACGCCAGCGAGCACGAGAAACGTGTTTGCAATGAGGTGCTTCCTAAACTTGATGCGCGATGCCTGGTGTTGGCAGATGTCGTGGGCAAAAATATCATCGAACACTATCAACTCAAGATCTTTGCGGTTCTTTTCTCGTCCTTTGAGGAGATTGTCTGGATGGACGCCGACTGCTTCCCCCTTGGCAAACCAGAGGAGCTGCTCGACTCTGAGCCATTTAAATCCAATGGCCTAGTGACCTGGCCCGACTTCTGGGCTTCCTCCGCATCGCCGCTATACTACAGGATCTCACGACAGGAGGCGCCATCCATGGCTGCCCGCCAGTCGTCAGAAACAGGGGCTTTCTTGGTCTCTAAGAAAACCCATTTGCTGCCACTCCTATTGGCCGCCTACTACAATTTCTACGGTCCGTCTCACTACTTCCGCTTGTTAACTCAAGGCGGTCCTGGTGAGGGCGATAAGGAAACCTTTATCCAAGCTGCTTCAGCACTTGGTGCACCTTTCTACACTGTCAGTGAGAGGGTCCAGGCTATCGGACACGCCACTGCAGATGGCCTGTCTGGATCAGCCATGGCGCAGTCAGATCCCCGCGAGGACTACGCCTTGACGCAACAAGACAAGTGGCGTGTAAAGGACCAGGATGTGGCCCAGGCACCACACATTTTCTGGATCCACGCAAACTACCCGAAGTTCAATCCCGGAGACCGGATCTTCGGTATGGGATGGGAAACTACCCCCACGCTGAAAGAAGATGGTTCTGATGGACGAGCCTGGACCGCACCCGCGGAAACCGTTGGGAGATTCGGATACGATGTCGAAAAGGCATACTGGGAGGAAATCAAATGGGTCAGCTGTAATCTGGAGACGGCCTTCAAAACATGGGAGAACAAAGTGGGCCTGTGCGAGCGAGTCGAGGAGTATTGGGGCCACGTCTTTGCTGGACCGCATGACGATGATCCCAAGTTTACTCTAGATGGCTGATGGCTGACCTTGGATCTACTGCGCCATACTCTGCGCTTCGGGCCGCTTTCTGGTCTTTTCAGCTTCTTTCCCGCCCCGGAGTCGGGTTACTGTGGCTTGGACACATGTCCTGCATTATAACGTTACCACACCTCAACTCCACCACCGGAGAACCAGACCACAAATGTCACCTACACTGACCACTGTTGATTTTCTGCCTTTTTCCTTGGGCCTGCTGGAACTGAAGTGTCTGGACAATCTCTCCTTGATCATTTGTTGCGGTTCTCCATGTCGGCAGAATTTTCCTCCCTAGCAGTCGATCGGTATGGGTAGATGCGTTCAAAATGTTCTCGCTAATAAGTCGAGGCAGTCGGTTTTTAGGGTCCCTCTTTTTCTGGTACAGAGCCTGAACTTCACTCGAAATGAATCTCAGTTCTCCATACTGGCAGGTGATCTGGTTCTGAACCAACGTGATGTACTCGGCCTGTTTCTGAAAGAGATATTGGTACTCTTGTAGTTGCGAGGAGGATCCTACGCGATTTTCGTCCACGGCCTTTTTGTTGCATGCCGCCATCTCATCAAGGAAGCGAAACATGGCGCCATCCATCCTCTCGAGGAGGTGCATTCTCTCACCTGGGGACATGCCCCCATTTGCTGGTCGGTAAAGAATGGCACTTCGTACCTATCATCTCTGATTTTCTGTAGGCGGCGGACAAATTGCTCCCGCTGCCCATTATCATTGATGGATTGAATAGAGGCACTCCACCCAGTTGCCCATTCCATGCTGTATCTTTCGTTTATGCGATTGAAAATGGGCAATGTTAAAAGGACCCCCTCTTGTTGATATTCGGACCCCCTCTCCACCTGTCTAAGCCTAATTAGGGAAGGCGTAGTATATGTATCTCACAGTGTCTTTTTTTTTTGTTTTAAGACCTTCGGAACCCTAAGAAGACGTCTATTTAACTAGCTACACAAAGCTAGAGTGAAAGGACTAGACTATAACACTATTGTGTTAGACCCGCTGGCAACCCGCTACGTTGCCAAATTCATACACCAAACCGGTCTTCTTACTTAGATTTAATATGTAGACTAAGAAGAATCCGATAATAAAGCTAAAGACCTAAACCTAGAGGTTATAGAGCAGAGTCCCGAAGACGCTAGGTACTCACTACCGCTTGCTACCACGTTTAAGGAGAGAGCCTCACTTAGCTATTCGAATACACGCTACAGGACTAAGCGATCCCTAGACGGCCTAAAATAACAATAAATAGCAATCGAGGCTAAAGTGAGGACATCGGAGAACGGGGTTTAATCTACAGCAGTACTAGTTGGCTAGGATCTTGATGCGGAAGTGCGTACATATCTCGTGAGAAGAGGACATTAGAGAGGTAGAGGTGCATCTACGGGTTCATTTCTGTATTCAATACATCACTAGCATTGAATTTTCATTTATATAGGCTTTTTCGACGCATTTGCAGGTTTATAGGTTTGGCTTACATGTAATAGGCTGGTGCTTCCACTCTTTGAGAACCAGCCTCACATTTTGTACTAGAGCATGATCAGGCGTACGGACACAAGTTCTTGCTTCAACCGGAAAGAAGCGCCTGCATAGCCATTACGATACTAGTTAGGCTCCAACAGGTTATAGAACTTTAATTGATTTGATTGATTGATTGATCACCAGCGGTGTAGAGGTCTTCTGCTTTTGTGTACTTTTTAAAACTGCACTCAGATATCATTATATCGTACATAAATGCAACAACATCCATCCACACCAACCCAAGAAAGGTTGCTATTTACTATATCATAACATCATAACATAATTTAGTGCTTGATGCCCTTCTCACGAAGGCGCTGCTCATCCTCAGCCTGGAGGTCGGCGTCAATCTGGGCGCCCTTGGAGGGAGCGTTGCCGTGGACCTTGGCCTAGAAGAATCAATCCGGTTAGCAATTGCAAATGACGGAATGAGGAAGAGTATATGATGTGGTGTCACTTACGGGCTTGGTAGGATCTTGCTTGCTGAGCTCAGCTTCCTGGTTCTGGACGTCGTTGTGGTGGTGCGAAGGGTCTTTCTTGTGCTCCTGGGAAGCGAGCTTGTTGGCGATGGAACGGCCATCCTTGGAGTCGAGGTTCTGGTGGCTGTGTGTCTGGCCTTCCGCGTAACGGGCGCGCTCCTGGAGCTCGGAGACGGGTTCGTTGCGCTGGTCACCAGCTTCATAGAGGGCACGGTTTCCGACGGAGGATTGTCCTGACATTTTGGATTGAATGTATAGAAGAGTTTCGGAAAGGGAGAGAGGAAAGGTTGTTTGTTTTGTTGGATTATAGAGAAGAGTGATTGAGGGGGTTTTCAGCTGTGATTGATGAGAATTCAAAGTCAGAAGCTCGACCCTTGGTCTTATAGTTGAGATTGTACTTGTGATGTCATGCTGGAGTCACTGAGATCATAGTGGGGCATTAACCAGGTTGGATGGCGATGACAACAGTTTCAACCCTGCGATTTCTGATCGCATGTGCTCTGGACCCTTCTTTGGTTTTCTCTTTGCATCACTGCAATCAAGGAAGTTGCTTGGTGACATTGTTCAGTTCGTGCGGAGATCAAGGGATCCACTTCCTAGTCTTTTTCCTAGGCTTCTTCTGACGTTGATGCTTGTACCTGGAAATCTAGTGCCCTGCCATTGAATTACAGCACGGATATTTGATTCATTTCATAGAGGTAATTGATATTCCATATTATGGTTTTGTGTGCTTTTGGCTTTCGATCGGAAGTCAATCATCACGATGGTGCAGCATACCATTGAATATGCTTGACACTGCAACGAGAAAATAAGGTGCATGTCTGCATGGTAACCTTGCTTATTATTTACCAAAGTCTACGTTGAAGTACGTTAGCTTCGATTGGAGGCACGTCCGTTTGCACTTATGAAAGATAATTCCTACATACCTCGGATAATAGTGAGGCCGGGCATCAGTTACCTCCCGCCAATATGGCCATCAACCCTACATTTCTGGCGCATGTTGATGTGGGTAGGTAAGCTGGCCATTCCGAGCAGTATTATAAATGTAACGAATTGCAATGTTCAGTATCTCTGTGTGTTAGGAAGGCGTGTAATGAATCAATGATACTGTGTCCAAGATATATTCTGTAGAACTATACCTGAATTCACTGTCGCATCGTCACTGATAGTCCATTCGCCGTAAATCCTTACGCTAATCTATCTATATAGAGTAGAAAGAAAGATCACATTATAAATTGACGAAAATTCTGCAGTATAATATGATTCGCGTTACACGCAATTTGGGTTGGCCATACTAACTCGCTTACCGCACATATCATATTCTACCAAGGAATCGATCTTCGTTATACTGTAGATGTACAGAAAGATCCAAGCACAGTATTTGTTGGCAATTGACTTCGACCTAATCATTCAATTGCAAAGGATAGCCGGCCTAACCTGCAACTACTTGTTCTTCTTCCTGGCGGACTAGAGGTCAGAAAGAACAGGTTTATCTCACTTCTCAAGAGAGCCGAGCGCATAATAGCAACACGCTTTCTTCGTATCATTGCTTCCTTCTTGCCAATTTCTACAACGGCGGGTATGTCCATATCGTTGAGGTTATAGCGTGTCACCAGGAATGAGCGTGAGAACCATTTCGCGAAACGAAATCGAACCGATGACCAAAAGGCGCTATACGTAGACTGCTCAGACGGCAGGAACTTTGCTTGGGGAATATCAGCCTCCAAATCCCACAAGCAAGCGTCTCATATATTGTGGAGTCACCACTCCTTTTCGAAGTATAGACTCATCAGCCCCATTAAGAAACCCCCGTGGCCGAGGGTCGATATAAAGATCTAGCATGAGGCATTGGAGGTTCTGAAGTTTCCGAAAGCCTTGTAGAGTTCACATTATTCTCGACTGCCCATTGATCCTCGAACCAGAAGACGAAGTTCTTCTAGGCGGGGACAGGACTCAGCCAGTTCGGTGATCTCGAAGAGGCTGAGCTTGTAAAAGTATTTGCTAGATGTGCCTGTGAATACCATAGGTTAAATTGAATACCGGCAATTCCTGGTGTGTTTGTTGCAGCAGAAACCTCATGTTGTTTATACTCGCGATGTGCGGGCGGTGAACCGTGGAAGCTTAGATCTCTGACGTATTCACCGCTAATGCACAACCTCGAATAGTTCAATTCCTGTAGAGTAACATATCGCTCATTGCTTGAAAGGCAAAGGGCTCGAGGATTGTATACATCTGCGTTGTCCAACATGCCTTGAACACGTTCCTGTAGCGACCCACTCCGGCCATCGGAGAGAAATGCGTGATTGAGTGATATCAACCTCCCAGACCATGTTCGCGCGTATACCACTCCAAGCGAGCCGAACACTAAGGCATACAACAATCTGCACAATTCCACAAACCTACCAACCGTACAAAATTGCCACAATGAGCACCTCAACCGAGCCAGCAGCACCTACAAGCACAACAGAAGTGCAACCCCGCTTCTCCGCGCTCTTCACCGAGCTCGAGAACCGGTTCAAAGCAACAAACCTCGGCAGCGATAAGTGGTACGTCCTAGCAATTTCCACTCTAGCCGCAAGCCCAGACCCAGAGCGCGCAGACCAGCTCTACCTTCACCTCATCCAGCAAGAGCAATACACCACCTCCGCAGCCCGACAAGCCCTGATCCGGCGATTGCGCGAAGCACTCGTCAAATCCGTCCCAATTGTCGGAGTCTGCAAGCCCATCGAGGCAATCCTATCCATCGCCGAGGTTGAGCGCGACGAGGATAAGGATTATACCTTCACGCGTGAAGGCTGGCAATGTGACCAGGCGAACCACGAGCGAGGCACGGGGTGGATGCAGAAGCTGTATTCGCGGAATACAACTGGCACGCTAGATTTGTTTAGTGCTCACCGGGACTTTTCTTGGTTGTCGAAGGAGATTACTTATGGGTTGTTTTTGTCGGATCGGACGGTTCTTGATGATTTGGATACGCAGTTGGTTGTTTTGCCTGGTATTATGAGTCAGAATTTGCCTAAGGAGACGCATTGGCATATTCGTGGGACCAGACGGATTGGGGTGCCGAAGGAGGAGGTCGAGGTCATTTGGGATTGTGTGCAGCTTGTTGCGCAGTTCTTTGATGTTAAGCTTCATAAGGTGCCCACTGTTGAGGCTGTTGAGTATGATGTTTAATCTACACTTTATTAGATCTAGATTTGATTAGGTACGTGGTTATGTGGAGGGAGACTTGTGTTTTAAAGTCTTCGTACTTATTCAACGAACGAGGTCTATAAAGCTTCAACAGCCCTGGTACTTGGAGTACTTGTAGAAACTCATATCCTGTGTTTACTTGGCCTGCTGATAGGCTGCAAGGATACTAGACTAATGCATTAACCATAATTCAGGTCGGATTTGCTTTGCTTCCAACCTATTCTCATATTCTAATATGGTATGCGAACTTCCATTCAATTCCACCCATTCTTGCCTTCTCCCAAAACACCAAGTCTGTTCTCTTGGTAGCTTGTGAGGCATGTGCGTGAGCTGAGCCCAGATGGTCTACTTTCGACGGAGCTAAGAACTAATTGACTGCATTCTCTTTATAGTAAAGGGGACGCAGGCACTAGGTGAGACACAGACCAAAGTACACCTCGCCGCTAAAGCTCCGGTGCGTAATGGCAATCGCAGGATAAACACGTCATCCAAGGTTTGATCAAGTACATTAAGACCAAGGCTGCGGCCAATCCTTCCCTGTAAGCTCCTAACGAACTCCTTTCTCAAAATGACCTCCTCTCTCAAAACCACAGCCCTCCTATCGAACTTATTCTGACCGAGCGCCTGATTGACATGCCTTCCGAGACCGTCCTATCAAGGCAGGTGGCTAGTGGGGCGCCGAGATTCACCAATCTGGGTCAATTAGCTCTTGCTCGCTAAGTAATATTGAGTGGTTAGCTTTTTGCTTGACTTTCAGAAACCCAAAGGAGATAGACCGAGACGGGCGTCTAAACAGAGCCAAATAGGAAACAGGGCTTCATACGAAGCCTAGAAATGAGACCATAAGACATACAGCTGCCGTGCAGCAGGTTCTGCGTTCTCTGCGAAGCGGCGCATGGCTCTTGTGTGGGCTCGTAGATGCACTGCGCGTGGAATGACGTTCTCCGCCGCAATAAGCGCCATGAGTGCAATGACCCGGGGCGGTAGTAATCTCGACGGGATCTGTCGTCAAAGTATGACGGCTTCGCCAACTCGGACTTCTGCCGAGTGGCAGCAGCTTCAGCCTCAGCGACGCTGATTGTATCGTATCGTGGAAGCTGGCGGTTTGATGCCCTGAACCAGTACGAGCGTGGCCCGTTCTTCGTTCGTTAGGGACGGTACAATACACCATCAGGTCTTTGCTGCGAGACACCTTGTAAGTTCTGTGGGCAGATAGGCGTGGCAGGAAGTGCATAGATAGAAAATGGGATGATGTAGACGAATGCGAGGATGTAGAAGAGAGTACATAAGAAGTGAGAGATCTTCGATTATACACCAGCAGCTTGGCAGGATTAGGTAGTTGTTAGGCCTTTGGCCGATATATCTTCAACTTAATTGTTATTTAGTAAAAATGCTTGAAAGTTATTAGAAGCGAGGATATAATCATCCATTGATCATAGTAAGCTCTATGCCGCTAGAGATGCATCATGCTATAAGGAGTTATACCTAGGCAAGGGTCGGTTATATTTCAAATATTATATAGCTATACCCTTTTTCTCAAGGATAAAACAAAAGCAAACAGACCTACAGTCAGGCCATTTCGTACCACCCTTTGAGCAAGAACTTCATAGACCCCCAAGCTCCAGAGTATACAAACATTTAGGGTTGTGGCAGATAAGAGCCGATAAGGAAAAAGTTCGCAAGCGGCCGAGCGCGGGGCGAGCAACTTCGAATCTCACCTTTACCCAACCACAGAGCATTATTCAATATGGTTAAACGGAAGGATCTCGGTGATGTCCCTATGGGAGGCACCCAGCCTGAGGACGACGATTCCGACGAGGTCAGACTGGCTAGATCCCACTGGATCTCGAGCATTGCTAACAGGACTGACGACGACAGGATATTGACATGGTCAATGTAGACTTCGAATGGTTCGACCCACAGCCAGCTGTCGATTTCCACGGCCTGAAGAATCTCTTGCGCCAGCTGTTCGACAATGACGCCCAGATCTTCGATATGTCCGCGTTAGCGGATTTGATCCTCTCGCAGCCTACATTGGGATCGACGGTCAAGGTCGATGGAAACGAATCGGATCCCTATGCCTTCCTGTCGGTTCTCAACCTACAGGAACACAAGGTACGCAAATCGCCTCAGTTTTACAATCCCATGCATACTGACAATTGCAGGATAAACCTGTTATCCAAGACCTGATCAAGTACCTCAAGACCAAGACTGCCGCCAACCCCTCCCTGTCAGCCGCCAACGAGCTCCTCTCTCAAAACCCCGTCCCTCCCATCGGACTCATTCTGACAGAGCGCCTGATCAACATGCCTTCCGAGACCGTCCCGCCCATGTACAACATGCTCCAGGAAGAGATCGCCTGGGCGATTGAGGATAAGGAGCCTTACTCTTTCTCGCACTACCTGATCTTCTCCAAAAACTATGAAGAAATCGAGTCAAAGCTTGACCAAGAGGAGTCCCGGCCGCAGAAGAAAAAGAAGAAGGATGGCGTGAAGTCCGAGCGCTTCTTCTTCCACCCCGAGGACGAGATCCTAGAGCGTCATGCGCTCTGCTCCGGCTCTATTGAGTACACTCATAAGTTTGACGAGGGACACTCTGACTCCAAGCGTGCATTCCAGGAGCTTGGTATCCGTACTAATGGTAGCTTGATGCTCATCGAGGCGGCCAAGTTCGAGCCTATGGTCAAGGCTGTTACTGAGTACCTGTCTTAGACAACATCATGACCTTTTAGTGTCATAACATTTATGTCCGGTTTATGAAAATATATTTTGTGCTAGAGTTCTCTTGCACTTTTGCGTTGTCTATCTCGGTTCTGGCATGGCGTACTGCCGGCCACATGATCTTCGTAACTATGGAAACTGTAAGGAAAATATCGGCATCGTAACTTCATAATCAGTTCCCCCTTACTCCCACTGTGTTCCCTTGAGACGCTGCATGAGGTACTCGACTTCAACAACCTTGGTCAATGGGATAACACATTCCTATAAAAGCACCAATCAGCAATCCATCCATATGAAGAGGAACACATAAGACTCTCACCTTGTACATAGCAACAACAGCATCACTGTTAATCTTCTGATCCTTCTCATCAGGGAAAGCAGGATCAGTGCCATAAGTCTTAGCCTTCAGCCCAAGACGCTCAAGGACCTTCAACTCAACAGCCGAATTGGTAATAGCAGCATCAATACCAGCTCGGTCCCCAGCCTTAATCAGGCGCACAAAAGTCTCCGGATCCTTCTGGAACTTCGACTCGGCAACGAACTTTCCAAAATGAATCCGACGCGACAGCGCCTGCAAACAGGAAACGTCGCAGGTTGCAGCCGAGCCGTAGTTCTCCTGCGTCTCACCACGGTCCTCACGTCCGTACTTTGGGCAGACTGCGGGCAGGATCTCGTCGATGTAGCGCTTCTTGATGACGTCGTTGACGCACACATCGTTGTCGTGCAGGATGTGCGGGTACTCCAGGGGCTGCAGGATGGGTTCTTCCAGCACGTCTGGGAAGAAGGCGTATTCGTCCGGGGATTGGTAGCGGCGCACGCGCGACTGTAGCCGTTCTTGTTCGCGGAGCAGGTAGTCCAGCAGACTGAACTCGCTGTTGGGGATCTTCACGCCGCCAGGGACGTAGACCGTCTTGTTGACTGGGAATTGTACCCGCTCGATCAGGTGGAAGGTGATTGTGTCTTCCAGTCGACTAGGAGCTGGAGTGTTAGCAGACTGCTCTGTGGTAATCTTATATTGCAGGGATCGGGTTATGCATGGCGGGGCGCGGGGAAGATCTAAGGGGGGTTCAGATCCGATGAGGCTGTGGAAATGGAAGCTCACATCAGCTGGAAACGAATGTTGGCAAGGTCCAATGCCTTGGAGGCATCGGAGAGATCAATGGCGGTATCCATGGCTGGGTTTGGTGAGTTGGAAAAGGAGAGTCGATCTGCGGGACTGCGAAGTTTAGTACGGAGTCCACTCGTTCAGCCCCTTATATAATTCGCATCTTAGAGCCCTGGAGGATGACTGTTTGTGCGACATGTTCAGTATGCACCCTGCAGGGCCCGACCGAACAAGACATAAGTACATGTAGCGAATAAAGTTCAGTGTTGGTTGATCTATCTAGTAGATCTATTCGATCTGGTACTGGACAGTACAAGGCCGAGGCATATCACCGGTAGACACACCACAATCGACGAACCGAGGCCAATTGTAGCTGAAGATCCTTGCAGGCATTGCAATAGTGTCATTCATCCCTCGTCCGCAGGGATTGCACAGTCGAAATCGACCGAAGCAGCTGGTTTCAGACCGTAAAAGTACCATACGGCAGTACCCGGGGAACGCGGTAACCCGCGCGAGCCTCCTAGTCTCCTGCTCATCACCAACCCAACTTCCCTCCCCCAAATCGCATGGGTCTTGGAGCCCAACTACTCTATGGAGAACCAGCGCCGCGACGACTCGCCGTCGGGCCTGTCAGATATCGCTGAGGGCGACGGCATTCTGGGCACCGGCGTGACGGTAGGCTTTTTCCCTGCCCTTCGACCACATCCCCCACCAAAGCTGCAGGCTGACTAGTTTGGATATGCCATTGCAGACTCGTCATATTGAAGCATTCGGACGAAAGGTCACCACAACGGCAGGACACTTGATGGGACCGGGCGAACAAAACAACACTCACTTTCACAATGCCATGAACGACATTCACCGCGAGCTGCGGCGACCGGCGGCGCAACGCAAGGTGTTTTCGCTAACACAAACAACTCCGACCGACCTTGTTCGATCGAAGCTTTCGACTACCGAGATCCAGTCGCGTGCTCTCTCCTCCGTCCCGGACGACCTTCTCGCCAACATCCCCGAAGATAGCAGCTCCTACTCCCTTTTCCAAGGCTTCCAGGCCTCTGTTCCCGAAGATGAACCCGAGAAAAAGCGACACCGGAGGCGTAGCTCCAAAATGCTAAAGGACAGCGAGAGAGGCGGCGCCTTGACAGCTGGCCCGGCCGGGTTGAAGGACCAGCGGAAATCGCTCAGTCGCAAGCTGGACTTGATGGGTATTCGCAAGAATATGTGCAGCGCGGAGATTCATGAGATCGATAACAAGGTCGCTAATTTGCACAAGATGCGCAAGATCGTTCTTGATCGATTGGCCGGCTTAGAAATGGACGAAGCCGCATTGGAGCATGAACGTGGGTCAACCTATGGATGCTCAACCGTGAGAGTAATGAATCTGACTTGGAATAGTGACCGAACTCGATGTGAAGCTCGAGGATTTCCAAGAAGAGGAATCCCAGGACACACCAGTTGCAGCGACGCCGCAGTCTGAAGACCTGGATGAATCTACTGGGTCATCAGGCGATCCGGCCATGGAAGCTTCGTTCATGTCAGAATCGATATATGACAAGTTGCCCTCACCTTCACCAAAGAGCCTACGGCACCGATCACAAAGTATGCAATTTTATCGTGCTTTGGGGGCGAATTGCAGCTGACAATCTTAGGGAAACGGTCTATGCCCATTCTACACGAACACTTTGCTCCAGGGTCTTTAATCAAGGAAATAGAAGCACATACTGATATGGTGACTGCCATCGACTTCGACTATCCTTTCGGTACAATGGTCAGCGCCGCGCTAGATGACACCGTCCGAGTTTGGGATATGAACGTCGGCCGATGCTCCGGTTTCTTGGAAGGACACCACGCCTCGGTTCGATGCTTGCAGGTAGAGGATAATATCGTGGCAACGGGATCGATGGATGCGTCAGTGAAGCTGTGGGATCTGAGCCGTGCTCGGCCCACGACGCGGGACGGGCGTCTCAACAAGCACGAGCGTGATCAAGAAGAACACATTTCTGCGGTACCGCCATCCTCCAACCTCGATGACTGCAACGTCTTCTCACTAGAGGCACACGTGGACGAGGTGACTGCACTTCACTTCCGCGGCAATACTCTCATTTCGGGTTCTGCGGATAAAACCCTTCGACAATGGGATTTGGTCAAAGGACGTTGCGTACAAACATTGGATGTCTTGTGGGCAGCGGCTCAGGCATCTTCGACGATGTCAGGAGAGTCTGACTGGCGACCATCGGGCCGCATGCCCGATGCGTCTGCCGACTTTGTCGGCGCAATACAGTGCTTTGACGCTGCGCTAGCATGCGGTACAGCTGATGGAATGGTCCGTCTCTGGGATTTGCGCAGTGGACATGTCCATCGCAGTCTTGTAGGCCATACCGGACCAGTAACATGTCTTCAATTTGACGATATGCATCTGATCACGGGCAGTCTTGACCGTAGTATTCGAGTAAGCTCTCATGGGTTCGCACGCTTTGTTTTATTTCTGACTGTTTTATAGATTTGGGACCTGCGCATGGGCTCAATCTACGACGCTTATGCCTACGACAAGCCCGTTACCAGCATGATGTTCGACTCAAAACGCATTGTAGCCGCCGCCGGAGAGAACGTGGTCAAGGTCTACGACAAGGCCGATGGCAACCACTGGGACTGCGGTCCTGGTGTCGGCATCGAAGGTGATGGGCCATTCCCCGCGACCGTCGAGCGAGTTCGTCTTAAGGACGGCTACCTCGTGGAGGGTCGCAAAGACGGCACAATGGCTGCTTGGACGTGCTAGACGCGTTATATGCCATGTAGTGGTCGTATACCTGCTTGGGGTCACCTCTTCCTTGTACTTGCTTTCGCCCCATACCCTTCGCGACCGTGTATAGTATCCATCCCCCTGTGTCTTAGTAGCGACGGGGCGTACCTGGAGTGGCAGGACCATGACGTTGGCTATTCTGTATACAGCATGAACATGTTCATGGACTTCTTTCATATCCGAACCACTGATCTCAATAACTAAGGGCTTGTTCCAGACTGTAGTAGCATGATACAAGTCAGTATCGGGCCCTTCAATGTAGATCGAGGCGTCTCTCGAGTAACAAAGAGCTCTGTCACAAAGAAGAAACGAGACCCCGCCTACCAGTGCATCTAATAAAAGAATCGTTTTACATACAAAGGGAAGACATGTTCCATCTGGCAAATGTGCTGCAGTACAAAAACGTCCAGCCCGGCGTCGAGTTGGGGATTCTTCATCGGCGATCTTTCACGCTCCACCCCTACCCTTTCCTTCCACACCTCCCTTCCACCCCGGATTTCGATCACATCCAGACAGATCGTCGCTGCAGAATATTGAGCTAGCTTAAGCAGCTACCTCTCAACTCATCTTCTCTCCTTGGGGTTGTCAGCTCTTTTCCGTCGCAAGTCACGTTCCGTCGCGTCTGCGCGTCTTGCAGGACCCGCGATCTACAAACCTTCGACTTCTACACTGCGCCGGCCTAAGTTTCCTCTGTTTATGCTAGCTTCCTGGTGAGTTAGGACAATTTCTTGCTTTTTCTTTGCTCTACTTTGGTCCCTCTGCAGCCATTGGTCCCGGTGCGACTACGTATCCTTGTCGCATTTGTTTCCCGCATCGATGCGCTGGTTTGAGTCTATGGCTTTGCCTATGAAATGAGACACTGGATGCAATATGCAGTGGAATGAACCCTTTCTGTCATCTGCAATTGCACCAATACTTCAGCCTCTATAGCCCTGTCATGGCCACCTCTTCCCCGCAGCCTACTCAAGGTATTGGGATCTCATGGCTACCCCGTATCTCTCGCCCGTGATACTTTGTGTTTGCTTACCTTTCCAACCAGAGCTAACATATCCCGACAGATACTAGACGAGCACAACCCAGGACGAACCGTTACCCTTCGAATCGGATCACGGTTACATGAGCAAATGACACCGAAACGCGCCACGCGCAAGGCTGATGGAGCTCCTCAGCGGCGCGTCCCGGATTTCCCTGAGGCATACCTTGACACAGCACCTGAGCAATACCTGCCTAGTATCCCAGTCGGGCAATCGTGGAACTATGGTGCCCCTACCACAACAAGTATGCCTCGGCATAACGTGGTGCAGGCCAACATAGGGATTAAGGATTTGGCGGCAACAGTTGATGCCAATGTTGAGAAGGCCCAGGTGCGAGCGAAAAAGGCTGCCCCAAAAAACGCCCCGAAAGCCGCCCCGAAACCCAAGGCGACTCCGCGCGCGAAGGCTCCAAAGCGTGCGCCAACACCCGATCAAACCCAGCTTCAGGATGCCCTGCAGCATGCTACCATGTCACCCACGGGGTCTGACAAGACTCCCACGCCTCCTGTTAAGCGTGCGGTCTCTTCAGAACCCAGTCCCGATGTCGAACCTCCAATGCAGCGCCGTCTATCTCAGCTATCAAATCCAAATTCTCCACTCTATCCATCACCGATGCATCGGGCTGGATCTCCTTATCACGATGATCCAATGCGTAGCTCGCTTGATCGCCACAGCTCCGTCGACAATGCTTCCGAGCGATCTTGGAATCTGGAACGTGATATCAACGAGGACGAATTACAAAGGACGAGACCAGGATACCGTGGCGAGAACATCACAGCCCCGCCTCGACGCCCTTCTGGTCTGTACATTGTTCCCGAGGAAGACGAGGACCTATCGGAGCGTGGATCTGTGGCTGGGTCTTTCAAGTCCGAAGCTGATGCCTGGACTGCTCCCGCGCGAACAGTCATCCCGGGATATATTCGCTCGGCGTCTGTCGCGAGTAGTCAGTCCCTGATTGAACTCAAGGAAAGTGTACTACGTCGATGGAGAGGTTATTTCGAGGACCTTGCGGGATACCGAATCAATTGGAATCGAGCAATGAGTGTCTTACTTTTTGCTGTGGGCCTTGTATTCGTTTTCTCAAGCAATCTCCCAGGAAAGCTTCAGTCACGCCTGTTTCCCGGAAGTGACATTTTGTATTACTCTGGCAATATGTCTGACCCTACAGTTATCAATGGCCTCCGGAGCCAGGTATCAAGAATGAACTCCGAGATGTCATCGCTATCAAGCGAGATGAATTCTGTTCGATCGGAGCATTCTAAATACCGCAACGCTGTTCCCACATACATCACGGACTCCAGTCCGCATCGAAATCCAGTTCATCATGTCAACTTCCTGGCTTTATCAACTGGAACCCTTATTGACCCGTTCAACACCTCCCCAACCTATGGTAGCAGGGCGCACTGGGCTATGAGGCCATGGAATTGGGTGAAATCCTTCACTCCCATCTACACAGAATTACGAACACCACAGCCTCCAAGAGCTGCTCTCTCTGCTTGGGAAGACGCGGGTGACTGCTGGTGCAGCCCCATCCAGAACGGAACCCAACTATCTGTCTTGCTTGGCCACAAAATTGTTCCAGAGTCACTCGTTGTTGAACACATACCAGCGGGCGCTTCTCTCGACATCAAGGCCGCACCACGAGAGATAGAGGTGTGGGCTCGATATGAAATAAGCTCTGCCCGGCCACCGATTGAGGAGCCAACGCCCAAGGCTACCGGAATGCTACCTCGCTTTTGGGCCAATGTTGCCCCTGCAAATGGTCCATTGCCACCACTGCCGACCGAACCTCCTTCTTCCCGTGACCAAAGCGTCGGTAGCTTGGGGCTTTCAGGACTCGGCTCACTGCATGAGTTGCTCATGGAATCTATTGGCCGTAGCGATCCTAAAGAGCACCCAAGCGCTTACTCTGATGACCCAAAGCTCGGGCCAAATTACTACCGTATTGGCAAAATAACATACGACATCCACAGCGACGAATATACCCAGTCATTCCCCATCCAGACAGTCATCGACATTCAAGGCATCCGCGTGGACAAGATTGTGTTCCGCGTAGCTTCGAATTGGGGAGCAGACCACACCTGCATCTACCGACTCAAGTTACACGGGCACCAATAAGCTCAGCGGATAATTTGCTTCTTTTATGATTCTCATTCTTACACTTCTCTCTCATGTCTTTCTTCCCAAAGCGAATGGCTCTTTCTGACCGACGCGGAGTTTGAAAATGTGCTTTGCGATGATACCTTGCATAGCTGCGGTGGTGTTTCGGGCGTTTCTTTCTTGGATTAATGTGTCTTTTTTCTTTCTATTTATCTCTTAGAGCCATATCATATGATAGCCATGAGTTTATGCAAGCCCAGCACGAGCGCAGCGCTCTTCCAGCCAATATATCCGTTCCCTCGTAGCCGCCTTGAACTCTGTGACAGCACATACATGCAGAATGGGGGCCAACCGGGCTGAGGCTGTGTGACTGTGACTGCGGCGAGGTACCTTTGTTTAGTTTTAAGGTTGCTATATCTTGAGGCGACAATGGTACTCTCGATTTAATCACTTCTCCCAAAACGATTCACAATGGGCGCTACCCAGAAAGGCCCTCATTATGCGATACTTCACGCTGAATGGGTCAATGGTCGCGAGAGACCAACGGTACAGGAAGCAGAAGCACGCATCCACGAAATCTACGACTCGGGCAAGGTATTCTTCACAAAAAAGGCCATCAGCGATCTTTGGGCGCAGTGCCAACGCAACCCCCAACACGGCGACAAACTCACCACCACAGATCTGAACGGCGACGATGTCGAAATCGAGGCTCAGACCGGGCGAGTTAAAGAATTTCTCAACGAAAAGGATGTGAAAGGGGCATATGTATAGTATGGCAATTCAATCCAGTCTATCCTACCTAGCTCCCCTCCATAATCGACACCGCAACTAACTATTTCCAGCAAAGAACTCGAGATAAGATACGTACCGCGAGCATCAATGCTCAACCACCTCAGATGGAGCGAATACGTAAACGAACAGATCTACTGCTCTCTGGGCGTCGACCAGCGGACACATCTCATTGACATAGAGACAAAGGAGATGCTCCCTCCATACCCGACCCTCGAGCCGGAGATTGTAGCGCAACATTTCGAAACATGCATGCAAGAGTGGAAAGATAGTCAGACATGTACGGACTTGCAGAATTTGTTGTCGTCGTTTGCAAAGGATCATCGGATCAACAAGATTGTCGGGTTTGCTCTTGGTTCGATGTCCTACATACGTCAAGGTCGGGGCGATGAAGAACCTTACTACTGCAAGCGGAGTGCATTGCAGCATGCACTCCAACTCACGATCAAGGAATGGTTGCATGGACGAGATGGGGGAGCGGCTGGGGGTATCGTGTCTTACGTGCAGGATCCATGGTATACCACCATCGATAAGGAGATATTGCGCAAAGCTGGACTCGAGGTTATTGATGATCCGCGCGGTTGGCTGGAGGTGGATGAGCAGTCTGTTGTGCTTTCCATTGCGCCTAATGTGGCTACCAAGGAGATCATTGCGGATCTTGCTCGGCCGGCGATTGTCATTTGGTGTCGCGTCACCGATCTGAATTATATCACTAAGGAGGAGGGGACCGTGTGAGTATTGTCTGTGTCGTATTCTTTCTGTTTGTCTTTTTTTGACATTTTCATGAATCTAGGACTGATCCTGACTCGCCTCGGGTGAGGAAAATGCTCGAGGGGTATGATATTCACGAGTTTGGGCCGGATACGACACTATTCTCGGACATTGCGGTTTATATTCGGAAGTCGGCGGTTTGTGATAGTTTCAGTTAAGATTAAAAAGGAAAGGGAAATTCAATTGAAGTCGTGGTTTTGAACTTGAGTGCCTGGGTAAATAGGTGTCAAACAAGGACCGTTAGTTAGATCATGCATTAACTTATACCATTCGTTGACCTATCGCCGTGGATGCGGCCATGAAGGTCAGCAGGGATGACGGTGAGAATATGGGGAAATCTACTTCCTAGTTCGTATCCATGCAGCGCAGGGACCTGCGAGACAAATAATGCAGGCGGAATAGTAGAAAGTGATATAGAGAGTGAGAAGCTATATGTTCTCACCCCGGTCCCCCCCAGAAACCCCCACCAAGGCGGAAGACCAACTCGGGACCTTCACCTCTGGTCACGCGCCTTTTCGTGCAGCCATCCTCGTACCAACCTCCAATGGCCTCCGAGAGAGCAATCGATCGGGAAGAGCGACTGGGCCTGGTGAGTGTCTCATTTTAACCTTGCTTTTTCCCTGAACCTCCGGGGGCTTACATCCAGATCTCGACTAACACCTTAACACCTTACAGCGTGCCATTCGCAACTTCCTCAA
The DNA here is from genome assembly GCF_001773325.1 of Penicillium arizonense. NCBI lineage: Eukaryota > Fungi > Ascomycota > Eurotiomycetes > Eurotiales > Aspergillaceae > Penicillium > Penicillium arizonense. Next base: position 361,991 of record NW_019173285.1, on the reverse strand, counting down.
AGCCCGCAATAGTTACGATGTGCTGCCCCTCAGCTTCCGACTCATCATCTTCGATACCTCGCTCTCCGTCAAGGAGAGTCTCAACATCCTGATCCAAAATGGCACGTCCTTGAACCCCTCCCTCCCCACACCCGTCGCTACATCCCTCTCTATCCTCGAGAATCCCATTGTCCACGCAATGACCGAATCCCCAGGCTAACTCTGACCCGGACACCGGGCGACACAGGCATCGTCTCAGCACCATTATGGGACTCGAAGGCGTCCAAGTTCGCCGGACTTCTAACCACATCCGACTACATCAATGTGATCCAATACTATTTCCAGAACCCAGCGGCGCTGGACCAAATCGATCAATTCCGTCTGGACAGTCTGCGAGGTGCGTAGACCCCCAGTCCCAAATCCACCCCTCGTTACAGCCTAGGAACCCCGCGGCTTACAAGACCCTACAGAAGTCGAAAAGGCGCTAGGCGTCGCGCCACCAGAGACCATCTCGATCGACCCCGAACGTCCGCTGTACGAAGCGTGTCGGCGCATGCTGGAATCGCGCGCCCGCCGTATCCCCCTTGTCACCAGTGATAGTCAGACCGAGCGGCCCCACGTTCTCAGCGTCATCACGCAATACCGGATCTTGAAATTCGTTGCTGTCAATGTCCCTGATACGCAGCAGCTGCGTCGGCCGCTGGGAGAATTGTTGCTTGGTTCGTATGATAATGTTGCTACGGCTTCGATGGATACACCTGTCATTGATGTCATCCATATTCTGGTCGAACGCAGTATATCCAGCGTACCGATTGTGAATTCGGAAGGTGTCGTGTACAATGTTTTCGAGTCGGTTGATGTGATCACCTTGATTAAGGGTGGTGTTTATGACGATTTGAGTCTGACTGTTGGAGAAGCGCTGAAGAAACGTTCTGCGGTATGTGATATGCGGAATTTTATATGCCGATTTTATACTGACCGTGTACAGGGCTTCCCTGGCATTTACACCTGCTCACTCAATGACGGCCTGGATACTATCTTCGACACTATCCGCAAATCCCGGGTCCACCGTCTTGTCGTTGTGGATGAGCACTTCAAGCTTAAGGGTGTGCTGACCCTGAGTGATATCCTGCACTACATTCTTCTCGAAGGAGAGAACGAAGAAGCATGATCCTACATATCAGCCTTGCATGGTTCCGGCGTTTCTTTAGTTGAGAAATATTCCCACAGACAGGCCCGGCGAGGCCATGTTTTGATTTTGGGCTTTACGAATGTACAGAGGTAATGACATGGTCTCTAAAATGTTTGTCGGAATATAGACTTGAAGATTTGATGAACTCCTTGGGTGTTCGTAGACAACGTAGCTTCCCAATGTGCTCCTTCCTCGACGCAGGTCTTACCCATCCTGTTCTCTCCCTAACTTACTTCATCTTCTTCACTTCTCTCGTACCGATTCACGCATACTCACGCAATCATGCGTCGCTTTCGTGCCGTGTTCAGGTCATCCAGATCAGATAATCCAAACCCTAAATCTCGAGCGCAGCGTCGTGCGTCTGATACAGAGCCACTGAAACCCCAGCCAGAGGCGATTTCGCAGGAATCTCGAAGCGATGTCTCGCCATCCAAGCCTGCAAATGCCGTGACTGCAAAGAAACCCACGGAATGCACCGCAGTTCCTGTTGGCGAACAGGCTGACGAAACCCAGCCAGTTCCTCTTGAATTTGAGCATACTCCTCCGCTTGGTCGATCCAAGTATGGCACGAAAAGACTGAAGAGGATCGTTGAACGCTTCCATTCGAGTCTACCCCACGAGGAGGATCCTGTCTCGGAGATGGTTCAATCTGCTGAAGCCCCGGCTCCTGATAATGTTGAAATCCCAGCTCCTGACAATGGAGACCCAACAACCAATCCTTTCAAACAGGAGGAAATCCCTCCCGCGCAGGATAGCCCTGGAAAGTCTGTTCGCTTTGATAATAACCCTCAGGTCGTTGGAGATGGTGAGCGGAAGGTCAGCACTCAGACGGTTGAGTCACAGGAGTCGAGCCAGACTGAAGATACTGTCTGTCGACACCCTACTGATCCTGAGCTTATCCCAACCCCAACCCGGCAATCCTTGGATGAGTGGTCATGGCCAGGACTCATGTATTACCCTGAAGATGGCACTCACATTCGTGAGGGATCCGACCCGTTCTCCGATGGGAAGAGCACTGAGCCCCAGCAGGCACATCCATCGTCCTCCAAGCGTCCTGATCGAAGCCGAGAGCATTCGAAGGCCTCTGAGGGTTCCCTTGATCCTATTCTTGAGGACGATGTCGACAAGATTGAGCCTGCTCCGCTTCCTGAGAGGACCAGCTCCATGATCAGCAATCTCAGTTGGATGAGGGAGCCGTGTCAGCTTGAACCAAGCAGAGCAACTGTCGCCTTGAATCAGTTGATCACTCGCTTCGGTATCCATATCCCCAAGGTACTTCCGGAACCTGAAGACAGCCTACGTACGTTCTTTCTTCCTTTGGCGTGAGCTACCACTAACCTCATTTGCCAGAGGAACTGCCTCGCCCCGAGGAACAAGGCAACGGGCGACGGGGTTTCCGATTGATGAGTCGGGTTCGCAAGGTGCGATCTGGTTTGGCGGCCGATACAAAACCCCAACCCCCTAAGCTGCGACGAACAAAGACTTTTGCAACCCTGCGTCGTCCCGTTCCGATGACTTCGTTGCGAGGACGATCAGTGGAAACTTTGGCTCGTCTTGGAGGACATGCATTTCTTATGTTGGCGGATTTGGCTCCTTTCCCCCTGCAGCTGCCTGCATGCATTGTGGCGACCGTTATGTTTCTGCACAGATATGGTTTGTAACTTGCCCTCCTCCGTCATGACTTGGCTAACGGGTTCCTGCAGGTGCAAACGTGCCTGGCCTCTTTGTCGATCCGGGTGATTTGAAGGCGGCCACTCGCATGTATGACAATTTTGCCTCTCAAGTGCTCTCAGCCGAAAAGGAGGAGGCCAAGATTGCCTTGACCATGCGTGTGGTTGCTATGCCTCAACTTACTCAAGATTCAGCACCGGCGTTGAGTGTGGCATGGACCCTGAAGGCCTTGTTGGCGGGGCTTCACTACGGGATCCTCGGGAGTGTCCGACTGTACCATACTTTGAGCGACATCAACCTTGCTTCCATCCCACAGCACGCTGAGAACCTCCATGTCCCCGACTGTCTTGAAGGGTTGGATTCACGTATTGCGCTCCGTGTGCAGCTTATCGCCCTTGCTGTTATTGCGCTGACGGATGACATGGAGCGCGAGCTGATCTGTGCAGTCTTTGGGCTGCTCACCCGACTGACTCGTGTCGAGATTCCTCCACCCGGGACTGATGTCCGGACAGTGGCGGTAGACCATGGCCTGGAGCGGGTGTTTGGACCGCTTCTCCTCGGGACCAGGGGGCAAGAGAACCGAGACGGGGTGCCGGTGCATATGGTGGAACAGGAGATCGAGGAACAACGCGTGGCGGGACTGTTAATCGATCATTGGTATTTTGTGAATCGCCAGCTACGAGAGTGGGCCAAGGGAGACTATCACAAGGAGCAGGCAATCCGTGGACATGGGACAGAGTGAACTATGTATTCTAGAAGCTTCAGGGCTGTATACTTCAACGGGATGGGACCGGCATTGAATCCCGTTGGACCTCCATTCTTTAGCTTATGCTGTTATCCTTTTATTCTTTAAATACATCTCCACTTTCTCTTTCTTTGTCACACTTCGGATCTGCTGGACGGAAGTCTTGTCCGACCGTGGCTCCTTCCAAGTCAACCGCGGACTCACAACGCTTCAGGCACCGGCCGAACGTGGAAGTGAACAACTCGGTTGCTGGTTTAGGGCTATTCACTTCTGTTAGGGCAAGAAGCCAACCTTGTCCTCCTTCACTCTCCAACACCATCATGTCGAATATCATGAACCTCACTGAATCCCATCTCGCTACTCTTCCCTTCGCAGGCGACTTCCTAGTCCCAATCCCAGACGAGGAACAACTCTGGGGCCTAAGCCCCATCTCCGCAATGACCGGCTCAACCTGGGACCCCAGCAAAGCCGACTCGGCAGCCTTTACCCATTCCGCCATGGAACGCGATCTCAAAAATGCCCAAGTCCGCAATGGCCAACCAACCCCTCCCCCCTACGACGAACAGCAATCCGCCAACCACCTCCCAGTCTCAGCCCTCGACATGGCAATGAGCATGAGCATGGACAGCAGCGCAAGCGCCTCAAAGCGCCGCCGCGTCCGCGAGTACACAGCCGCAGCGGCAAGCCTCAGCCCAGAACTAGATCTAGACGACGGCGGACCAATGGACAGTGCGAAACGCGCCAAGTTCCTCGAGCGCAACCGTCTCGCTGCTAGCAAATGTCGTCAAAAGAAGAAAGAACATACCCAGCAGCTGGAGTTCCGCTACAAGCACCAGTCGGAGAAACATCAGTCTCTCATGACGGAGATTGCACGACTGCGCTCGGAGGTCCTAGGGCTGAAGAATGAAGTACTGAAACATTCTCAGTGTGGTGATGAACCTATCAAAATGCATCTCGCGCAGATGCTGAAAAAGATCACTGATGTTGATAGTCAGCCGTCGGCTGTTGCTGCGGTAGGTGCTATGCCGCAGTCGCCTGTGCCTTTGCCGGAGGATTCGTCCATCTCGCCGCTTGAGCCGGCCACTGCTGTTACCACTGCTGCTATTGCTGCGGCGATTGCTGTGCCTGTGTCTATGGCTGCACAGCCTGGGCAGGCGGCGTTGTCGTTTGGGTTTGATGATCCGTTGCAGTTGGAGCCGGCGGCTGCGGCGGCGGCGGAGGCTTTCGAGCAGCAGATGAGGAGGGATTCGGAGGCTTCGCTTGTCTCGGAGGGTCCGTTTGCTTTTTCTGCGGAGGATACTTTTGATGATTTAATCAATGTGTGAGAGGGTGCCGGTGGAACTCTGTTATGTGTTATGAATATGACTTATGTGGAGGTAATGGGGCAGCAGATCTGTTGGGTTGAATGGGATGGAATGGGATGGTGTTGTGGGTTTGTTATTATCAAAATTGTTGATTTTGACTTGCGATCCAGTATATGAGCTGGAGGGTGCCTGGAGTTTTCCTTCTTTCATTCGCTTGTGTGGATGGATGTTTTCTTTCCTGTGGACTTTGTGTCAGGCTTTGTTCCGTTCGTTCGTTTCTAGCTGTTTATTGTTGGCGATGGCTGGGCTTTTGCTGGGCCTGTACCTGAGGATATATCTTCTATGAATGACATGACCTCTGATGGGAATGTGCTTCCCACGACGTGGTGTCTTTATATTCCTATAACAAACTATTAACAAACATTGTATAGATCATAGACTAGTGTCAAATCAAGACCGTCCAGCGGTTGACTCGACATGTGCAGACTGATGCTTGGACTGGACAGACTTGGTATCAATATCAGTCTGCGCATCTTGGTATGCATCAGCATCACCATGGGCAGATCCATCCACGGTAACCCCCTTCCACCCATGCTCAGCATCGGGATCAATCCCATCAAACATATTGTTAATCTCCTCCAGAGACTTGCCGGCAGTCTCCTTCAGGAAGAAGAATGTAAATATGACAATGAGAACATCCAACAGACCAAACAGCAGGAATGTCCCCCAGCCAATGCCCGCCTGGATGTACGGCGTCGAGAAGCTCCACACGAAATTGAACAGCCACTGCGATCCAACACCGAACGCAACACCGGGCTCCCGAATCCGCGTGGGAAAGATCTCACTCGTGCATGGCCAAGGCAGCGGCCCCCAACTGAAGTTGTAAGCGATGATATCAAGATATATCAACGCGACAGTCGCAATCCCCGAAGATGTCACTGTCCCATCCCCAGGTTGCGGGTAAGCCTTGATAACCGCCGCAGTAGCAATCATACAAACAGCCATAAACGCCGCGCCATTCATAAGCAACGGCCGTCTCCCAAACCGATCCGACAAAAACACCACAAAAACCGCACAAGCCACAACCTTGATCGCACCAAAGATACCCGTAAGCAACAAAGTGCGATCTCCATCCCCAACAAGAATCGCAAAAAACTGCGGTCCAAAATACGCCAACGCAGTCGACCCAGTCGACTGCTGCGCCAGAAACAACCCACCACCAATCAACAACCGATGCAGATTCGGCCACTCCAGCAATTCCCTCACCCGGAACCCAGCAGTAGCATGCCTCTCCTCTTCCAATCCCCTCCGCATATCCTCAAACTCACCCACAACCGCCACCCCCTCTCCCGCCCGAATCCAAACAAGACTCCTCCAAGCTTCCTCCTCCCTCCCATTCGCCAACAGCCACCTTACGCTCTCGGCCAGGCTCAAAACCCCAACCCCCATAAGGAACCCAGGAACGAGCTGCAGGCCAATAGGCAACTGCCACTGCCTCGCCGTGGCCGGCATCCCCTTAACCCCATAATCAACCCAATAACTAACAAGAATTCCAATGGTATACGTAAGCTGATAACAACTCCCCAATTGGCCACGGATCTCCTTGGGACTCATCTCAGACATGTAGATCGGTATCACGGTTGCCGAACCGCCAACGCCTAGTCCGCAGATTACCCGGCCGACGTAGAAGGCTGCGAGGGAGTGTGTGTCGATTACTTCGAGGATTACGCCCATGCAGAAGACTGCTGAGCAGATCATCATTGCGGCGCGCCGGCCGAGGGCGTTTGTCAATGGCCAGATTAGGAAGCAGCCTGCGAATGCGCCGGCTTGTTGGATTCCTACTGCTATGGCGCTTATGCTTGTCTTTTGGGTGGTGGTGAAGTTGAAGCTTTGTTGGAAGGAGGGGAAGGTTAGGACACCGCCTGTGGGTTGGCTTTAGTTTGTATTCTTTTTTTTTTGGAAACGAGTGGCAGGATGGTTGGTTGCTTACCTATTACCCCGGAATCATAGCCGAATAGGGCTCCGCCGCAGCAGAGGACTAGGGCTAGCCAGTAGGTGCGCCATCGGGCTTTTGGTAAGCGGGAAGCTTCCATTATGGGGTCTTCGAGCTCGGAATTGCTCGATTGGGTGGTTTGAGGTTGGTTTGGGCTTTGGGGAAGCTTGCTATAGCTTGATGATGGTGTGGAGGTGGGGATCCACCGGGTATAGAGGTTCGAGCACCAGGTAGAGATGGATGGGAGGATTGGGGGTGAGGGAGGGGGTAAAGATATAGCTGAATGCATGGCTGGAGTCACATAAACTCTGAGTAGCCTTGAAGTGTGTACTCGGGTAGTGTACCTAGGTAGTGTAGATGTGTAGTGTTGACGTTGAAAGCTCTCCGGATCTGCAACTGATTATGTCATGACTGCCGATTGCCGACATGCGAATTCGCGTGGGGGGATTGCGCCATCCGAGTGTAACCTCTTCTCTTCAGTTTCTCTACAAGGTTATTTGTTGTTTAAGTTAGTTGTTGGTGGAGTTGTAGTCCAACTATGAACGAAGTTATGCCAACAAGCAATTCTTATCAGATGTGGAGCCTCCCCGCATTCTTTGCCGATGGCCGACGAGCCACGAACAACGACAGCGGATGGTCTGATGCTTGTGCTAGAGCTTTGGCTGCTTTGCCGATATAATCCTGCATGCCCCCCAGGATATCTGTGACCCCTCATTCTTTTCTTTCTTTTTCTACCCTCACCTTCTCTGACACGTTTGAAAATGGCACCCAAACGTCCCAATTTTCTGGTCATTGTCGCTGATGACCTGGGCTTCTCCGATGTGGGCTGCTTCGGTGGTGAAATCCGTACACCCAATATCGACAAGATTGCCCAGGAAGGTCTACGGTTTACAGACTTCCACGCCGCGGCAGCATGCTCGTGAGCATCACCTAACCAAGCAAGACTTACACCAGACTGACCATTCTAGTCCCACACGTGCCATGATCATGACAGGTACAGACCACCACATCGCAGGTCTAGGCAACCTGATTGAATGGACCAACATCTCCGGCCAGAACGGACCAAAGGGTTCCGCCATGAGCACCGCCCCGCAGCGTGGTATGCCCGGCTACGAAGGTTATCTTAACGAGCGGGTCGTGGCACTCCCGGAGGTGCTGCGTGATGGAGGATATCACACAGTGATGTCGGGCAAATGGCACCTGGGACTAACGCCAGAGCGCTCGCCATACAAGCGCGGTTTTGAGCGATCATTCGCCCATCTACCTGCCTGCTCAAACCACTATGCCTACGAGCCGGAGCTGAAGGATAAGGACCAGATTCCTACCTTTATCGAGGCGAGTTACATCGCTCTGCATATGGAGGATGGTGAGTATGTGCGCAAACTCCCCGAGGGCTGGTACTCGTCCGATGGCTATGGCGATAAAATGGTAGATTACCTGAAGGAATGGAAAGAGACCGGTGGAAGTGATGGCCCTGATGGCAATGGAGACCGTCCCTTCTTTGGCTATCTCCCATTCACGGCGCCGCACTGGCCCCTCCAGGCCCCGCGTGAATACATCGACCACTATCGCGGTGTCTACGACGAGGGCCCAGACGTACTCCGACAGAAGCGGCTGCAGCGCCTGAAAGATCTCGGCATGGTGCGCGATGATGTTGAGCCACACCCCGTCCAGGCAGAGGAAGTCAAGCCATGGGAGGAGTACACGGCAGATGAGAAGAAGAAGTCCGCAGTAGCGATGGAGGTATTCGCTGGCATGGTCGAGTGCATTGATTCCAACGTGGGCAAGGTCGTAGAATACCTACGCTCCATCGACGAACTGGACAACACATTTGTCTGCTTCATGTCTGACAACGGAGCCGAAGGCGCCGCCTACGAGGCCTACCCGATGGTCCAAAACGGCGTCATGCCCCACCTCCAGAAATACTACGACAACAGCCTTGAGAACCTCGGCAACGGCAACTCATTCATCTGGTACGGTCCGCGCTGGGCGCAGGCTGCCACTGCTCCATCGCGCCTGTACAAGGCATACACCACCGAAGGCGGCGTCCGCGTCCCATTCACCTGCCGATTCCCCAAAAACCTCAACATCAACCCAGTCGACATAGCAGCCGGAAAGGGCGGTATAACAGACCAATTCGCAACAGTCATGGACCTAGCTCCCTCAATCCTCGACATGGCAGGCCTCAAGCACCCGGCCCCAACCTACCAAGGCCGCGAAGTTGTCGAGATGCGCGGCCGAAGTTTCCACCCATGGGCAATTGGCCAAGCAGAACGCATCCACCCTAAAGATTTCATCCAAGGCTGGGAAACATGCGGAAGAGCCGCGCTCCGCTGTGCAGATTGGAAAATCGTCTTCATCCCTAAACCCAAGGGCCCAGAAAAATGGCAGCTCTACAACCTCGTCAACGACCCCGGCGAGATCCATGACCTGTCCGAATCCGAACCCGAGAAATTGAAACAGCTCCTCAAACTTTGGGATCAGTATGTTCTTGAGACGGGGGTCGTCCCGCTTTGTCCTGACCTGGGTGACTTTCTGGAGGCGACTGAGGCGCAGATGCCGGAGAATGCTTGGATGGAGTTTGATTATTGGAAGCAGGGCGCTAGAGATGAGCCGGAGAAGTTTTCCCGTCACCCGCCTAGGTTCCAGCGTACTGTTAAGCCTTTTTAGGGGGGTTACTGTAAGTGCTTGATAGGATGTCTGATGGTGTGCGGACTTTAGGTTATGCATCGTGATACCTACTTAGTTGATGCGTTGTATAGAATGCAGTTTCTTTCTCAATCTTAATAACTGGTCTAGATACCTAGAAGGTGTATCTATGGCGAAACTCCAAATCCATCCGAAGGAGTGGCGTTAGTGCCCACACCGGGGGTATAAGCCGATGAGGCGACCCGGAAGGTTTAACCAGATTATCTGCGCCTTATACTAAAGGCCAATGTGTACAGAGGTGTTTAGACTGTTTTCGATATCTACGGGCCTCGAGATTCAACTGTTTGTTTTCATTTTATTTTGCACCACTCTTTTTCCATTTTCTTCTGCTCTTCTTCTGCGCTTCTTCTGCTCTTCTTCCACGTTCTTCTGCGCTTCTTCTGCTCTTCTTCCACGTTCTTCTGCTCTTCTTCTGCTCCTAGCATTTGCCACTTCACACCTACTAGCTTGTTCTCGCGCATCTAGACACCATGACACGCGTTCTCGAGGAAACAAGGATTCGGGAACACAATGTTCGTCTTTACGATAACAATGGAACCCTCCTTGCTTGTGAGTCACTTACAGAGTATCGGAAACAAACAAACTGACCAACAGCTTTGGAAATCAATCCCCGCCAGAGACATCTAACGCACGAGATGCTGTACCGGTACTGCAGTATGGTCTTCATCATCCCTGGTCACCAAACATGGGCAATCTTTCCTATCCTCCGCGATGAATCACCAGGCCGTGTCCTTCGTTCGGAGCGCCACACCCCCATAAAGCCAGGCAATTATCTGGTTCTCGATGATAGTAAGCATGCTAAATCTCGAGGTACTGAATTATCTAACATTCATTAGACCAACAGCCGATGATCGTTCAACTCACTGGCGAGTCAGCACCACGCCGCGTCACCACCCAAGACCCCAGCTCTAGGTCTGAAGGACGACGCGAAAGAGGTCTTTTGGTAAGTTAACTCTGGAATTCTGTGGTACACCTAACGGGGTAGCTAATAGCTTTTATAGCAATCGCACTTCCGGGAAAGTCTGTGCGGCAGAGACTCCATTTGCACAATCTCCAATTCCGCACCTGTGGCCGGGGATTCCGAGCATCCATATCGTGGTCTTCACGCCGCACACATTTTTCCTACAAGCCAGATTGGCCAATGGGAACGTGGAAACTACCAGAGGTATATCACTGACCTCAGTCCTGATTCCAAGATTGGAAGCAGCAAGCTGTACTCTCCCCAAAACGGCCTACTTCTTAGATCCGACATCCATGAAGCGTTTGATGGGTTCAAAATTGGTGTCGATCCAGATGTAAGTCTTCTTATATTTCTACCTGTGACAGAGACTAATAACACAAAAACCTAGGCCGATTATAAGATCCTCGTTTTCGCCAAAGACGCAAACGGACTTGGGGGTACGCGTCTCAGAGGCTCCGCTAGAGATGGCACAGACCAAAACAACCGCGTCAGTGCGCATCTACTACGTTGGCATCTAAGGATGTGCATCTACCGCAACATGAAAGCCAATGCTGAGCCTCAGCCACTATGGGAAGAAGATTTGGGGGAGGACAATATGGGCCAGATTCTCCAACATCATGATGCGGCCGAGAGGATGGAAGTTGAACTGTTCACGCGCCTCGGGGATTTCGTGGCTTAGATGCCACAGGCAGTTTCTATCTCAATCTTTGCAACTGGTCTAGAGACCGAGAAGGTGTACCTATTAGCTAAACTCCAAATGCATGGAAGGAGCGGTGTCAGTGCCCTCACCGGGGGTAATAAGCCGATGAGGCGACCCGGGAGCTTTTAACCATATGTTATCCATCCGCGCCTTATGCAAAAAATTCCAATGTTTAAGTACTCCTCCACTTCACAGTTTCCACCTTCGCGACGTTACCACCTAAGCCCCAGATCCGAGAACTGTGGCGGGTTGTGATTCCGGAGATGGGTTTTACTACAGATTATATCCTGGACGGTATCTTCGCCCTTGCCGTCTTGAAGAGATGTGGTGGGCCAGAGTGGCTGGGGAAGTGATTGTGAAGAATCTAGCTGAGTGTATTACTAAAAATGAGGAGTCGGATGAGGTTGTGAGGTGGGCGAAAGCGAAAGTTGAGATAAAAGCATCATGAAACGCTTGCTATTTGCTATTTTGCTGTCTCTCAACTCCTAAATAGACAATTTATAGCAACGAAATGCCCCTCACGGCCCCACTAGACTAATCCTAAGCTTAAAATAGATCCGTCAGCACTGGGGAATTTATAGGGTCACAGGCAACACTCGAAGACTCAAACATCTCCATGTAGACTGTCGTCTTTGTACCTCGCGGGGGTAAACAAATCACATCTTCCCTTTCATCCCACTATGCAACAATGCGACCAACCCCTCTACCCCCAATCTACAGGGGCAAGCTAATGTTCTTCGACGAAGTCCTCTGGGACAAAGCCGACGAACTCCTAGCATCATGGAAAAGCAAACTCTTCAACCAAGCCGCCATAAAAGAGATGACAGCTCTAATCCAGCATCACCGCGAAGGCATCGCAGACCGGCTCTTCCCACCGCGAAAGGGCTCGTTCAATATGGTGATCCGCCTCCGCTTCCTAGACGGCGCATCTACAATTATCCGCCTCCCAATACCAGGATACTCAATCTTCCCCGAAGAAAAAGTCCAGCGCGAAGTCTCAGTCATGCGCTTTCTCGAGCGGCACACTGACATCCGTGTCCCGCATATATTGCATTATGGCATGGCCGAGCATAGTCCCGCCCGACTAGGCCCGTTCATTATTATAGAGTACATTGACAATGACGCCGATTTGGTTGACGCGCTGAATACTCCCGGAATCCCCATCGAAGAACGCCCAATTCTTGATCCGGATATTGCACCTGCTAGGATTAGATCTGTGTACAGTGATATGGCAGGGTTGATATTACAAATTTCAAAGTGTTCATTCAATGCCACCGGATGCATTTCCAATAATGAAAACGATGAACTCGATAACGAGTGGGTTGTCAAACATAGAACGCTCAGCATCAACATGAACGAACTCGTTCAGGTGGGCGGTGTTGCACAGGAAGATTTACCTCAGCGAACATTCAGGAGCGGGTCGGAATATTTCCTTGTCCTGGCTGAGCTGCACATGGTGCATCTATCATAGCAGAAACACGATGCTATCGACTATGCAGAGGACTGTCGAACGAAGTACATTGCACGTTGTCTATTTCGGAAGCTAGCACGGGAGAAACGACTCTGTCGCTTTGAGTATGGTCCCTTTAAGCTATATTGTGATGATCTCCGGCCTGCAAATATCCTCGCCAATTCCGACTTTGACTACAAGATCTGTGGTGCGATTGATTGGGAATTTTCATATGCCGCACCTGCGGACTTTGTCTATGCCCCACCGTGCTGGTTACTCCTTGAACGGCCAGAGTACTGGGAACGGGGGTTGGATGATTGGACGAGGGCTTATGAGCAGCGTCTGGAGGTCTGGCTAGAGGAGATGGTCGTGCGGGAAGATGCTGAGATTGCGCGTGGTGTGATTGGAGAGGAGAATCGCCTATCCGGGTTTATGCGGGAGAGTTGGGAGAATGGCGATTTTTGGGTTAGTTATGCTGCTAGGCGGAGTTGGGCGTTTGATGTTATCCACTGGGCTCCAATTGATCGGAGGTTCTTTGGGGAGGGGACTATGGGGGATCGGTTTGCTTTGTTGACTGAAGAGGAGAGGGGTGGGATGGAGGAGTTTGTACAGAGGAAGATGAATGAGATAATTGATGGTTGACTGCTTGTATTCTGAATGAGAACGAGGACAAGCTCACGTGTTTAATATCCAGGGTCGTTCACGATGTTTCTAGTTGTGCTTAGCTTCAAGTTCTTCCATGCTCCTGATATAAGCTTGGGTGTAACATGGACCATCTGCTACCGTATATCAGAATGAAAGCCTCAGCCAGTCATCCAGCGGACTAAACCCTGGAAGCGGAAATGACAAGTCAGTATAAATTTTTTTTTTCTTTTTACAAAACACAAAACTTTCGTCCAATCATGTAAGTTTTTAGTTAACCTCATGCATCAACCCACTCCCGTCACGTTCCTAATGCGAAAAGTAGCGTGTCCAATAGGCCAGCGATAAAACCTTCTGCTAGCTTGGAAACCAGAAATTGAGGGACGACCAACACGTTTAGCCTCATATTCAAACTCATGACTTGGCGGTATTAAGTCTGATCCGCAATAGCCGAACTTAGTATTTAACCTCCTCACTTTGCCGTCTCCAGTCACGTTGCCCCTAATCCCGGAGTCCCTCACTCCTCTTACCAATTGCAATTTACAGGAGCGCATATAAGTCCTCCCTGCCCTTGTTGTTTTGTCCCCAATAACTTCCTTTTTTTCATCGCCCAATCCAAAATATCTTCTTTTTTAACTTCCCAACGAACCATGGCCTGCCCACGGCTTTTTGCTCTACGACAGCCCAAAAACTACAAACCCCCCGTCCCTCGTTGGCTCGCCAATTTCCCAGATGGTATCGATCGAGTTTTCACTGCATATGTTGGCGTACAACAGCGTGCGGGGAACAATACAGGTCAGGTAGGAATCTCGTCTCAGATAGTCGAACGGATCCAACGATGGCTTGTGGACCCCCAATATGCTCCCAAATCAGTGGAAAATTTTCATGTACTCGACGGCAATGACATTCCAAATTCGACAGTATTTGTTTGCTACTGGGATAATAATGAGAGATACGAAGAGAGCTTGAAAAGTTTAAACCTCGCAAAGCTTCATCAAGCACTTCACCCTGAGGATCGTCAGAGCGTTGGGCTTTGGTGTGAGAGGTTTACGACTCAAGTTTCGCGTCTGGAGACAAATTACTCGGGTCTGGATTATCTACCGGGCCTTGCCCGGCTCCCTGGGACCAATATCGTTGAGCATACGCGCTCAGCCTACTGGGGTGCCGCGCGAGATCGAATTCCGGCTTCGGCTCACGACCTATTCGGGTTGGACAAGTCTTCAGTTATACCATTCGATTCAATCTCTGAGACGGACAGCCCGCATTTGGTCGGCACAAATTACGATAATCTGGTTCACATCCGCTCAGGCCAATTTTGGGCGAACTGCGGCGATGAAGAGACCAAGTCATATGAGGAGAACCTGGAACCGACGCTACGAGAAGGTCTCACGTACTTATGGCAAAATCCAGTTGAGAGTGGCTCCATGGGTCTGAGATACTTGAGGAACACCCCGCATGGTTTGTCTCAGCACGAGACAAATTCTAGGGAGACCTGTGTGACTGGGTTCTTCAGAAACCTCTCTGATTTGGAAGGGTGGGCCAAACGACACCCATCCCATCTGGCGATCTACACTGGTGCCATCAAACATGCCAAAAAGTTTGGCGAGTATCGGAAATTCCGAACCTGGCATGAAGTCTCGGTATTGAAACGTGGTGATGCACATTTCGAATATTTGAACTGCGCTCCGACAACAGGGGTGCTGGGAAAGGAATTACTCAACCCATAGCCTCACGATAATGGATACTTATTTGTTCCGCATCAGGTCAAGGAGCTTGCGAGGCGTACGAATCAGGCAGATTAGCTGTAATGATCTTTACATGCCAGCTGCCATTCAATAGAATGATTCTGCATTTTCTGAGCGTACTTAAAGATAATTTTAGATCAGGATATTCTAATTTCATAAGAAATAAGCGATCCAGTTAAACCGTATTAGGAAGTTGGTGGTAGTGGGGCCGCAACAATCGGTATTAGTTGATGTATTATTGAGTGAGCTTGGAGTCATTTGTTAGGGAGAAGTATAAATATTGCGTCTACTGATTGAGGTCTGAAGGGATAGAACTGGTGGTTTCCACTTAAAAAGCTTTAGCAAGAAGCAAAGCAAATGGACGACCCACCTTTAAAAGGGAGTTAAGAGAGGGTGTGTACATGCACAGCGTTACCTCGAATATATGGACTTAAAGTTCATCTAATACTTCGGTGCTACTTACTGGAAATGTGGAAAATGTTAATTATACCATTTGTGAATGAGAGCTGTCGTAGACTCTCTCATGTAAATCTATCAATGCAGTGAACACTTTGTATTGAATCACACCTTTCCTAGTTCCTAGGCTTCAGTTCATGATGATTGAATCCGTCAATGCAGCCCATTTAAACAGATGAAACCGGAAAATCCAGTGGGATATTGGAGCAATTTCTTCAATTTTGTTCATATCACATGCCACGCGAAGAAGTTCTGTTAGACATTCGTCTTGAACGGCAGGACGTGACGAAACTGGCTGTCCGGAGACTATCACCGGTTTATGGCAGTGCGGAAACAACCTCTCCCCACGCCCCCTACATCTCCACAACTTACTACGGACCTCTCGCTTGTCGACCAGTAATCTCTAAGATAGCTTGTCGATAAGGTTGCCCGTAAAGTTTAACCTGAGTCTAACGTGAATATGTGGCATCGCTTTTATTTGTTGGTTCAATCTGCGGCAAGACGGGGCAAAAGCGGCTATTGCGGATATACCATCACCAGTTCATTGTGGTGTGGAAGCCCGCTATGCATCCCTGTATGACTTCGGTAACCTAACTAAACAGGGACATCCTCCTTGTCAACAAGCAGCCTGGTAAGTAAGCTAGCTCCCCGAAACAGTAATACTCGACGTGGATATATGAGAACGGCCTTCTATCTTGAATCAATCCAAACATGGCTTCTACTCTTGCTTTTACTCGTGTTGCTGCTTGCCATGTGGCACCTCGCTTCCTTTCAGCCCAAAAGTCAACTGATAAGGCAATCTCTATCGTTCACCAAGCTGCCAGGAATAGAGCAAATGTGATCGTTTTCCCAGAGTCCTACATCTCAGCGTTCCCTCTCTGGAGTGCGTTGCGTCCGCCAACAGAAAACCATGACCTTTTCAAAAGAATCGTTCAGGAATCTGTGTTCGCAGATGGTCCGGAGGTTCAGGCCCTTCGAGATGTGGCACGCGAAACCAAAACGGTCATCAGTATGGGTATCTCCGAAAAGGCTCATGCGAGTACAGCATGTCTGTACAACTCAAATGTACTTATCAACGTTGACGGCGAAGTCGTCGTCCACCACCGGAAGCTGATGCCGACCTTCTTTGAGAAATTGACCTGGAGTCCGGGCGATGGCTACGGGCTGCGTGTGGCCGATACTCCATATGGCCGTATCGGAGGACTTATTTGTGGCGAAAATACAAACCCACTAGCCCGATACTCTTTGATGGCCCAGAAAGAACAAATTCACATCTCATCCTGGCCAGCTATTTGGCCGACCAGGGTCCCCGCCAATATTTCCAAGCCAGCCAACGAGCAAGCCGGCCAAGGTCCTCGCAACTACGACAATGTTCTCGCCAATCGTTTGCGGGCCGCTGCTCATTGCTTTGAAGCCAAGTCCTACGGCGTCATGTGCAGTAGCCTCCTTGATCTGGAGGCCATAGACGCTATAGTGGAAGGTTCTGGTTCACCTGAGACAGTACGACGTGCTCTGCAAGATTCTTCTCAGGGGATCAGCATGTTTTTAGATCCAGCGGGTGCCCCTCTTCCTGCGTTTACGGTGGACGAAACGACCAAAGTTCAACAACCAGTGGAGTTTCTGCAGAATGAGGAAAATATTATCTACGCCGATATGAACCTCGATAATTGCATTGAAGGGAAGCAATACCATGATGTCGTTGGTGGATATCAAAGACTCGATGTTTTCCAGTTGCAGGTCAATCGCTCTCGGAAGGACCCGGTCATTTTCACGAAGTCTGGTTTCCTGGAATGACCCCATCTATATTGTATCAGAATTTGGTGCACAAATCTATATAATTTCAATTAGATGACAAAGTTGAGAGAAAAAGAATCGAAAGAATCCTTATTACATGTAGCCACAAGCACGATACGGCACCTCTTCTGCCTCTGTGTCAAATCCACCAGTTGCTTGTCGCTAAGCCCAACTAGTCCTACTTTGAAATTACAAAACATAATTGAATGGAAACTTTCCAGAAGCGATATAAAGGCATTGCCCCGCAAGAAATATAACTTCGACTTCCACCATCCTCATAGCCAGGCATCTCTACCTCTTCCCTTGTCTTCAAAGCTATTACAATATCAAAAATCATGGCACGTAACTGTCCAATAACCACGTAATTCAGAACTAAAGATGCCGCGTTTGGATCTTCTCTTGGTAAACCTGCAATTGAACCGATGGGGGTGGTCATATATTTAGATATCAGATCTCTGTGTAGACTGGGCACCTCTGCAACATGCATGGCAGTTTGATCAGCCACGCAAGCCACATTCGTACAGCTAGGATAACTTTCTTTTTCCTAATGTTATGATCATTTGGCACATTTATCAGTACATGCTCCAGTCTAGTACCTCTGGAGGTGGCGCAGGAAGCTTGAAGTTTCAGTAGTGGAATACATACATAATTCTTAGACCCCAACCCACAAACCAGATATGAGAGGTATTTTATGGACTGATGATACCCTAATGACCATGAACTTTCTCTATCAACTCTGAAAACATGGAAGAAACCTGCTCTTCGGCACCACTTTCCCGCCACCGTCCCTTGTCTTCAACGCCAATCTGCTGTCCCTCCACAGACTCTAGCGTCGTAACCTTCACAACGAGCCCAGGACTAATCGAGACGGCGTTCATGTGCAATCCTTGAATAATACCACGCAAGTGATCTGCCGCCTTCCCACCTCCTCTCCCTCCATACGTCACGATGGCCGCAGGCTTGTCTTTCCATTCATAGTACAAGTAATCCAATGCATTCTTCAAACTGGCAGGAATACTCCAGTTGTATTGAGGTGTAACGAAAATGAATGCGCTGTACTGTCGAATCTTGGCGGACCATGCTTGCGTGTGTTGGTGCACGTAATGAGGCGTAGGATCAGCCTCCGGAAGGAACGATGGAATGGCAGGCTCGTTGTACAGAGGGAGACCTTGTTCGCTGATATCAAGTATTTCAAGGCTTTCTTCGCAGTTTTGGCGAGAGATGATGTCGAGAACGTATCGAGCGATGAAGGGGTTTAGTCGGGGCTCTCTGGTGCTGCAGATGACCAGTGCTATTTTCTTAGACATGATGGTGCGGTCGTTTTGCTTGAAGTATTAGATTTTAGACTGACATTTACATAGATGGATCTTCCCTTTTATATCTTGAAATCATTGTTACCTGGGAGTATGTACTACGACTAGCGCGGATATCGGGCAGACTAGCCTTAAAAGAGAGATGGTTTCCGCGGAAGGCCGCGGAGGCCCGCGGATGACCCGAGACTTTACTTCGCACATGTTTGATTACTATGAGCAATATACTTAGTGAGCGAAAGTGCGTGTCCACCTGGGCAAGTGCTCACCCGGGCAGTGAGTGCTCCGTGAATGCTTAGTGACCACTTGGGCACACTCAGTGTGGCATTTCGTCCATTGGTCAAAATATTGGTATATCCGCGGCCAGTACTATTCTTGGGACAGCAACTCGTGTGCCTTCTGAGCGGCCAGGATGGCTGGCAGCGGGTTTGTCGTGGCATTGGCGGAGAATCTCGGTTTTAAACTCGTCATGGTCAGGAATATAGAGTCGGTTCTTGTAGAAGAGGTGGTCGCCTGTTCGTTCGCAGTCCGCAAGGGTAATCTCAGGGCGACGTGTCGCGTCATCGTCTAATGCTTTCAGGATAGACCGTAACTGATTATTCTTAACATGAAAATTATTGAATCCACAATCCCTTCTTTCTGTAGTAGCCTACGATACATCAGAGCACGTCTGTTATCAAATTCTCCCCATGAAGGAAAATGACTGACTCCTGTCATACTTCCTAGCCGTATTGCCTATTGCCCCGAGATGTGGGCATGTCTCGCCCTTGTCATCTAACTACCCGACCCCCCGGGAATCTAGAATTGAACATAGACGGAGATCGGGCACCGGGGCATAATATTAGCATACTCTCGGCTAACTATAACTATTGTTTCGTTATGAACGAGTAGCCTAAGAGCTGTACTCCCAACATAACCGACGTTTCTAGTTTCTGGCATGCGCCTTCATCTGCTCTATACGCAATGGGCGAAGGAGGATATCAGCAGATCAACAAAAGCTTGAATGCTTGTGCATTCGACGCCTATCTGAGCGCTCAGCAGTCGCGTCTCCCAAAGTTACTCGACGTCGACCAACTTAGTCCGCGGGTTCTCCGTGTTCTTGGACAGAACGCCGGCAAGGTAAAAGCAATAAAGCCAAATTCCTTGATATCTCGCTGACAGCACTTTTGCCATTAGTTCACACTTCAAGGCACAAACACGTATATTGTCGGTACCGGACGGGAGCGGCTCATCATCGACACCGCGCAAGGGTACCGCGCCTGGGCGGACTTAATTGAAGAAACATTACATGAGCGATCTATAGGGCTTTCTCATGTATTCCTGACGCACTGGCATGGTGATCACACCAAGGGCGTGCCGGACTTGCTCCGCATGTACCCACACTTGGCTGATAGTGTGTACAAGAATTCTCCCGACTACAGCCAGCAGCCAATTGAGGATGGCCAAGTATTTGCTGTCGAGGGGGCTACAATCCGCGCAGTCCATGCGCCAGGCCACTCGCATGATCATATGTGTTTTGTACTCGAGGAAGAGAATGCCCTTTTCACGGGCGACAATGTACTCGGACATGGAACCAGTGCCGTGGAGCACTTGGGTGTGTACATGGACGCGCTGCAAAAGATGCAGGCGCAGGGCTGCACGGTGGGGTATCCGGCACATGGAGCCGTCATTTCTGATTTTCAGGGAAAGATTGAGGCGGAAATTGGACAGAAAACGCGCCGCGAGACGCAGTGTCTCGTCGCGCTGGGCCGGCTTCATCGGGAGAAAGGGTCGGTTGGACAGGCGGGTAGCGTGACGGTAAATGAACTGATTGATAATATTCATGGTCACCAGCTAGACGAACAGGTACGGAAGAACGTTGTAGGCCCGTTCATCGATGAAGTCCTCTGCAAACTGGCCGAGGATGGCAAAGTCGGATTTTGCGTGCGCAAGGGAGTAAAGAAATGGTTTGCCTTGATTACAGGATAATATACGATGTTAGGTTCTGCTGTGAAATAATATTTCGGCGTTCAACCGTGGTGCTCTGTGAAAATGAATTGTTGAGCAATTTGTCAAAACTACATCTTCTGCAAAGTTGTTTCCCTTTATAATCTAGAAATGCCATGGATCTATCTTCCGGGGCATCAGTTAGGTATTTATAGTGGAATGGAGTTGAAAATCATGTCCGGATTTTCTTTATCTTCTATCCATCGCTCCGTCCCTCCATCCATCCCGTATACACACTCCTTACAGCAGAAGACGGTATGAGACGATATGGCAAAGCGGCCTGTTGGACTTGGTTTCCCTTAAAAGGACTT
Organism: Penicillium arizonense; assembly: GCF_001773325.1. Lineage (NCBI taxonomy): Eukaryota > Fungi > Ascomycota > Eurotiomycetes > Eurotiales > Aspergillaceae > Penicillium > Penicillium arizonense. Next base: position 341,043 of record NW_019173285.1, on the reverse strand, counting down.
TCAAGGAAATTTTGGGCTCCAGAAAATTAACCTTAATGCGCCACGGATAGATACGGTCTTGCTAGCCTTCACTGCGAGTTGCCCGTGCACCTCATTCTATAAATGCCCCGAGTGGCTGATGGCTGATCAAATATTGCCCGACGCCAGACATTACCATACAAGATCTCCTGCTTCAATCGGTGAAATACATCACGTTTGCCACCTATAAATATCAGGTCTGGAATCAATCTTCATTTGGTCAGTTTGAAGATTGCAAGCATCAGGTTTCATTCGTCCTCTCGTATACTATCTATAAGCCTGAGCCATACGGTAACTCCATTCAGTCGCGCAGCAGATATGCCTGCCTCCCGAGATGTCCAGGCAGCTACGCTGGAAAAATTTATCAACGGATGGAAGAACTGGAATGCCGAGGAATGGATGTCTACTTTCTCCGACGACTTCACGCAAGTCACTCTCCCATTTCAGCTTGGCGTTACCACCAGAACGCGGACGCAAGTCGACCACATTCTTCCAGCTCTGATTGCCACAGTCAGTTCATACGAGGTAAGAGGTACGACTGTCATCGCAAACCCGGGTGTACGCTGATTGGACCTTGACCAAACAAAGCTCACAGTCCACCATGTCATACATGATTCCGATAGAAACAAAGCCGCAGTGTACGCCTTGTCAAAGGGGGCCCTTCCGTGGGGCCCCTGGCAGCTGGAGTACGCAGTGTTTATCACATTCTCGGAAGCGGGTGACAAGGTAGCGGTCCTGGAAGAGATGCTGGATTCGGTTTTCCTGCAGGACTTTGGGCCTAAGTTTGCCCAATATCTAGAGGACAACGGCGGGCCTCTTGCGGTAGCTCAAAGAGCAAGGTCGACAATTACGAGCTAGAGAACGGGCCCTTCCGCTTCTGTCGGTAGTATTTGACAGTATTGGGTGAATTATTTGGGTTGATTGCATGCGTCTCGAATGGCTTGAGACTGGAAAAACTTAATTCTCTCCATACACCAGACAAACATCATAATAGTCCGCATCAAATTAGCTCCATACTCATATATTATGGAGCAATCTTCGTAAAAAGTTTAGGATTTCACTGTAGAATCCGCATTGCTTTTCTGAGAAGTCAACTAGAACATAACTATCTAGACCCAGAAAGATGAAACACTCTACCACTCGTCATAAACAATGAAAGGCGTAGACAGCATAAAATGGTCATTATTTATCCTCAGCGAAGCCTGCCCACAATATCCGCGGAGAGGGCACGGAGACGCTTGCGTAAATCATTCTCAAACTGCTCCAACATACAATGAGAAAAAGGGAACAAACTTTCCATGCACAATATATTATCCGAAACGCCTGTGCTGGTGAGATTCTGGGGTTCCGCACGTCCGCCGTCGGCTTGGAAGCATTGGGAGAGGATGTTGACCAATCGCTGCACGCGGTGGAGCTGGCCAAAAACCTGCTGCGCGACCTTTCGGCTTAGGGTCTCGCGATAAGTGCAGGAGATGTCCTCCAGCAATTCCATCTGTCCTGAGTCTGGAGAATTCCATTCGGAAGCGTCGCCACCTAGTCCCGGTATTTGTCGTAACACCGCAGCATACCGAGCCAGCACTTTCAAAATGATCACGGATAGTACCGCCAGTAGATACCCATCTTCCACAGGTTTCTCTTGTAAGATATCGCTAATCACCTGGACTGTCTGCTCATTTTCTGTCATGACGGATTGGATGGTCCGCACGGGGTGGAGTCCGGCATGACTTTCCACCGGCATTTGATTTAACCAAGTGCATGAGGCGGATGAAGGAGTATCTTTGAGAAGGGTCAGGGCGCGAGCAAAGCTGCAAATCTGCCCTGAGCTATGCCCGTCGGCCGAAGCAGGTCGAATGTCCGTCGGATTTTGCGGCGGAGCAACATTTGGAGCGACCGCCGCGTCAACGGCGGACAATTGCGGAGGTAACGTGGTAGCTCGACCACAGTCGGATAAATTGTTCGCTCCGCCCAAATGATGAAAGTAGGACGAGTCTGTTAGATCAATTGCATCGGGTAGGTCCAGCATTGAAAACGCGACGTCGGAGGTGGAAAAATCGGTGAAATTGAAATCCAAGGTGGCTGGAGTCGAGATTGTCTGATCTCCCAAGGGATCATCTAAGGACGAAGGTCCCGAAAAGATGTCTGGAAAGGCCCCCGGCGGTGATACGGGTGACAGCTGCATCATCTCCGGCTCTGATAGATCGATTGTCGAAATGGGAGCCGCCGCCGTCACCGTCACTGCTGCCGTGGTCGTTGGTATCGTAGCGGGTATATTCTGATCTCGGGTCACTGGGATGGGTTGGGATACTCGGCTCCCGGGCTTGCGTCCTGCACGTTTGGTAGCAAAGTATTCACATGGTCTGCCTTGTTTTGTGCAGCGAGCGCAGGTCGGCTTTTCCTTGCTGCATTTGATCTTCGATGCGGCACAGCGGTTGCAACTCTCCCGCAATTTGAGACCGGGCGATTCAACGCTAGTGCGACTAGGAGCGTGTGGGGATCGTGTTGTGTCCATTTCTCAATCCTGGTCTAACAAGTCTCCGGATGAAGGCACACATCATCTGAGGCAAACGGCGGACTGCGGCATTTGAGGGCTCGAAAATGGGAGCTTTGGTCAATAAGCAAACTCAGAGTTTCCTGAGGCTTTTGATTGCGCTAGCAAGGATTGCGTCGTTTGGGGCCTATACGGAGACCTGAGCGAGCCTGATACGGAAAAGGAGCGTCTTCCTTGTTAGGTTACTCCTTCGCCCCCAAAATCACAGCTATCAGGAAGCGGGCCGTCAGCCATGGAGCTGGAATACTCATTCATCGTACTTTTGGTGTATCATGGCCCCGACACTACGATATGAGAAAGACAGATACGTGAGCTTGGGTTCCCGCTAGACTGAAGAGCAAGTAGCAAGTAGAGCAAGTAGATCCCTCTGAGGCTCTGAAGATTACATTGTGGCAGATTAATCCGGGATATCCCGGAGTCAAATCTTCAACATGTAGCCAAGGAGTTGGCGGGGTTTGAGTTGCAGTGGTTGAGTAATATGAGCAAAATTTTGGAGCGATAGCGATTAATTGTGGATAGACAAACTAAATTGAAGTCTTGAGAGATTGGTCATTACTTTTACGGTCCAGAGACTAGATGAGTATCCGTGATGCAGATCGCTAATGCATGCTTTATAATCTGGATTGCGTATGCTGCCAGTTCACCTTACCTGCATGCCGAGGAATCGTATAGAGAGGGGTTACATTCTTCACTGCCACTCAGAAGCCGCTTACTTCTTATCTTAGGTATTAATTGATAGATTACCTCCTAGGGCTAACATGCTGTAGTTCTAGGCTCGTCGAACTTGGAATTAGGCCATGCCAAAGCCCGCTAAACCCCACCAACACCGGGAGGCGCGGGGGGCCCCGCGCCTCCCGCTGAATATTCCGAGGTCTCACATGTATACTTTTAGGTAACTTAATACCGTATCCAGTAAGCGAGCCTCGTATGCGAACGCCGCAGTCAGAATAGTATAGTGAAGTCAATATCTCAGAACGTGATAACACAACAACTTCCTATTTCATAAGAATATAAAAATAGGACCGTAATCTTACTATCTGAGGTAGTATATGCATAGGCCCGACATCCTTATAGGCAATTTGCATGCTTTTATTCATGGTCCGTATATGCCTGATACTTGATCTCCAACGCAACGGTACCATGCTTCCCTGGCGACTTGACCCGATTCACCAAGACTAGTCTCCCCTCGCCGTCACTCACACCGCTCACTAGATTGACCAACTTCGAGATCCCTAGCTCCTGATCATTTAGCAATTGCAATAAAGACAGGTCTCGAATCCGCATCAGGGCCTCCGCTTCCATGCTTTCATTGTCGCTCTCTGATAGATAAGGTGCGACGAGAACCATGGTGGCTAGCCGATTCATTCGAAGTACATCCAGGTGTGCCTTGAGCTCGGCACTCGTTTGCGTCGCCAAGGAGGAGGATTTCATTCCCGGTATTGGCAAGGGTAAATTGACGATGTAGATTGCGGCGTCGAAAACGAGTTGCTGGGAGCCGAGGACCCGCTGCTGGACGGTCACGCGTGGAGTCGGACGCACTTGTCGTGTCTTATCGAGGAATGCAGGTAGACTCTCTTTTCCAGTCAAGGGCGAGTCACCTATCTGGTTCACTTGAACCGTGAAGCACAGTGTAGGATATTGACTGGCAAGGGCGACCGCTCGCTCGGTGGATCGCGCCCCGACCTGCATGTGTAAAAGCATTAGTTAGAAATAAGACACGGGGATCATGATGACAATGAGAAGGACTACCTCTACAACTGTTGCATTGGCCATCCGAAAGGGCTCGAGACAGGTTAGAACGTCCGTCACTGTATCGCACAGATGTCCCGTCCCATGTCGGAGATATGCATGCCATTGACGCTGCAGTCGGGGCAGCCGGGCCTCTTTTGGCCCGGCAAAGGCAATCCCATTAGGTGCATTAGAGCCGATAATATGGGTATCCGGAGTCAATTCCTTGGATGACGTTGAGCACCGCTTCGTCGCTACTGCCATCCCCAACGCGGCTGGAGTCACTCGTTCAGCTAGGAACATGGTGGCATCCAGGTAAGATGGCTGAATGACAAATGACGCTGATAGAGTGCTGTGGGCTACGTAGCCTGGCTGAGGCTCTTGCAAAAACCCGGCCGTCACCACCATTCGTATCACTCGAGCGAGCTGACTCTCGGGTATGTCTATGAGATCCGATACGTCTTTAATCATAGCACTGCCGTCCAGCGGAATGCACGCGGGCACTTGAAATTCTCCCAGCCATTGCACACAGGCGAGGACTTGGCTCTATTACAGCTCGATCAGCTAGCTGCTCGTGCTTCCTGGAGACGCCTTGAAAGGATGACAGGCGGGGAAGGGCGAAGAGGAAGTTGTCTGCTAACCTGAGTGGCCAGTTGCCTCAAGAAGTCGGTTGGGCCAGCCAGCATGATTTGGAGTCTGTTTAGAATCGCCAAAACCGACTCTCGAGCTCGATGGATCTCTGCTGGAGCTTCGTGTGAAATAATCTGTGGTCGCCTCCCAAGTACTGTAAAATCGGAATAAAGTTGTGCTCTCTGGCAATTTGTTACCAGATTCTCAATTGCAGAGGAAAGCTCCTTGCTTTGGGACTCGAGCTCCGCCAGAATTGTCATCGCGTCTTTTGTTCTTGAAAGTAGAAAACGTTGTGATTTGATGCCAGAATCCGAGCCTCATCTCTAATAAGTCGTTCCGTTGTTTTGGTGTACTCCTTGGCCGAGTGGAGAGTAACTTGAATACAACCATAAGACTAATATTTTAGTACTTTCAAACAATAAATAGCCCAGAGTGGATAAGAAATGTGTCGCCTATGCATAATATACTTTAGCCGATGGGGTTGAATGGTACCTCAGATCGTCTCGGCCCCGAGGGCAGTGCTGCAGGGCTCTCGCCCGCAGGATGGTGATTGCGACGCTCTATTAAATGCACGAATCCGAACAGGGGCGCCAAGTCGCTTAGTAAAGATCCCAGCTATCATGAATGATGTTTTTCCTATCACGCCATAGTAAAACAGTATTCACCCCGAGCGATTAGAAGGAATCGCTATGTGTAGGGTGGCTATTACCACTCGGACTCCTACAACATACACCTGCTACTTGATCAATTCTCCCAAGTTGCCATCGCTGCTCACTGGGCTAACTGTCCCATTTTCCGCATATGGCATCGAACACGAAATATGCCGATGACGCAGGCTGGTCATGGATATTTGATACAGGTGAAAGCCAGGAGGTCTTTGTAGCCCTAAAGGGCAAGCGACATATTAATTCACCGTGTTGTAAGATCTATCTTGGCACCAAGCGCCAAAAGTCCCGATACGTGCTTGTGCCCCAGTGAAAACTCTCGGCCCATTGTCCATGTTCCCGATATTTCGGCTATTTTGGAAGAGCAGCTGCTTACGAAGGCGTCAAAATGTTCCTTTTAACGTCTGTTATTGACAAGACTATATGCTCCGCTAAAATAGATTATCTGCTTGCAGTTTCAGAGACGGAAATAGAGTACAAAATGTCGCAACACCAATTCATCGTCGCTGGTGATCCGCATGAGTATGACCCGGAGAAGTGGGCAAGCATCCCGAATTCACTTCCCAAACGTGCCCCAGAGACACATGTCAACGTGCTGATCGTTGGTGCGGGATTTGGCGGATTAATGACAGCTCTGGAGTGTTGGAGAAAGGGGCATAATGTGGTTGGGATCCTCGAACGAAGCCAGGGTCCCAATTACAGCGGTTGGTTACACCCTTACAGTTAAGATGGCCTCATGTTGATAGTTGCATAGGGGACCTGATCATCATCCAGCCCTCGGCAGTTGCCGTGATGCGTCACTGGCCGGACATGTTCCGCGAGCTGGAGGAAGACAAAGTTGACGCGGCCAGCTACTACGTGAGGCACAATGGCGAGATCATCTACGGACCCTCTGCCCCCAGCTACAACGACCCCGAACATCTTATCGAACGGGACGGTTATCCGTTCGTGGGACCAGTTCAGATCCGCAAGAAGTTCTTCCAAATGCTCCTGCGCCAAGTGGCCAAGATCGGTCTCCGGGTGGACTATGGCCGGCGAGTGGATCACTATTTCGAAGACGAAGCCGCCGACCTTGGTGGCGTGGTGCTGGACGACGGCTCAGTCAGGGTTGCGCATCTCGTGGTCGCAGCTGACGCTTTCCGGTCGCGTTCCGAACTGCTCGTTGCCGGCGAGCATATGCCCACGCGGCCTAGCGGCATGTCGGTGTACCGTAGTGTCTACCCGCGTGAGCTGACCCTGGAAGACGAGGTGGTGCAGAAGCGCTGGCCCAGCGGTGTTTCCACAAAGGAGTACTGGCTCGGACCGGGAATGCATATGGGCGTCTTCATTTCGCCCGAGCTGGTGGCTTTTGGGCTTACGCCGCGGGATAGCTTCTTGTTGGAGGGCAGCACCCCACCAGTGGAATCTTGGGACCCCGACGTGAACCCGGAGGATGTCATTAAGGTTCTGCAACGAGTACCCGACTGGGACCCGGCTATCGAGGTCCTGGTGCGCCGGGCACCCCGAGGCACCATCATTCACTGGCCGCTGCTCTGGCGCAATCTGCGCCCCGAATGGACATCCGCCGGCGGGCGTGTTGTGCAATTGGGGGATGCCGCTCATTCTAGTGTGCCTGCCTCCGCCGCTGGGGCCACTTTGGCCATCGAGGATGCTATTACGCTTGCCTCGTGCCTGCAACTCGCCACTTCCGCGGGCGGCGGCGCCGGTGCCCCCTTGGGTGCAAGGATCTACAATCTGCTGCGGTACCAACGCGTTAGCTGCACGCAGAAGATGGCATTCGTCAACTCGCAGCTTCTGAATGCTTCTACCACAGATTGGGATGCCATTCAGAAGGACCCAAAGCAAGTCCGCCTGCGATTCCCCAAATGGATGTTTCGGCATGATCCTGAGGCTTATGCGTACGAAAAATACGGACAAGCCTTTGCGCATTTGGTAGTTGGCTCAGAATTCCAAAACACCAATTTCCCCTCAGGACACCAATTTGTACCCTGGACAATTGAAGATATCCATCAGCAAATTGCCGAAGGGAAACGCGTGGAAGACTTGCTGGATGGCGATTGGTCGTAGTGCTCCATGAGTATAGCCCTAATCAGAACCATGTGGCCTCGTTCCATTGAATATCAATATAGTTGAAGAAAAGGTCCAATTGAATAACTTATCGTTAGGAAGCCAAATACAGTGATAAAGAATGGGCCATACTAAATAGACCCAAAACTTGCTAGATGAACCCCCACCAAGAATGGCGAGGCCATCGTCAGTAAGGCGTATTAACTGTGATTCACCCAGTATTATGAGCATCATTAGGTCTATTTTTAGCACCACAAAGAGACATCCAAGGTACCTATATATTCGAGTATACCTTTAGTAAAATAAAGTCACTTTTTGGTACATTACTCACTTCTCAAGTATTTGCTAGTCACTTTCAATTCCTCTCCAATTCGAAGTACTAGCTAGTTCTGTAAGTCTCATATAGAAAATGTACCACTGTTTTTGAAAACCCATGTAAAAATGGAGGAATTGGCTTATGGAGTAGCCAGCTCGCTATTTTACGTCGAAATCTCGCAATATTGCTTCTGAAAAGTAAGGAAAATTGGGTAAGCTGCTTAGGGCTAGCTATTTATAGAGCTCTCCGACGCTTCCTAAATAAAAAGGAATTGGAAATGACATGCAAACGCCAGATATAAACAATATACCAAAAATTGACTTCAGTTTATCAGTCTTTTTGTAGTAAATGTGGGTACTTTAGACGTCTCTTACTTCCAGTGCATTAGCAGTGCCTGATAGTGCTTATAATAGGTGTATCACAATTACTTAGCCTTACTGACTATAGTCTAGCCATTTTTGGCGGGTCCATCTAGCAAGTTTTGGGGTCCGTTTAGTATGGCCCTAAAGAATTGTCTTTAGTTTGTTGAGCACCGGACGTTAAGCCCGAAAGCCCCAAGGACTGTACGGATTGTACCCAAATGGTTATATATTCTTCTAAGTTATTCCGAAAGTCCTTAACTAGACTTGATTATCATCTCCGAGCTATCTTGAACCTGGGAAGGCAGAAATCTCAACCAGGACCGGTCGATGGCAGATACCCATGCAAAAAGGGGAAAAAATGACTGATAAGCCCCATAAGAATACACATTGGAGTTCCAGTTGGGAATTTTGCCGGCCCACTTGTATTCACCACACTAACATTTTGCGTATCGTAGCGGCCGTCCGGATCGTCAACCGCTTCCACCATGGCCGCGGCCAGATCGAGGTATGAAAGCGGGCTTCCCTCCTCCGTCAGACTCAAAGCATGGCCTCGCTGCTTGTCCACCGATAAAGCACCAGGCTTCATGTATATGGTGGTCAACCAATGACTCTCTGCTCTCAGAAGCTTCTCGGTCTCCACTAGATCGTTGTAGACATACGAGGCAGAGCGAAGCAGGATCTGCCTTAAGATGAAAGGGATGTGGCGAGAAAAGTGGTCGTCAATTGTAGCCGACGAAAGAAGGATCAGCTTGGGAGCTTGCTTGATATTCCGGAGTGACCGAATGACGTTCATAGCCGTTTCTTGGGCGAGTCGACATCCCGGAAGGTTGTTATTTGTCGAAACAACGAGGAAGGCAGCACGGCAGTCCCGGAGACAGGCTGAAAGGACCTCCTGATCTTGGATACTGCCTTCCAAGATTTCCACCCGCTTGTTGTCCTCGACCTCAGGGAGGAGACGCACCAGCTTGGCCCTACTGCGGCAATAGGCCTTAATGTTGGCGTCGGGGCGCTGGAGGAGATTTTGAATAATTGCAGTACCACAGTTCCCAGTGGAACCTAAGACCGCGTAAGTGGTCATTTGGTGGAAAGTCGTCACGTCCAAGATTCGTAATTCGACTGGGAAGCCTCAAAAAGTGGTCAGCTAATATAGAATAGAAGATCCATAGATCAGGATGGCACTTGCAGAGTCTCTCGGGCACCGATGTTCACAATAAACGTCCGTGGTAAATATTCAGGTACTAGCAAAGAACCTGCACAGCAGTGAGGGTTCTTAGACATGATTCTCGGTCGAATAAAATACTACTGTCAGAAACTCTCACTACCCTAGTTTATCAGTTTCCGGTGGTCACGGTCAATTCTAAAACCGGCATATTGATTTTGTATTCGCGGTAATGTCCCGATTCGCCTAGTTGCGTGCTCAAACCTACTGGCAACAACAGTGAGGCAAGTCCCCCAACATGCTTCGATGTTCCAAAATCACTTTAGTCGGCATCCCGCCTGCTCTTTTATGGTATCATCACTACAGGGTGCGACGGCTGATACAAGTCAAGAAAGCAGGTGCTTGTAATTATATTTCATATGAACAACTGTAGATTACCACAGAACGAGTGGAAGATTTGTTTCAAGTTTTAGCAAAGTTGTCGGTGGGCTCGCTCCTCTTCGTTACTCACTCTTAGACAAAGACAATACATGTTTTGACGAGAAGTAGCTGCTTTGAGACTTCCAATAGTGCCATAAAACTATCGTAATGTAGATATTGAATGTTTGCAAACAGTCAGAGAGTCCAAGATCTAAAAGAACTAAGACTTTTTATCTCAACGTTTGGTTGCTAGTACGATCTTCACAGGCCAATGACCTCTAACTATTCTCCCATCTCCCAGCAGATCGTCCAGCTCCACAAAGAGGTCTGTAAAACCGGCCAGATTATCGGAAACAAATGGAAACGAGCAAATGTGCTCTTTGACGCCATCTAGATCTTTTTCAAAGCTCCACTCCGGTGCGTCCTCAAACAAGATCTCATCATCAGCTCCTGTATGATCTCTCTCGGTGTTTAGATGCGCATACTCAGGTGGCAAGATTCCAACAATTCCTCCGTTAGCCATGTTCAGGTGCACGCGCTTCACCCCCGGTGCGAAAAAGCGTGTATCCAGAGGAGCAATATTGGCATTGTCCTGTGTCCTGGCCATAACACCAATGACCTGCATGGGGTCCTCTGACTTTTTGAGAAGCATCCGGCCACCCTGGTAGCTTATACGCTGCCACAAATCCTGTAGCTGCGGATTCTCAAATCGAGCCGGTCCAAAGGTTGCACAAGCAAAGGTGCCGCCAGGTTTCAGCTGCCGCACTACGGCGGACATTCCCACCTCCTGGTCAGGGAAATGCATTACATTCGTTGCAAAGACCATGTCCACGCTTTCGGCGGGGATATCATCAGCGTTCTCCAACTTGGCGACGCGGTAGCTGAATCCCTCGGTGCCGAGGCGATCCTGAGCCAATTCGATGTTTTTGGCCACGATATCCGATACGATGACATGTCCAAATCTGGAGCGTAGGGTCTCGGAATATGGACCATTGCCGGCGCCGACGTCGTGAACGCTGCCAAAAATTCCGCCGTGAGCCCGATGGTAGTTGAAAATACGTGTGAAGAAAGACTCGGGTGGCTGGGGTCGACCTTTCAGGTAATCATTCCAGAAAGTCTTGTCTTGCTTGAAAATTGTTCCGTTGTGGCTCATGGTGACAGATTTCAATCTACTAGGAAGAGATTCGGAAGGGTCGCAGTGAATGATGACAAGGGATGAGAAAAAGGTAATATTCTCAAATGCTCCTATCAAAAATTGCCTTTTTTAAAATGAGTGATCCGTTGATGGCCTTTGTGTCTACTTTTAATCTATACAGTGATGACTTGAATGTCGGCGGTCCGTTAATGTCCAAATGGCCCGCACAAAAGAGACCGAGCAGGGCACGAGCATTACTTACAAAACGGAAACTTGCAGGGATAAGAATCCTTCCGAGTGTGATTGCGGAAGTCGAGATCCAGAAAAGCCTTTACCTCCAGAAATGCTTATACATCCCCCTAGTTTCTTTATAGACCGAGCTCCCGCAAAATCCCTCGAAAGCCAAGCAGGACACCGACAAGCGGAAAAAGGGAGCGGACGATATGCAACCATGACCATTTCACAATAATGTCCTGCACGGAAATCAGGGTTTCCACTGCCATTGATTCTGTTGCCGATTTATCCAACCCAAAAAGAACATTGTTTGTGGGCGCCATGAAAACCCACGTGAACGGCACCATAGCGATCGTTGTTACCCCAGCCACGGCGTAAAGTAGCCAATTCCCATTATTGCGATAGTTCTGTAGCGCGGTATACTGATAGAGACCAAATGTGCCGACGCACAAAGCTGGCATGTAGATATGGCCGTAATGGTAGACGCGAACCCATTGACGAAGGAGGTGGGCGGAATCCGTGTCTGTGTCAAGAAAGACAGGAATTACTACACCCGACAGGCAGACCATGGCGCCTACAATGCCACATCAATACATATTCCAGCTGTTATCGTCGCTACAAAGAGCAACGGGTTGAGTACTCGCCTGTGAGAAAAGAGCCACCGATCACAGCAGTTGCCTGCGGTCCAACTTTTGGCGCCGAATCGGTTGGAAACGGCATTCTTGCTCGAAGATTGTAGAGTCCTTGATCTTATTTTTCCCTTTTTCTTTTTTTTTTTTTCAGGAACAAATTCCGTGCGTTGAATTATAACTTTGAAAGTCCCGATCTATGAGCCCTGGCCCATTCGGATACGTGAAAGGAATAGTTATTCTCGGGCTATTACATCTATCCGAATGCCACTACTCCCTTCTTCTTCTTCTTCTTCTTCTTCTTCTTCTTCTTCTTCCTCCTCCTCCTGTGATGACGCTGTTCACAGATTAAATCTATACTGATCTTTTTCAAATTGAAGTGTTCGATCTAGCGGCGTGAACAATGGCATATCCTGACAACCCTGAGATTCCGGAGCAGACAGGGTCGACGGAGAACAAGTATCTCTGCCTGACAATTTGTGGTTACCGCAAACCTGGTATGAGTGAAAAGGATTACCGTAATCATATGGTCAACATTTCCGCGCCGATGACAAAGGGACTCATGGTCAAGTACAATGTCATACGGTGGACCCAGGTGCGCTGTTCAATCCGTGATTATGTCCGCTTCTTCTTGGCTAACTGGCAAAACAAAATAGATTCACAACCAAACTGCAACAAGGGCTATGATGACACAGCTTTTTGATCACCAGATGGTCAATGTGGCTGACTTTGACTGTTTTAGTCAGGTATTTTTCAAGAGTGTCGATGACTACAAGCGCATGAAGCAAGATCCGTGGTACAAGGAGCATCTGGCTGGGGACCATGAGAAGTTTGCTGATACAAAGAAAAGCATGTATGTGCATCTTCTTTTATTTACTGCCAAAAGGAATTTCCTAATTTACTAACTCCTTGCAGGATGACAATCGGCTGGGTCGAAGAGTACATTCGAGACGGTGAGATTGTGAACGGCTTCTAACACTGTTACAAATAGCTCCACGAACTAGATACATACGTTCTTGCTACCTTTATATTCAGAAAGTGGAGATGCATTGAAAGAAATACCATCTCTTATTCCACGTATGCCTGAGTATATCTCTAGATTCACCACTATCATGCCTTCATGGGATATGGATGGTCATATCTCTAAATAGCTTTGAACTCCACATAAAATCGTGTTCAACATTCAGTACCGAGACGCCGCGTTACAATACCAGCTATCTGGTGGCTAGATTTACAACAACCCGGTTAAGATTTTCAGAAATTCGAATGAATCGGTTGGACTCTACTCAGCTCGCTTTGGCCTGGCCACTTCTCTCAGCCCGGATGAACTCTTTGTAACCACCGTAGCTAAGATAAACCAGCCAAGGCCTAGTATTAATAGACCGGAGTGCTCATATCTCACCGCGTTGTCTTGGTTGATACGTTCTTCCGGACTTCCTAGAATTACACCCCAGCGTAGGCTATATATCACGAAGAAAAAGGCTCCGCGGCACAAAGTTACCTGCCGTGATGGCACACTAATCTATAAATGGGATCCATTTGAGCCTGTTCCAGTGAGGACCAGGGCATTGTGGAGAAAATTCGATTTTCATAAGGCCCAAGGCTTGAAGGCTGCTCGGTCTGCTTTGAGCTTGAATTAAAATGCCCCGAAAAAAAAGGCTAGGCTCATACCTTTCGGAGACCCCAGCCTTCGGTCATCGGTAAAGCGTACGGTGGGTAAGATATGCTAGCTCCGTTACTGACACCGACCGACATAGACTAGACTGGCTTGTGATATAAAAACGTCTTAACATCTGCCATTGTGCAGGACATGCTTTCATGATTCAGCAAGTTCAACCACTGATCATGAGAAACCACACTACTCTCTCCAGCAAGATGAAGCTTATCTACTTCAGTAATGAGTTTCCCCAGGATGACCTGCAAACCACCTTTCGAGAACTTCTTAATCACAGCAAGGATAGGAGACACCCAGCTCTTGCCCGGTTTCTAGAGGAGGCCACCATCGCTATTCGGGAAGAAGTGCGACAGCTGCCCACAGCTCTAAGGAAGCTAGTCCCTCCTTTCGACACGATTTTGAACTTTGCGGATTTTGCCGACCTGCGGAGTGGCCAACTTTCTGGGGCTATAGATGGCATCCTCCTCTGTGTCATCGAAGTGGGTACCCTCATTGGGTAAGTGATATACAACAAGAAGATAACATCCTTTCCAAAAGTGGATATACTGACTGGAAAGCAGATACTATGAGACCTATCCCGATGCTTTCGACAATGCCACTGCTAACACAGCTTTGGCCGGCCTGGGGATAGGCCTTTTGGCTACCGCTGCCCTCTCCTTGGCCTCTTCGGTAGCGGAAATTTCGATCACGGGTGCTCAGGTTGTACGACAGGCCTTCCGGCTCGGCATTCTTGTCAACGAGGTCTCCCAGAACCTGGAGGCTCCTGACTTGGCGGATGATAGCTCACCAGATACTTGGGCCTATGTTATAGCCAACGTGTCTGCCGATGAAGTTCAAAAAGAGCTTGACTTGCTTCAAGCTAAAGAGGTCAGTTGCGTTCTGAACATATATTCTTGGACCTTTCAAGCTCTAAAAGGATATACAGAGAGCCCCTGAGACGGGCAAGATCTTTATCAGCGCTTTGAGCGCCACATCGGTAACGATAAGTGGCCCACCAGCGAGACTGAAGGTCATGTTCCGTACAGCCCAATTCTTCCACAATCACAAGTGCATTCCCCTGCCGGTATACGGAGGTCTGTGCCATGCAAGGCACATCTACACCCCAGAAAATGTGAAAGAGATTGTGCACACAGGCTCGATGAAGCTCGCGAACTCTCGCTTCTCGCCACGGTTGCCCATCTACTCCACCAGCACTGGTCAACCGTTCCCTGCGGAAAATGCGATCGAACTATTCGAGAAAATTATCTCAGAGATTCTCACTCGGACCATCCAATGGGATAAGGTCACCCAGGGAGTGACTCAACTGGCCAGGAATCTGAGAGCAACTCAGTGTACAGTGTTCGTTTTCCGAATTTCACTTCCCATCCGCGATCTCTCTCAGGCATTGAAAAGCTCTCCTGAATTAGAGGTTTCAACCGAAGAGATCATGCCATGGGTGCACAACCATCTCCGTCAGGACGACGGCGGACCATCTCGGCCCCAGCAATCGAAGATCGCTATCGTCGGTATGTCCTGCAGGATGCCGAGTGGTGCAAACGACACGGAAAAATTCTGGGATCTACTCGAAAAGGGCTTAGATGTTCACAGGAAAATACCATCCGACCGGTTCGATGTTGATTCCCACTACGACCCGGCCGGAAAGAGAGTTAATACCAGCCATACACCGTACGGTTGTTTCATCGACGAGCCGGGGCTGTTTGACGCCGCCTTTTTCAACATGTCGCCCCGTGAAGCAGAGCAAACTGACCCTATGCAGCGACTTGCTCTTGTCACTGCATACGAGGCACTTGAACGAGCTGGTTATACTGCAAACAGGACCGCCGCCACGGACTTACGTCGCATTGGGACATTTTATGGCCAGGCATCTGACGATTACCGAGAAGTCAACACAGGGCAGCATATCAGCACTTACTTTATTCCTGGTGGATGTCGTGCATTTGGTCCGGGTCGAATTAATTATTTCTTCAAGTTCTCTGGGCCGAGTTACAGCATTGATACCGCATGCTCTTCCAGTTTAGCAACCATCCAGGTAGGTTCTAGCTCGGGGTGATCAACGTCTAGACAAACCTTTGCTAACGATCATTCACAGTCTGCTTGCACCGCGTTGTGGAGCGGTGAGCTAGACACTGCGGTGGCTGGTGGAACAAATGTCTTGACTAACTCGGACGCCTTTGCCGGTCTCAGTCATGGTCACTTCCTATCCAAAACACCAAATGCTTGCAAGACATGGGACAGTGAGGCGGACGGCTATGTCAGAGCGGATGCCGTTGGCTCCGTAGTCATGAAGCGTCTTGAGGATGCCGAGGCTGATAACGACAACATTCTCGGGGTTATCATAGGCGCAGCCACAAATCATTCCGCCGAAGCGATCTCTATCACCCATCCCCACGCGGGCCACCAAGCATACCTCGGCAAGCTTGTTGCCAGGCAAGCCGGCGTGGACCCCCTCGATGTCAGTTTCGTCGAGATGCATGGTACTGGTACCCAGGCGGGGGACGCCGAAGAAATCCAGTCTGTGACTACTGTGTATGCACCTAACATCAGGCGCCGCAGCTCCAAAAACCCACTCTATATCGGCGCAGTCAAGTCGAATGTCGGCCATAGCGAAGCGAGTGCCGGAATCACGGCTCTGTTGAAAGTCCTCCTGATGCTGCAGAAGAATGCTATTCCACCACACGTTGGTATAAAGAATAAGCTAAACCCTAATTTCCCAAAAGATTTGGACCAGCGACAAGTTCGCATCCCATATGAAAAGACTGATTGGCCAAGAGTTCCCGGGAAGAAGCGAATGGCTGCCGTCAATAACTTCAGTGCGGCTGGAGGTAACACCAGCCTTCTACTGGAGGATGCCCCCGAGAGGCAGGAGGCCGCAGAAGCAGACCCTCGATCTACTCACGTAATTGCCGTGTCAGCTAAAAGCAAGGTCTCTCTCCGTGGGAACATCGAAAAGATGCTTGCATATCTAGAGGAGAGCCCCGAGGCCTTCCTAGCTCATCTCTCCTACTCCACCACCGCCCGCCGATACCACCACAATCACCGTGTGGCCATTGCTGCGTCCAGTATATCCCAGGTCCAGAAACAGCTGAATGCCGCCCTTGGATCAGTGGATTCGCATAAGCCCATTCCAGCCACCGGAGCGCCTCCGGTAGCATTTGCTTTCACCGGACAGGGGGCAATGTATAAGTCCTCCAATTTCGAGTTATTCCATCAATCGCCCTACTTCCGGTCTCAAATCCTACACTTGGACATCATTGCCCAAGGCCAGGGATTCCCGTCTTTTGTTCCTGTGATTGATGGAAGTCATGAAAAAGACTATCAGCACTCGCAAGTTCAAACACAACTCGCGTTGGTCTGTACAGAAATTGCTCTGGCCAAGTACTGGGGCACTTTAGGTGTGAGGCCTGACGTTGTTATCGGGCACAGCTTAGGGGAGTACGCAGCTTTGCATATCGCGGGAGTTCTTTCAGCTAGCGATGCCATCTTCCTTGTTGGCCAGCGAGCCGCGCTACTTCAACAGAAATGTCAAGCGGGTGATCACAAGATGGTGGCTGTACGAGCTTCGGTTGCCCAAATCAAAGAGAGCGCCAAGGATGAACCGTATGAGATTGCCTGCATTAATGGCCCGAAGGAAACGGTCCTCAGCGGTCCGATCCAAGATATGAATGCCATCATCCTTATCCTCGAGGCTGAGGGGTATAAATGCTTCAGCTTGGACGTTGCCTTTGCATTCCACTCTGCCCAGACCGATCCGGTTCTAGACGAGTTCGAAGCACTCGCTAGTGGTATTGTCTTCCAGACCCCCAATATTCCCATCATCTCTCCTTTGCTCTGCAAGGTGGTCTTCGATAATAAGAGTATCAATGGTAACTACGTGCGCCGAGCCACTCGCGAGACTGTCAACTTTTTAACAGCTCTTGAAGCGGCACAAAATATTGGCATCGTCAATTATGAGACTGTTTGGATTGAAATTGGACCCCATCCCGTCAGTGTGGCCTTTGTCAAGTCCACTCTCTCGCCCATTAATTTGGTCGTCTCATCACTGCGTCGGGGTGAGGATAACTGGACCACTTTAGCCCAAAGCCTGGCATCTCTTCATCTAGCCGGGGTGACGGTCGATTGGAATGCGTTCCATGGACCGTTTGAAAAGAACCTGAGGCTATTGGACCTCCCAACCTACGCATGGAATGAGAAGCGCTACTGGATTCAATACGAGGGAGACTGGTCCCTCACCAAAGGCAATACCTATTACGACAAAGAAAAGGGTCTGCATCCCGTCCTACCAGCCAAGTCCGGTCTCAGCACGTCGACCGTCCACCGCATTATCGATCAAACTTTCGATGCGACATCCGGTACAGTTGTCATACAGTCTGATCTAATGCAGTCTGACTTCCGCGCTGCTGCTTGGGGCCATGAAATGAACGGCTGTGGAGTGGTTACATCGGTAGGTCCTCTGCAATTCTGACGATTGTCGTTTCCAACGAAGCTAATATCATATGCAGTCTATCCACGCCGATATTGCCTTCACTCTAGGTGAATATATTTCCAAGAAGCTTAGGCCGAAGGCTAAAGAAGTCCATATGAACATTACCAACTTGGAAGTTCGCAAAGGACTCGTTGCCAACAAAAATCCAGAATCACAGCAGCTCATCCAAGTCGTGGCTACTAGTTGTATTGACACCAACACAGCGGAGTTGACGTGGTATAACGTGCAGACCGGCGATACCGCAGGTGAGCCTTTTGCTACGGCGACTGTCCTCTACGGAAATTCCGAGGAATGGCTTGCCTCTTGGGTTCCTATAACCCATCTTATTCGAAGCCGCATCGAAGACCTTGAACGTCTCGTGGTATCCGGCGCCGCAAACCGCTTTAATCACGCCATGGCTTATCTTCTCTTCGCGAACAGATTGGTAAACTACGCCGATAAATATCGGGGAATGCAATCAGTGGTTCTACATGAATATGAAGCGTTTGCCGACATCGAGCTCACTAGCGAGAAAGGCGGCAGCTGGACAGTACCTCCATATTTCATCGATAGCGTCGCTCATCTGGCTGGTTTTGTCATGAACGTAACGGACGCCGGAGATACAACGAACAACTTCTGTGTCACCCCAGGCTGGCGCTCGATGCGCTTTGCTAAACCTCTCGTGCCGGGCGGCAAGTACCGGTCGTACGTCAAGATGATCCCAACCGCTGATGACCCGAGTGTGTATCTCGGCGATGTCTACATTCTCCAAGACGACGTGATCATCGGCATGGTCGGTGGTATGCAATTCCGCCGGTACCCGCGAATCTTGCTCAGCCGCTTTTTCTCTGCGCCCGACGACGCTAATGCGCCCCCTATGGCAACGGCTTCTTCCTCTTCCAAGCCCTCCGTCCCGAAGGTAGAGCCACCCGTCGTCCACGGAGTCAACGGCATCAACGGCACGAAAGCCACACCCGCAGTCAAAGAAATCGGTAGCACTAACGGCGCAGAGCCTGTTGGCGTAAATTTGGATACTACGACTGCCAAGGCGCTTCTCATTATCGCCTCGGAGTCCGGACAGGACCTGGCGGATCTCACCGACGACGCCAGCTTTTCGGACCTAGGCATCGATTCCTTGATGAGTTTGGTGATTGCGGAAAAATTCCGGGCGGACCTCGGGGTAGTAGTCGGAGGAAGTCTATTCCTCGAATACCCCACGATTGGAGACTTACGGAGTTGGTTGGAGGAGTATTACAGCTAGATTGTCTTTTCGGGCCATTTTGGTCTGAGATATTTATCCCTAAAGTCCGAAGCACGCAATTTATGCCCCCTTCTCAAATAATGGTTTCAATACTCCAGATTTCAGTACTCCAATGCGTAACGCCAAATCCTTCTCGGAGGCTGCAGGATTCACCTCATGTCTAGATTAATATATCTCCATGTGGAGGAACATGGACTATTGTCAAATTACGGCTAAACCATATTTCATAATTATTTCCCATTTCGGTCTTTTAGAGCTCCTTTTTGTTTTCCCCAAGCTGCTCAGCTTAATTAGCCTGGGCATTTTGCGATCAAGCTGCTTGGCCTCTAAACTTGTAAGTCTCTTGCTGCCAGAATACCGCGGCTCAGCATGACGGCCAACGTATGATAGGAGGAGTGATCCAAGAATGAGAGAGATAAATTATCGAGTTGGATCCATTGTCTAAATCTCTAGAGGGTTCCTGTCCGCAAAAAATCACAACGATCAAACGGTTCTCAGCCCCCTTCTCATATCTTTCCAAAACGATCCTACGTCGGTCGGTGGAGATGGGAATCAGGACCGAGATGACTGGATCAAGAGAGGTCCCAGGACCAATACGAGCACAGTGTTCCTAATATGCATGGCTCGATTCGTTCCCTTCGGATGTGCGTACAGAACCTTTGTATCAGCGACGCCTGCCCAAGACCAGCACATCAAGAAAATGCCCAAGACCTTTCTCTCGCGAAGGAGAATCATGGCCCAGACAAAAATGCCGGCGCCGAGGTTTCGGCCTGTCGCGCTAGGGAAAAGCACTACATTCTCTGGAGTTGCTGTAGGAAGTCCGAAACCCTTGGCCCCTGTTAAAAGTGTATGCATAAGCTGAAAGTTTTGGACGCAGGCAGATCATGAAATACCGGCACAAGGCTACTTACAGGCAAGAGGGTCGATAAATGTTCCTTTCACCCCCGAATAGATGAGGAGAGAGCCGATGGCACAAGTGGCAGCGTCGAGGATATAAGGGAGGTATGTGAGATGGTTTGAGTCAGACATAATGTTGAAAAATATTCAATAGGAGGCGCTAGTTTCAAAGGTAGATGTTACTTGGGAAAATTTGATCTTATCAGTATACAAGAGCCCGGGATTCCCAAGGATAAAGGGAAATGGGGCTAATATAATTTCTGGCGACCAAAGGCCCGCTGCAGGGAAGATCGGAACTCGGGGAATTTCAAGGTTCAATGCTATGTCTAGGCACATAGGAAATCACCTAAATTGCTGATACACTAGGTATCCAGCATTAATTCACTAAATGAATTGACTATTAATCTATGTGTCTGAACCACACCTGGTAGGCCCTTTGACCACATTCTGTGAGTTGATCTGCCGTTGGTTTTTCGCCCGATATGCTCGCAGTTCATGTATTTTGCATGTATGATAGCTCAAGGGGCCTTGGCTGCTGCCTCCTTATCCTCGGCCTTTTTTGTCTCATGAGAAGGAAGTCTTTTGAAGGGGATTAAAAGGGCCAGGACCACGGTGAGAGCAGTACCGGCCAGGGCGAAGGCAAAGACATCTTTGATACCAACCATATATGCGTCTCGAACCAAAGTCAGCTGCTCTCCTTTGTATACGTTTGCAACTTCTGACACTCCAATGTACAAGATCTCTGCCGAATCGATTTGAGGAGCAGTTCTCGCCAAGGTCTGCAGCAGGTAGTTGTTGAAGATAGAATTCGCAGCCGAAACAAAGTAAGCCCCACTGATAGATTGGGCCACTGAGAGGAAATTAGCGGAGAGGACCAATGCTAATAGGATTTGTTAGTACTCACTGAAAGCTACTCCCATCGTCGCTGCCACGGTTTCTGGCGTCGCGAAACCCTGTAACGCCGTCACCGGAACCTGGTTTCCTAGACCGATTCCGAGCCCAAAGGGGATCTGAGCGCCGATGTACCACGCCTTCGAGGTGTCCACGTCGATGCAGTAGATCAGGGCGGCGCCAAGGACGGCTATGAACCCACTAATAAACTCGATGGGCTGTAGGAAGCGGGTCTTCCCAACGATCATACCGCTAACTATAGCCCCACAAGTATAGAAAGCCATGAACGGAAGACAGTATACGCCACTTTTGATAGCTGACATGCCATGCACGGCCTGGAAGTAGATGGGAAGATAAAACAGTATCTGAAAGTTGGCTAGGTTGGCACTTCAGAACAAGACCACA
Organism: Penicillium arizonense; assembly: GCF_001773325.1. Taxonomy (NCBI): domain Eukaryota; kingdom Fungi; phylum Ascomycota; class Eurotiomycetes; order Eurotiales; family Aspergillaceae; genus Penicillium; species Penicillium arizonense. The sequence continues at coordinate 319,541 of NW_019173285.1, read as the reverse complement.
TATTAGCTCAAAATGTCAAAGCAGACAAGGCTTCTGGGTAAAAGGAAGCATAAATCATACTCACATGAACGCGTATAAGAGATGGGACCATGTAATACGGCCTGCCAGCATTTTAAGGGGCATGATAGCGTACTCGCCCTGAAACCACTCGACGACCACAAATGCAATCGTCAAGGCAACCCAAACGGTCAAGGTGGCAATGACGGAGCCATTACTCCATGGTTTCTCCATGCCGCCCCATTGCAGAGCTAACGTGAAGCAGATGATCGAGGCGAACAGCAAACTCCAGCCGGGGAGATCAAGGTGCAGTAGAATCTCCTTCCACGACGCGGGGGTGGGCTTAATGTGTTTCGGCATTCGCAAAAAGAGAAATTGCAGTACGAGAGCTGTGCCCCCCACCGGAAGATTCACCCAGAAACACCATCTCCATGTCACCTCGGTCGTGAACACGCCGCCTATCAGGGGGCCAATGGTCGTGGCGATCATGAAGACGCCCATCCATAGGCCGATGAGCATGGGGCGAGTCTTAGGCTGTGCCGTGAAGTTGATGATTAGAACAGAGCCGCCGAGGGTGCCCGCACATCCCCAGCCCTGCAGAGCTCGACCCACGATCAGTGCAATGCTGTTAGGTGCGGCGGCGGCCACGATACTTCCAATCAGGTACAAGGCAAGTGCTGTCATATACGTCCATTGAGCCGAGAAGTATTTGTACATCTTACCCCACGGGGCGGAGGTTGTTCCAACGAGAAGGAAACAGGCACCGCTGTACCATCCGATATCACTGAGTGCGTGGAAGTCGCTGGTAATTTTCGGGATAGCCGTGGCAACGATACCCTATGGACCGAATTGATCGTGTTAACTGTGTACAATGCCTAAAATGCGCAATTCCCTATGCATGAATAATACTGACCAGGTCCAAAGCTGCGATCAGGGTACTGAGACTCAAAGTGGCCATGATGATGATCAAGCGGAAGGACGTCGCGTACTCCGGATCCGATTCCTGGTCCAGGTCCTGGCTCAAGTCACCACTCCCCTCAGTATCATCGCTTCCTCGCTCCTTGTTTCTGAGGCCGGTACCGTCAGGCAAATGGCCTGCTTCGTTCTTGCTGAACTCTGAATCGGAAGTGGGTGCCGACATATTGCACGTTATTGTCTGGTGACCGTAGAGGAATGCTGAAATTATAGGCCATTTTGAGGCTTCTTGGAGGACAGCAGTTTATATGTCTACAGTCCCCCTTGAGCCCCCTTAAGCTCGCAACCCCCATTGCGGCGGACGAATATCAAGAATGGTGCAAGTAGGAATTCGTTCCGCCGATATCACGGCGGAGTATTGTAATTTTGGAACAGGACCTGAGGTGGGCTTGGCGCCCCTTTTGGCTCGAATATTACCGGGCCTTTCGTAAGGTACGGTCACAAAGGATGACACACCACTGCTCCGCCGCCTCTCCGGAGCTCCAAGACTCTAGACAACCTGTGACTTGCGTCCCCATCGTGCTCATGCCCAGGTGTTCGAATCACATAATTCCTTTGTACCCATATATCTGAATCATTTGCCTGCGACACAATAGCTTGCCGGGCTATACGAACTACTCGTGTGCATCAACGTGCAAGCTACCAGATAGACAAGACCCATCATGGACGCTACCCCTGCTCAGCGTATGGGACAAGCTCGCAGGAATCCCGCCCTCGACCTAGATGATTGGGATTCAGTGCCCCCGTCCAAACGTAAGAAACTTCGAAGAGGAACTCGCAGCTGCTGGGAATGCAAGCGACGAAAGATGAAATGCGTATTTGATAGTCCCGATGACGCAGTCTGCGTTGGCTGTGATAGACGTTGGACCAAATGCGTGAGCCAGGAGTTCCCGGAGAAAGTGTCCACCCCTTTGGACAACCGCCAGTTGCGGGATCGCCTGCGACGAGTGGAGACTCAACTTGACCAATTTCTTGCTGCGGGCGACAATGGCCAAACAATGGCTGAAGATGGCCCGCCGCTGGACCACGGCATCCCAACGCCGGCCTCGACGTACAAACGTCCCTCAAATCACGCGTCTCCTGCATCTCATCGGCCCATTCATACCCCGGCCGAGGAAGAACATCTTCATGACCATCTCAATCTCGACAGACCTTCAGTCCCTGCCCAGGTTGGCGGCGCTTCCGGAGCCAATGCATTGTCTCGGACTCTCTTCGATTCCTTGCCCTCGCGGCAAGATACCGCCCGGATCTACAAGGCCTGTGGTAGCCACCATTCTATTCCATTCCATGAAATCCTAACAACCCCATACGGTATTCTCGATCGGCATGGCCTTCGGTCGCAAAGTCGCCTGCTCGAGATCCCGGATCAGAACGTCAACCCGGTTCTGATAGCACGTCACATGCTGCATCTAGCGAGCTTCCTCCAGCACCTGCACCCAGATCTCCATGAAGAGCTTCGGAGTCTCTCGGAGCCACCACAAGTCATACGCGAACGACTAGCGGACAAAGCGATCAATTTGGTGGCCACAAATGACAGTTTCGTGGGCAGCATTGAGTTTCTAGAATGTATTATGCTCGAGAGCCTGTATCAAGCCAATTGCGGATATCTACGACGAAGCTGGAGGACAGCGCGGCGAGCCATGACTATCGCGCAGTCCATGGGCTTTCATAGGTCGGGGGACCGGGCTCAGTACACGGTCCTCCACCCGGAGACCAAGGCGTACCCACAGTTCATGTGGTTCCGCCTTGTCTTTTACGATCGACAACTGTGTCTTATGCTCGGTATGCCACAGGGGACCACAGATCGGAGTATGGCGTCAGATACAATGCTCGCCAAGGATTCGGCCAGCGGTCGTCTTGAACGAATCCACTGTGTCATCGCATCGCGAATTTTGGAGCGCAACGAATCTGACTCGGCCAGCTATGATTACGCCTGGACGCAGGAGATCGATAAGGAGCTGCAGCGAGCGGCCCGGAGCTTGCCAAGCCGGTGGTGGCTGGTCCCGAACCTCAGTGGCCAGACGAAAGACTCACAGGCTTTGTTCTGGGAAATGCGGCGACTGTCAGAACAATTATTTCACTACAACCTTCTCAACCAGCTTCACCTTCCCTATATGCTTCGCGACTCGGTTGAGCGCAAATTCGACTACTCCCGAATCACTTGTGTCAACGCCTCTCGAGAGATCTTATCCCGCTTCATCATGCTGCGCCGCTGGAACCAAGTAGCTTTTAGTTGCCGCACCATCGATTTCACCGCCCTAATGGCCGCCATGACCCTGCTATTGGCTCATTTGGATAGCCACCGCTCCCCAACGGTCGACAATTTCCTCGCTGCCCAATACTTGGGCGACCGTGCCATGATTGAGCAGGCACAGGAAAACATGGAGGAGCTCAACCGTCTGAACTCCGATACTTTGAGTGCACGAAGCGCTCAATTGCTGGGCCGGTTGCTCGCCATCGAAGCCAAAGCAGCTGAAGGTGACCTCCAAAGTGCCCAAAGCGTAAGCGTACGAGGGCCCGAGACTGAAGAATCACAACCCGGTGACACGACGATCCCTGGCAAAAACGAATATATTCCGTATTTCGGGGTCGTTAAAACTGCGGGCGTGAGTCACGCTGACAGGATGAATTCCCAAGCACAATATGTGCCACCGGCAAATTACCGACAGAGCCAATCCCCGGTCGTCATGCGAGCCGGGACGGATGCAGAGACGCAAGCACAGCCGAACTCTCTCGCAACATCTATATTTCCAGATCCCCATAGCAATCATCACCGTAAGAAAATAAACAGCAACAGCAACAACAATGACGTAACTGCCCTCTTTGCGCCGCTACTTTCGGAGGTTCTCTCAGATGATCCCATGCAGCAGTTTGAATACCCTGGGACGGCAGCTAGAATTGAGGATGATCCATTTCAGGATCTCGACTTGGCTTTCTTGGATAACTTGATGAAAGACACAGGAGATTATGGACCAGGTGGCACAGAATGGGCCGCGGCATGAAAAAAACGCTGCATTTGTGCCGTCTGTATGTAGACATAAACTGTATTTGTCATCTGCAATATTCCCGTTCTGTCAAGCTCATTCCTATGACTACACCCACATTTATCAATTAGAGATCTAGAATAAAGTAAAAGGAGTTCATGTCCTATCTCTATTTCATTTCTACTTTTTTTTTAAAAAAAAAAAAAAGCAAACAGAAACTAAAATTTTTAGTGTTTAAGCCGAAATCTATCGGATTTGAACCTTTTCCTTGGGAAAAAGAACAGTAGACAATTAGACCCATTCTTATAATTGACGATCATATGACCTGGGGGTCGGACGCCACAGCGTCCTAGGGTCAAACAGAGGTCGAGGTCAGTCTATTATAAGGATAGGAGCAGATTACTAGACACTAGAGCCAGGGTGCAGTTCGGTATTGTTGCATTTCATGGTCGGGTAATTTGCATGAATGGTCGGTGCTCTTGGCATTCATCGGGGGTTTGCGAGACCCTGTAAGCTCGGTGTGTTTACCTTTACATTTTGAATCCGATGCAAAAAATAAGCTGACGGTAAGGCCGATTAACGGCGTAATTGCGCAGACCTATTCCCATAGATGCGTGGAAATAATACAAAGCTTTATCTCGAGTGAAAGCCTTCATGAAACGGAATAGATCCACTAAATCCAACTCGGGCTATTTTGATATCAGTATTGTGCCGAACCCCGGACACGCACCGTCAAAATCCGAGTTTTGAATTAGCAACTAAAGCTAGCGTCATTTCAATTTCCAACTTTCAACTTCCGTTGCTCAAACTCATGCTAGGAGTGAGTTTTAAGCAGCCCAACTGTGAAGTCGAAAGGCCCGCTCCAGCATAAGTCTAGAGTCCTTCTGATTTGCGTTAGATATTGGATGCAAATAGGGCTGCCTTAAGGACAGTGTGCCATTGGAGAAAGAGCAGAGATAGGGAGAACAGATTGAGCAAGAGCCTAGCATGCCTGCGCCGGCCCACATTCAAGCGGCTACGCTCCAGAAATTTCTCGCAGGATGGAAGAAATTCACAGCCCAAGAGTGGATGGCTACCTGGTCTGCAGAAAATACGCAGCAGATCCTACCTTTCAGCCTGGGAGTGCCGTCGCGCTCGCGGGCAGAGGTGCAGCAAATCTTACCAATGCTCATTGGAGTTTTGAAGAACTATGAAGTCGGTGATACGAACTTTCTATAGCTCCACCAAAGTAAAATCCGCTAATTCCCTTTTAGATGGAGGTACACGAGCTGGTACACGATGCTTCAAAGGGAAAGGCTGCTGTCTATATCACCTCGAAGGCCAACACCCCCTTAGAAGGGAATTTCAAGTGGACAAACGAATATGCCGTCTTTCTCACATTTACCGAGGATGGACAGAAAATATGCAAGATGGAAGAGATGGTAGATACTGCTTTTTATCATGAGTTCTTTCCCAGGTTTCAAAAATACTTGGTTGAACAGGGGCATTCTCACTAGAATTTGAGGTCTAAGCCATTCAACCAAAAAGCAGTCTACATCCACCCGTTTCAAATGGTTAGAATTACATTTCAACCTTTAATTGGTATGATACAACAAATTTCTACAGTCTTCGGTCATTGCCAACTGGCAACCCGGGGCTAGAATATGCTGTTAATTTCCCGAAGTCGGTCCACATAAACAATTGTGTAGGGTCATATAATGTAGGACTCCGATTCCGAGTGTCTAAATCGGGCAATAAGGAAATTGCATCTCTTCTTGTGCTGGAGTATAATTGCTTATCCGACATCCTAGAATCATACATTATTTGCTCATATCTTCATATACTTAGCTCACAAGTTTATCCTTCCCTGTGCGCATTACCTCCAGCCTTTACGCCTTCATCAGCCAAAGCTCCCTAACCATGCCGTCGCCCTCGAGGTCCGTGAACGTCGCCATCATAGGCAGTGGCTTTGCCGGCCTAAGTCTCCTAATTGGTCTTCAAAAATACCCACACATCAACGCGCATGTCTATGAGGCAGGAACCAAGTTTTCTGAACTTGGCGCTGGTGCCGTCCTTGGTCCCAATTCGCAGCGAGCAATGAAGTTGATCGATCCGCGTATCCATGAAGGATTCGAGCGACGCGCTGCCTTTGATCCGGAAAATGCAGACGCAAATGGCCTTTACCCGTGGGTATCAGTGACCAAGGGACAGGAACCGGATTTAGACGAGAAGGTCGTCGAGTACAAGCATGAGATCAAGGGCTCGACAATCCACCGAGCCCATTTCCTTGATGAGCTGGTGAAGCTTGTCGAGCCACATCGAGCTCACTTCGGGAAGCGCCTGGTCGAAATTCACGAAAAAGGCGACGAGGACCCAATCACGCTTCATTTCAAAGACGGCACTACTGCCATGGCCGATATTGTTGTTGGCGCTGATGGAATTCACTCGGTGACTCGCAAGCACATCCTTGGCGACCACCCAGCAGCCAGCGCTTTCTTCACCGGTGCCATTATCAACCGTGCGACAGTTCCAATGGAACAAGCAGAGGCCAAATTGGGCGATGTGAAGTCGAAATTTGGCATCCGATGTGGAAAAGACGGTCTGGTGTTTGGTTTCCCGATGTCCGAGAGAAGCCTATATTACCTTGGGATCACGACCTTTAACAACGCCCCAGTCCCGCGTGATGCGTGGGTTCTACCGGTAGACACTGCGCGACTCAAGAAGACCTTCGCCAACTACGGTGACTACGTCCGAAAGCAAGTGGAGCTGGTTCCAGACGACGGCACCGCGATGGGCTGGTCAATCTGGGAAATGCCACCCGCTCCAACATACTACAAGGGTCGGGTGGTGGTAATGGGTGATGCGGCCCACGCGTCAACTCCATTTCAAGGAGCAGGTGCTGGTCAGGCAATCGAGGATGCGCTTGTCCTCGAGCAATTGTTGGGCAAGTACCTGAATAACGCCCAGGAGACTATTTACAGGTTCAGCCAGGTCCAGACCATTGTGTTGGCTTTACAATCGTATGATACAGTTCGTCGCTTCCGAAGCCAAAAGGTCGTTACCACGAGTGCTGAGACTGGTCGTCTCATAAGTGGCAACGAGCCTGGGGTGTCAATGGAAGCACCGGAGCTTCGCATGCTTCTGAAAGGGCGAGAGGACTGGATCTGGGATTGTGACCAGCAGCAACAGGTCAAAGACGCTCTGCAGATATTTGAAGAAGCACAGATTGCTGCTGCCCGAAGGGCTGCTTATGATACTGCTTGAAACATCTTCGCCGTTCGTCACTGAGTGCTAGGGTGCTAGAGTGCTAGACCCAATTGTTAGATTTAGCTTTCTCTATACATCTAAGAATAGGAAAAGATTTCTTCTTCCACTCTAAGACGGTGCTACTCAATAAAACTCGTCCCTTGTTGACACTGGCGCAGTCAACTTTATCTAGTATATTTCATATTTTAGTTGCCGTCAAACAAAGTAGAACGGCGTTGTGAACCCTCCCCTAATCCACGAATACATTAAACTTTCCGTGTCGAGGAGACCCAAGGTACATTGACTCAGGAAAAGCCGCCTGCCATGAAAATTGTTTATTCGGCGGGCGTAAGCCCTCTCAGAAGGTTCCCCACAGTTCAACAGTGAAATATTAGTACGAGATTATGAAGCTTAATCTGCAGCATTTGGGAGTACACTCCGAAACTATCCGTGAAATTCACTCCTTATGATCGCCCTATGATCGCTCTCATGTTAATTGAGCATGAGCATGTATAAGCTACGTGGACTGCCAATGGGCAGGCAGATGTCGGCAATCGGGGTTCGGACTGGCAATCATGTAACGATGGCCCCATGCTCCAGACTGTAAATGACCGAGATATGCGCAATAGCGCCGACAGTGCAATGATATATTACGCTTCAATGATTCCAAAATTGTGACGCTCGACTATCCAAAAAGTAACCCTTCAATATCTTCATCCAACATCGTCTGCAATGACTTCCAATATCCAACTTTCTCCTACATCTGTGGGCATTTTCAAGGCTTCCGATATTGCCCCAGGTTCGATAGAGAAGTGTAACACCCTTCTGGATATCAACCATGAAAAGTACCACATCTTTTTTCAGGACCCGGCATTCCATAATCATATGGCACATAGTCTCCTCACCAACCTCTCCTTGGGCGCTACACCGGAGGAGCTTGAAGATCGGTTTAACGATCTTGTTCCAATCCAGCGAGAGATCCCTGAAATTGACCATGTCTTGCTGAAAGAGCTGGGAGACCCTGAGGTCTTTTACAACGCGATCGGTCAAATACATCAGTATCACACCTTTCTCGAGTTTTTTGAAGGACAAATTTCGGCCAAAGGATGGAAGCAAGTCTTGCAAGATTATCTCTTTGCCCGCACAAAGCTAGCGAACCGAATGCTCGCGCAACTTTTGGAGGGTGTTTACCATCCTCTCATCCACCTGGGCTTTGGAGTGGAGTTCGAGCAACCAGCAATTATCGCCGAATCACTTGCTCAAGCTGCCTCACACGACAGGATGAATATCGAAGACCTGTTTTTCGAAGCAGAGGCTCTCGCCAATGAAACCAAGGCGCAACAGACTGGGAAGCCAAAGCCACTCATCGAACTGCTCTCCGAGGTGCGCGCCAACGAGGCTATCCGTAATGGGCCTCGCTGGTCTGACCTCGGGGGAAAGATGAAGAATGGTGTCATAGGTCGTGCTGGAGGAGCGTTGGCCAACATTGCCGCCCAGTTCTTTATTTGTGATCATGTTTATGAGGACCTTGAGAGACGAACTGCCGAGATGATTAGTGTCTGCGCGTATCTCGTGGGCTCCGTGCTACGTGAAGACCGGAAAAGAAAACTCGACTTTTTCATCATGCATGCCGTCAATAGCAGCATTTTCTGTACTGTCTTGATCCGCCAAGACTGGATCAAACTGGAAGACAAGATAAGATTGGTTGAATGGAAAGGGAGATTGGACCTGGCTTGGTACGCGGCGGAAGGGTGTCCCCCGCTGAACGATGTAGCAATCTCTAGCTACACGGGCAGCAGTGAAATGTCTTGGCAAGAGGTATTTAGCGCTGCTAGGAGGGAGTGCGACGATGGACATGTGTCTAAGATTGTTCGGGCGCTCAAGCATGGGGAGAATGAGACAGGGATTTACGAGGGTGGAGAATGGAGCAACTACTTTCCCATGAAGGATGATATGTGGCTTCAGTTGGCCAGGATCTGCTTAGATACGACAAGAAGTCTGCCGTGGGAGGCCAAGTGGGTATGGTTTGCGGGATTCAATGAGGCATGGCAGCGTCCGGATCTTCAGGTTTAGATACTTGGCATACCTTTTCTCAATCTATAACATGGCTCATTTAATGTCATAAATTTTAAACAAGCATTGAGTCCTTGGGCGCCTTCGGTCGTAGAGTAATTCACATGCTATCAACCGTAGCGAGGTGTTCTAGGCTGCCCTAGGAGATAGATCGTGCAGAATTGGAAACTTTAACATTGAGTAAAGAAAATTTCGTTCTGATTGCTGCGGTCTCAATCAAGATATTTAAACTGCCTTCCAGTGCATTATATATGGGCCACCGCAGGTCTGGGAGTGGTAACCTCAGAAAAGCTTTTACTTAGCGGTATGGCATATGGCGGAAAGAATCTGTATTGACATATTGTAAGAAATACGAGCCTCATATCACTCCCAAATTTTATCATGGTCGTATTCTGACCAACGGATGTCTGGCTGGATCCCAGCAAACCGCCAGTCCCCGTCAACTTTGCGATACCATATAGTGGCCTTGCCATGTGCATGACCTTTGACTGCTATCTCTTTGAGACCATCGTCTGCGTATTTTTGATGCGCCACCCTCATCTGGTGGTAGCCTGTAATTTCGTCTTCCCCATTCTGAATCCATTTCGTGGCACCGACAAAGTGTTGAGTCTTCAGGCGCAGGTTACCAAGAAACCTCTCGTTGGATGCCATGCCGAGAAACTCTTGCGCCGGCATACTCTCCCAAACCTTGTTGAGGAATGCACTGTAGTCTATCTACAAAAGCCGAGTAGAAGTATCAGCGCTGAATAAACTAAGGGGACTTGGGTGGACCTACATGGAGAGTAGGTGCAATACACCTGGAGAGACGATCCCAATCTTTTGTGTCATAACTCTCAGCCCATTCGTACAAGGCAGCCTGACACTGTAGAACATCTGGTCATTGTTAGTATCCTTGTGGACGTATAAGGGAAGCAGCGTCAATTCTACCTTGAAAATGAGGCTGTTGCGTCATTCTGAAGTGTCGCGTAAGAGACCCGAGTGTCACAAATCACAAAGGAAAAAGCGCCTGGTGTAAGAAGAAGAAGATATTGATAGTACTTAGCTATTTGTCTTTTACTTCAGTGATCTAAATTGTGTAGTTGGCCTCGGAAGTGTTCACTGATTTTACTTCTCGGGAGTGATCGTTTTTCCCGAGCACCGATTCAGGCTCACTCGGGCAATTCGGACAATTGTTCTAAAGCAGCTCCATGAAGCGAACAGAAGTGGACAACTTCAGCTTTGAAGCAATTTTCGGTGCGTTATTTATTCCACCGCGGCTTGGGGCTAAGGTTATACTTCAAAAAGACAACAGCACGCACTGTACATCAGAGAGTCAGACAACAATCGAACATTGCTTTTTTTTTTCTTTTGCTATACAAGCCCACAGCAAGTGACTTCAGTTACCTTAGAAACACAGAATAATGGCCAACAACCATGTTCCCTACAGCCTACATGGCAAAGTCGCTCTTGTGACTGGTTCTGGCCGGGGCATAGGTGCCGCCATAGCTACCGAGTTGGGCCGTCTGGGTGCAAGGGTCGTTGTCAACTATGCGAACTCGGCTGAATCGGCAGAGAAAGTCGTGAATGAGATTAAGAGACTTGGCTCTGATGCTGTTGCTCTCAAGGCCGATGTCCGTCAAGTCCCCCAAACCGCAAAGCTCATGGCCGACGCCGTCGCCCATTTCGGGGGACTTGATATCGTTTGTAGCAACTCGGGTGTTGTCAGCTTTGGACATCTGGCTGACGTTACAGAGGTACGTGTCCCTGTCCTAGAGTCCCTGGCGTTTCACAATGGGCATCTATCGTGAATGATGTCAACAAATGTCGATAGACATCTAACTCCATTCGATGACCATAGGAAGAGTTCGACCGCGTCTTCAGTCTAAACACTCGTGGGCAGTTTTTTGTCGCTCGGGAGGCGTATAAAAATCTCAATAATGGCGGACGCATCATCCTCACGTCTTCGAACACGTCCAAGGATTTCAGTGTGCCACGCCACTCAGTCTACTCCGGCTCCAAAGGCGCGATTGACTCCTTTGTCCGCATCCTGTCCAAAGACTGTGGAGAGAAAAAGATCACAGTCAATGCTGTAGCCCCTGGTGGAACTGTCACTGACATGTTCCATGATGTCTCTCACCATTATATTCCCAATGGGGAGAAATACTCGGCGGAAGAACGTCAACAGGTAAGAGACCCCGGGATATTTACCCTCGGCCAGACCTGAGCTCACCAAACATCTGTAATGCTAGATGGCCGCACATGCGTCCCCTCTGACCCGCAATGGATATCCCATTGATATAGCCCGGGTCGTTTGTTTCTTGGCTACCGATGAGGCGGAATGGGTCAATGGGAAAGTCCTGACCCTAGATGGTGGAGCGGCCTAAGAGCATCTCACAGCAGCTTTTACAGCACAACATGAATACTTTTATATGTCCAAAGTACGCCTTGGTGCACTCTACATTGACTGCGCAGACAAGAATATGTACAGTGGTAGGTTGGTATATTCTTTACTGGTCGGGGTAAAAGAATCCTATCTACTTGCCGTTCAGCCGTATACCGCAAAACACCGGTAGAAACGAGTAGATAGTAAAACAATGGATGAATTTGAACTCCAATATGTATGTTTTTCTCTCATTTTGAAGGATTCCGCTATACCGGTTGGACAAAATAACATTTCCGTGTATACAAAGCCCAAAGTACTGTATTGTATGTTGATATGGGGATGTTTCCCCATATTCAAAGGTCATACAGAATCAGGGCTTTCCGAGCCGCATGTACCTGAAGTCTGTGCATACATGTATATTGAAAATGCAGATCGTGGATATTTACTGTAACAAAGCAATATAGTGACAGCCCTAAGAGACCAAACAGAAAAGAACAGAATCTCGTCATCGAACTCCACAATCGCAACCGCCCATTGCGGGGAAATCAGCCACTTCCTATGCAACTTTTCTGGGCTTCATGTCTGTCTCTGGCTATAGGCCTGTTCCATCATGGAGGTAAGACAAATCAACACTCTCAAGCGAGCTCCAACTAACAGCATTAGGTGCCAAAAGCCCGGGGAGCGGGCAGGTCAGGACCGCGCCGACGAACGGGCTGCATGACATGTAGAGCGCGCAAAGTGCGCTGCGACGAATCCAAACCAAGCTGCTCGAACTGCGACCGACTGCGACTGCGATGCGTCTATAAACCCCCCATCGCGCTCGGGTGGGGGTCATCCCCGTCTCGCTCCAATGCGCCGAACCCTGCACCGACAGTTCCAACCAGCCCACCCGGCCCAGCAGTCGCAGCTGCATCGCGCTCACCCGACATCAACTTCTTCAACACAGTCCTCCGGTCCGATGATCATTCAATACCAACACTCCGACATCTGCCCGCGGGGGATCCTTACCCCTCCGAATTTGATATGCTTGGATTTATGGGCGGGATCACATCGGAACTGGAGCAAAAACACCTCGATTTGACGACTGGGCTCGACGCTACTTTCACCGCTAGTCCATCGCAGTCGCTTCCTGGTGTGCTGCCGCATATGGAGGGCCAATTTATCGACCGTCACACCCCACTCAGTCCTGATGCGCCTTCTTCGGGGCTAGATGAGACGTCTATTGGAAGTGGTTCGGATAGTGCCACCCGGCGGGGGAGCTGGTCTGATGCAGGTGGTACTTCGTATGAGGATCAGCTTATACAGCACTTCCTGGCCATTGGACCGCCGGCTGCTCCGTTTGGACCGCTCAATATGGAGTGGAAGTACGTTCGGCCGGCGTTGTTGGCTCATGCGCGGAGCTTTGGTCCGCTTTTGAATGCTGTGTACTGTTACACTGATATTCATAAAGCGATGGTGGATGGGAAACGCTGGCGCTGGGCGCCTACGTATTACAGAGTTTCCAGCTCGGAGATCCAGGCATGTCTCCTTGGTGAAGTGGGCGAGTACACCCTTGTCAAGGTCTATGCGACTGTTTTTCTCTTAATGTTATCCGAGGTATGATTTGCTTTCTTCGAACTCGAAGCATTTTAACTCACATATATCTCAGCTTCTCTCATCCCACGAGATATGTGCTGGGACCTCCTTTCTTAAGTCTGGATACCTCATCCTCCAGCGCTTCCATGATCGCACTCTAACATGGACTGGCCTTGGTCACCTCCTAGTCTCATGGGTCTCTCTACTGGACGTTAAATCCCTGATTGCAGGTCGCGAGGGCGACCCTCTAACCGAGCTAGGAAATCTACCAGAGCACGGAATCTCAAGAAAGCCAATAGAGCCACAAACGTTCCCTACACCACGCACCACAACCCCAAACGACGACCCGAAAGAAGACGAAACCAACGAAGACCCATTCCGCAGCCCCAGCTACCTCGTCTATGAATCAATCGTAGGCCCCGCCTTCCAATTCTTCGTCCAAGCCCAACAAATCGTCCGACGAATAGTCTGCATCGACCTCCACCACCGCAGCCGCGGAACCCTCAGCGATGAATTCGAAGTCCTCCAAATAGCACACAAAGTAGGCGCAGACCTCGAAACACTATGGCACAAACGGCCCGCAGTAATAGATGTCTACGGACGGCCCGAAGCCCTAGCCGATACACTATGCGCCCCAGTCGCAATGGAAGTCTGCCGCACGTTCCGACAATACATCGCCAGTTTCCTGGCTAACTTCATCTACCTGCACCGCGTTGCATTTGCAATCTATCCACGCACAGACCGTGTCAACGGTGCCGTGGACCAGATCATTCAGCTTGCTACTGTTGATTCTGCCGGACCCGGTCACCTTCCTGTTAGTTTTATGTGGCCGTTGTTTGTTGCCGGCTTGGAAGGGACCAGTGATCAGCGTCAGTGGATCGTTCAGGAGATGCATCGTATGGCTTCTGTTCAGGCTACGGATCCCGTTACTACGCTTACGCGCCATCCGGCTGCTGATAAGGTTCTCTTGTTGCTGGAGGAGATGACTCGGCGACAGGATGCTTCACGGACATGGGCTGACTCCAAGTGTGTCAGGCGGGAGTTGTTTTCGGATTTCTTTATCGTGATTTGAACGGTTTGTTCGAGACACGAGTTGTATATATGATCTTTATTCGGCTTACGTGGTGTGCTCATTATGACTAGCGGTCCTGTTTTTTTACGCGATGTGATGTTATGTTATGACGATGACTCTCTCTTTCAATAGATGTACCTAGGTATCTTGCATGGACATTATTTTCATAATAGTTACTTTAGACCGTCCCGGATTCAAGTGCTCGATATACAACCTTGTCCCCTCCCATACACCGTGATCGGTGCAATAGATGACCCCGTTCCTTGCGAACATACGCCGCAAAACAAATAGCCGCTACGGCCACAGCTCCAGAACTGATGAGCACGGGGTATCGAAATTGCCCAGGAAGCGGGAATGCAATAGTGGAAGCGAAAGAAAGCATTTCGAAAACATTCTGCAGCGCCATCTCCGTAGCAGAGAAACGAGCGCGTGCATGTTCCTCGATATTCTGCGAATGCGATAGGTAATCAGTATCAACACAACCACAACATCAACATGGGTATCAAAAGGGGGCAAAGGGGTAAACTTACCTCCTGCACAAGAAACTGAACCGATAAATCAAATCCCCAAAGCCCAACCCGACTCATAGCAACACCAACAATCAAAGTCCCAGCAACAACCCTCGAATCCGAGTCCCAACCAACAAAGGCAACAGCCGCAGCTGCCACACAAACGAACTGCCAATTCAGGAACCACAATCCAGACCGGATAGGACCAATCCGGTTCATGATCATTGGTGCAGTCCATGTACCAGACAACTCAGCAGCCACAGAGCCAATGCGCATATAACTAACCTGCAACGAGGTGAACCCCGTGTGCAGTAGATATGTCACCATTGTGGCGCCGAATGAGAGGACGGTTAGGTAAAGGAGGCTTAAGGCGAAGGAGGCTAGGAAGACTGGGCTGGTTGTATATTCTTTCCAGGGGGATTGGGATTGGATAAGTTGGGGGATACCAGCAGGTGACTTGGTGTGATTAGAGTCTTGGTTCCCATATTGTATATCGTCAGGCTCTTGGGTGGGAGAGGCTGGAATCTGCCTTTTCAAAGCTGGCACTGCTTGGTAGACTTGGGCGATTGCTACGTACTCGATTAACACGGAGGCTGTGTTCAGGCCGAATACTGTCCAGATGGCGTATCGAGTTGAGAGACTGTCGACTAGGGAGATGAAGACTGGGGCTAGGAGTTTGCAGAAGAGGTCAATTCGTCGCATTGAGGCGTTCAAATCTGTGGTTGTTAGATATTACTTATCTTTCACCTACTGACTTGCGGTGTCCTTACCTTGCCGAGGCACATTGATGCTATCCGATATGACGATTGCCTGGAATTGCATCACACTATTAGTGGACATGCTTCACATAGCGAGCAATGAAGAATGTATAGCTCAAATCTCAAGAACATACCCAATCTCGCTCCACAGCTACCGTATTTGCCGTAGCAGCCAATTTTTCCAAACAAGCTAAAATCCCCTGTACAGCAAACAGGACAAGAGTGATTGTCCAAGACTTCGTGCTCAAAAGAACCACAAAGCACAAACACGATACAGCAACAGGAACTCGTTGCCAAACTAATAACCCGATTAGCAATCCAAGTAAAAATCAAACCAATTCAAATCAAACCAAGAAATCAAGAAAAAGAGATAATACACATACCTATCGAATACCTCAAAGCAACAAGTCGATCAGACCGATCAACCCGCGCACCCAGCCAAGACGAAAGTGCAACAGCCGACAAAGCCCGGACCAAAGCATATATCGACGCATAGAGCAATGTGCCAGGGAAGATAGAAGCAAGGAATAGCACCGCGCCAAACTCGAACATGCGTGAGTTCCATGCGGATAGAGTGTGTGAGATATAGAGGCGTGTTAAGACGGAGCGGGCTTCTGGTGCTGGGGTGGTATTTAGTTGTGGACTTGGCTCTGAGGTCGGTACGATAGTGCGCTCGGTATTAATGCTTTCAGATGAGAATCTGCTTGGTCCGGAAGACGGGGTTCCTAGCTCCATTTTGATGTGCTGGTTATACAAGTTGGGTGTGTAGATTTGCCATTGAGGTAGATGAGTTGAGGTGCGGATCTGCGATGTTGCGGGTGGGCTGAGGACCTTTTGTGGAACCCGCACTAGTGACTGTTGGGAGTGTTTGCCGCTTGGATGTTGTGTTTTATACTTGTTCTATAGTTATCTAAGGCTAAACTTCTATTTCTACTTCTACGGAAGATGATTGATGTGAGAATGGGGTAAATGGCATGTGGGTATATAGGCCCAATATTGATAAATTCTAATACACCAGAACAATAAAAAATTACAGGTAGATGGTATCCCTCTTAGTTCCACTTGAGGCCTCCCTCGGCAGTCTTCGACGTCTTCCGGGCAATCACCTCGACGACCTTTCGGCGGACACCCTCGCGGTGGGCGTACTTCTCGAGGAAGTGGTCCACCACGGGTCTCCGTGATGCGTGTCCTTGACGCACAACTTGCTCAATCTCCTTCTCAGTGGGGAGGGCGAAGTGAGCGTGGGGGTAGCTCTTGTAGTCTCCATTGCTGAAGAGGGATAGGCGCTCCTCGCCCTCGGGGATCTTGAAGAACTCTTCCACAGCCTCGTCTGATACCTCCTTCAGAGTCGCCGGCTGCCACTCAGCCTGGCGAGGAGGCTTCGACACCAAACGGGCGTTGACACCCTCAACAAAGTCGGGGTGGCGCATAAAGTGGGCAGAGATCGCGTGCTCGCGCTTGAAGGTCTCTGAGATGCTCCACTTCTTACCGAGGCGCAGCTGGCGAAGTGTCACCTTCAGGGAAGTAGGTGAGCGGCTCGAAAGGGTCTCTAATGTCTTCTGGGCCCACTCCTTGTGCTCAGTCTCCTGCTCCAGAGCCTGGAAGATCTCCTCCACGGTGTTGAATGCGAAGCAGCGGTCAATGGCAGTGCGCAGGCTACCAGCCATGAGCATAGGCTCCTCCTCAAGAGGAGGAAGGCCAAGTGAGAACTCTGCCATAGTCTTGTTCACGGTGTGTAAGCGTTCGGGGAGCTCGACGTGATCGGGGAAGGTCAGCTCAGAGAGACGCTGGGTCACATTGGCCAAAACACTCGAGTGCAGGTAGTGAGTAGCAATGCCGGCGTACAGAGTCTGCACACCCTTCAGGCGCTCCGAGGTCAGGGCCAGGTAGGTGCCGGTCTCGCCATCGAGGCGGGGCAGGAAGAACGAGCCACCCACGTCAGGGAAGAAACCAATGGTTGTCTCGGGCATGGCAAAAACAGTCCGCTCAGTTGCAATGCGGAAAGGAGCGTGCATGCTGAGGCCAACACCACCACCCATGGTAATTCCATCCATAAACGATATAACGGGCTTCGGATATGTAGCAATCATGTGGTCGAGTGCGTATTCGAGGGCGAAAAAGCTAGTCGAGGCTTGTTGTCCCTCCAGTCCCTCCGCGTTCTGCTTTGCCAGAGCGGCAACGTCGCCGCCTGCGCAGAGAGCCTTCTCGCCAGCTCCCGAGATGAGGATCATGTTCGCGAGACTAGACTTCTCCCATTCCTATTCAACCAATGCTTAGTATTCTGTTGCTCTTGTCTTCCGGTGAACCAATCTAACCTTCAGTCGAGGGAAAATCTTCCGTGCCATGGAGCCGTTCAAAGAATTGAGCTTCTTAGGGCGGTTGAGCTCGACGCTGCGGATACCGTAAATCGAGTTGAACAGAACATCATCTGGCTCATCGGTGGGAAGTTCTTTAGGGATATTCGTCGACATCTATCAATGATCAGCTCTGATGTCGGTGTTCGGTCCGAGGAGTGCATACCGCAGCTGTTGCCGTGAAGGCAGGGTTGGTCACCTTTGCGCGTAGAGGCATTGGGGAAACGCGCGAGATCCAGCTCGGCGAGGGTAGGCGGGAGAATGATTGTCGAAGTAACATTAGACCGAAGAAAAGAAAGAATCGAGGGAAGGGGGTATGATGGTGACAATCAGATGTTTCTCCGCTTTCTTGACCTCGGGAGTTTTTCTCGCTGGATTTTCTTTCCGCTCCGACTCTCCGCCCATAACCGACAC
Organism: Penicillium arizonense; assembly: GCF_001773325.1. Classification (NCBI taxonomy): domain Eukaryota; kingdom Fungi; phylum Ascomycota; class Eurotiomycetes; order Eurotiales; family Aspergillaceae; genus Penicillium; species Penicillium arizonense. Next base: position 301,243 of record NW_019173285.1, on the reverse strand, counting down.
TGCTTGACATCACCTTTGGATGCTATTTGATGTCAAGGGTTTGCATTGTGTTGTGTGGAATGAATTGAAATAAAATACTATGGAAATACTATAAAAATACTGGGTTTTAGACTAGCACGGTTCTGAAATAAAGTGATAAGTATAGATCTATTTGTACATAGCTAGATAATGCAAACAATATAACAGCAACACAATCAAGCCCGAGGGCGGCCCAGCTGGAGTATTTCCTTTCCGTCTAGTGAAGGCGACCAGACTCTGTCCTCCTGAGTCAGGTCTGTAGAGTTCTCGCGCAAAAGCCTGTGCAATGCCTCCTTCTCAATAACGATTCTCCCTGTCTCCAGCATATCCTTCACATCCACATCCGCAAATTCGATGCATTTCACGTGCTTCTGGAACTTCTCGGCTGCTTGGAACAACCTCTCATCCGCCTTCCGTGTAATGAGTGTTACCCGACCCTTCTTCTGGTCCCAGCCATGAGCCGTGGCGACGTTCCTGACGAAAAACGGAGTGGCCTCTTCGGGGAGAGTAATTGAGTTCTCCACGACAATCAATTCGCCGCGTGCGTGCCTGTAGCTGAGGGCGATGCGCCAGGCTTGGGCATAAATCTTTCGTGGCAGATCGGTCGAGAAATCGCGAGGATGGGGTCCGTGGGCCACACCACCACCGCGGCGAACTGGCGATTGCTTGTCACCTGCACGGGCACGACCGGAGCCCTTCTGTGCGTACAGCTTCCTGTGACTACCGTGCACATCGTCCCTCCACTTGGTGCTGGCTGTTCCTTGCCGGGTTGCATCACCCTCGTAGACGACTGCGCGGTGAAGGATATCATGACGAATGGGCATTTGAAGGAGTCTCCGCGAATAGTGAATCATGCGTTCGGGTTTCATGTCAGGCCAGCGGTAGGTCACGACTTGAACAGGGAGTTGGCCTCCGGGCCGTTGTGCTTGGGGGGCCTCGGTGGCATTTTGTGTCTCGATGGGTGTTGTAGGCTTGGCTTCTGTTGCCATTGACCGTGTGAGGCATCGCTGCTGCGGAATTGGGTTGCTTGTCAGTAACTGCGTCCAACACACGGATCAACAATTCACGGAGTCACTCACCGTCACTTGCTTCGGACCAGACATGAGTCCGCCCGAGCTGCGTGACAGCAGGCGCAGCGAGCGAAAGACATCGTGACTAGGCATTGTGTAGAACCACTGCGGTGGATAACGCCTATAAGTTGATGATGTCTGGTGTCTTGAATGGACGAGCAAAAGTTGATCCCGGGCGGTGGGTACTAGCAGAATCTTGGCGTCTGAACAGAAAAAGTCACCCCGGAAAGACAACAACACCCGATCCTCGAGGCCAACGCCATCACAACCCCCAATTCTTCGAATCATGGCTCACTGCGAGCGGGCTTCGAAGCCCCTGCTCCAATGCCTTCGCAACACCTACTCTCGAGGCATTGCTGGAGCCCAGCTCCAGACGCGAGCCTTCCAGTCGACTGCCAGCGTTAGAGAGCCCGAAGCTGAAACGACAAACCAACCCTTCCACAAGGCACCCGATCCTTCTCTTGTGACGAGTCCCCGGTTAGAGAGACGCTTGTTGCGACAGGGTACCGCCCCCATTGGATCTCGTCGTCGCCGTGCTGCGCTCCAAGACTCTGCCAACATTCCTTTTGAACAACTGCCATACCAATGTTTCCAAGAAGCTCGGAAGGTTCTCCTCGCCGACCGTGAGGAGAAATTGAAGGAGATTGAGACAATGAGACAGCGCCTTGCACGACAGGAATCTCTGTCCGTTGAGGAGGCCGGAGGAGAGAAGGCGAAGAAGTCCCGTGTCACGGCGATGCAATTACACTTGGAACGCCTCAAAATCCTGGCCGATATTAACGATCCCTTGGTGAAGCGCAATTTCGAGGATGGCGAAGGTAAGGCTTCCTGACCGACCCATTTGGTGACTTGGGCCCAGGCTTATCATATTTCCATTCCAGGCGACATGTCCAAGCCCATCTACCGCTTTTTGGCCGACCGCAAATGGCGCGAGTACCGCCGCAAGATTCTGGTCCAGCGTATTACCCAAATGAAGGTCATTCCCGATGTTCTGCCTCACTGCGATCCCGTCGTGGACACCAGGATGTACTTCGGCAAGCGCCAAGTTCAGGCTGGTGAATTTGTCGAGGCAAGAGCCAGCACAAGCGCACCGAAGTTGGACATTCAAATCTTCGAGGGTGGTGAAAAGCTTGTCACTATTGCAATTGTTGACCCGGATATCCCGAACGTTGAGGCCAACAGCTTCGATTATAAAACGCACTTCCTCGCCGTCAATGTGCCCATCTCGGCCACCTCCACCAAGGTCGATCTCTCCAAACTTCTGGAAGACTCCCAGGTGGTTCTTCCCTGGCTGCCCCCTGTTGCTCAGAAGGGTAGTCCCTACCACCGTCTCTCTGTCTTCATTATGGAGCAGAAGAACTCTCGCCCTCTCAATTTTGAGGCCATCAAGGCCAAGGAGACTAGCCGCGACGTCACTCTCCGCACCCTCCAGGCCAGCTACCACCTTAAGGCCATTGGTGCTCACTTGTTCCGTACCCAATGGGACGACACGACCCTGGAGGTTATGAAGGAGATCGGATTCAACGGTGCCAACGTGGAACTGCGCCGCGCACGGGTCGAGCCTCTGCCATATAAGAGACGTAACCCCTCGTCATTCCGCTAATCTTGTCTTGTCTAATTCGTTTCCTATATCGGCGATGGAGTATAGATTTTGTATTGTACAATTTGATATGTATGAATATGCACACTGCTTTCACAATTCCCTCCCAATCACAAACTCCATGTAATGCTTAAACAAAATCCCAAGTAATACACTCAACGGCATAAAGTATAGATGCGTGCCGCATAGTCCAATCTAATCCAATTGCACAGGTTGCAACGGGTTACGCACCCACTCCATCTTCGACGGCGGCCATACCCTTGCAACAATCTTTCCATTGATTAAACCCATAGGAACCGGTCCGTAGTTTCTCGAATCTCTCGACCAGGGAAGATTGTCGCCAGCCAGAAAGACATGGCCCTCGGGGATCTTAACAACAAACATAAGTCAGCAATTGAACCACATAACTCTAGAGCAAGACAGCACCCATACCTGAATCATGTTTCGGTCCTTCCCAACCTCCGTACTAAACTGCTGGTCCTGACAAACAAAGTCCCCAGGCATCCCAACGACCCGCTTCGCAACATGAACGCCCTGGAAGTTTGGATGTCCAAATCGCACAACGTCGCCGACCTCAATTCCCTTTCCGTGTCGGTGCATCCGCGAGATCAGAAGCCAGTCGCCTCGCACGTTGAAGGTCGGGTACATGGACGGACCGGCGCTGGCCTGGATGGTGATCAGGTGCTCCCAGATCAGCGCGCAGCCGCAGAAAGTGCCGGCGCCATTGAGTGCAAGCCGGCCAATGCTGCGCAGGTTGGCGTGTCGCAGCGTATTTCGGAATAAGCGCTCCATGTGTGGTTAATCGAGAGCTAGTTGGTTCTTTCGGATTGAGCTTCAGTCGGTCCGCGATTGGGTCATGTGACCCAGCGGGGCCTTTAAAAATCTCGATTTCGCTGCCCTCCCGTCTTTCCCTTCTCATCGACAGTCGACATATTGTCCTGCACCTTGAGGTGGCAGATATCGCTGCTATATTGGATTGTGAGGTCCTGGGATCATTCTTGCTATTCCAGCTGTCCATTTAATGTTGTGGGCGCTGGGCTGAGCACCTGGATTTTCCTAGGTTTCGACTTTTCTTCGCAAGCATCTCTACAATAGGCAGAGATGCTTGACCTGTTCAGTTGATATTATACCCCCTTGCCATCATTTCCCCATATCTAATTCCCCTACCCTCTCCCACTCGGGAAATTCGCTTCTCCAAATGCTAGAGCTTGCCGTCGCCGAAATTCAGCACCAGGACGAGCAAGTGTGGACAATGAAGCAAGATGAACACAACCAGCCTATCTTCTTCTTGGCTGTCCCCCAGTGTGCCTCAATCTTGACCCCATTTCATTATGGGACTGGGTCTTTGAGTCATGCGCAGCGGGGAGACATCTCTGTATATCAATTTATTTCAATTCATATTCATTTCACCATACTGTTCTGTATAAAACACAGATCCATTCCTTAATTCGATTTCCACATCGAGTCAGCATCTATAAGAAGTCAATTGTCAGCCCAATGTCAACCAACACCCGAGAATGAGTCTCCAGCGAAGCAGGATAATATACATACCAGAATGCTTCTCGACAGCCTCAATCCCCTCCCTCTTCTTAGCCTTCTGCCGATAATCAACCCCAAACCTTCCATCCCGATCCCCCAACAACTCATCCAAGCCCCCAGGCTTCGCAACCTCCACACTCTCAGGCGAAGTAAAACTCCCCATCAACTGCGGCGGACCCATAGGCACAACATCCCCACGATCAACCTGCCAAAAATGATAAGTTTTTCCATAAATAGGCGCAACATCCTGCATCTCAGCCGTCTCAGCTGCCTCCCATGCAGGCTTGGGGACGCCAGCTGGCGCGGGCATGATCAGCATGCCGCTCTTCACTTCGAACTCGTGCGTGTGCCAAAGCTTGCGTTCTTCGGCTGGGAGCGTTTCGAAGATTCGGGGTGAGACCATGTATTCGATGCCGATTAGGCGGGCGTTTGTTTTTGGCGAGTCGTAGATTAGACATTGGCGGACGTCTGGTGTTTGTTGTTAGTTTGCGTCATATCGTTAGGGAAGAGTAGGTAGGGCTTTGATGGTGCCGTATCATGACTGTAGCTAGGACTGCATACCTTCTGTTAGATGCGTGCAGTAGTGGTTCGCCTCAACGCATCGAGTTGGGTCGTTGGCATAGACATGGAATGCGTTGAGGTGCGCGCAGATCTGTTTCACTGGCGCGAAGTCTTGGACCATTGAAGCTCCTGTTTCGAGTACTTTACTCTTGACTGTTCGTGAATCGCCTGGGATTCCACTTGTATCGTCGGTGTTTCTGGTGCAGGCTGACATGTCGGCGATCTATTCAACCTGAGTTGATGGATGTTTTTGTTGGATTATGCTTCACTGGTGATTCTGAGCGTAAGATAGGTTAGACTTCATCCAGTAATTCTTTATCTGAAATATTTTGTAGAGGAAGAGAATATTCACAGCATCTTAAATCTAGAAATTATTTTCTTGGCTTATTGAATTACCAACTTGACGTCACGATGATTGTGTCCCGGGAAGTCGGACTAAACTGTAACTTATACATGGAATCAGCATCATTATATCCGAATGACTATGATCATTTATTTGTACCTTGGGATGTGCTGGGAGATTTTCTAGATATCTCGCAGATTCGATCATCGGACTTTCACTGTACTCACTTCTCCATGCTAATCAAAAACCTCGCATCTTGAAACGATCCAGCACTAGGAAGGCAGAGCGTGCCCCAAAGATGCAGGAGATCATGGCAGCTGGTGCCATTTCAAGAGTTGACTCAAGGAGCATCCGAGCCTTCTGGTTTAACTCTTCGAATTCTCCGAGTCGAGCTTCGTATTGTGCGAGGAGACGCTTGTTGTGGTCACGGTTGATGGAGATAAATTGTTCCACCTCCTGTCTGATGGTGTGAAGTTCAGTTGCAAATCCCACCTCCATATATTCTGTCATGGCAACGGCGAAATAGGATTCCTCGGTGGTGTAGTAGATGTAATCGGGCTCGGCTGGATACTCAATATCTCCTGCGAGTATTGACCAGTACTCTGGGTTTATACTGGATATGCCTTGTTCCAGTCCGCTGACCCAGATATTGTAGTTATTAGTACCTAGGCTGAGCTTGGAGACTACCTGGGAAAGCCGCCGGGTCTCGCTGATGCCATCATGAGGTCTGTGGTTGTTGAGGGTTGTTGGATTATGATGGCAGACTTTTGCAGAGACTCGAAATATGCTTGCTTGGATAGTCTATCAAATGCCAAAATCGAGGTGGATAGAAGGTCGGTGCATGTGGGCTCGTGGGTCTTCGTCGTTAGCTTAAGCATGCAGCGAGACAGCGGGTAAATCTCGAGTGCAAGGCACGGAAATGAGTAGAATGTAAGATGGCCTTACCTCCTAGTCCTCTGGCTTGGTGGCAGATTAAAGAAGCTCAATGGGTATCTAGAGATATTGGAATAGAATGAAGAAGGCGTTGTGGGTGAGGAAAGAGACCAGTGGTAGCAGAGAAATTTCCCAGATATCAGATTCTGGACAAACAATAAGCATTTGCTTTGGCAGGCAGTTTCAACACCGCGCTTTGTACCAGAAGTAGTCACTGTTGTGCCCATCGAATCATGAGACTGAGGATAACAATGTTCAATTACGAATTTTCTGGCTGTTCTCAGGTCATATAATTTGGCGAAATGAACCGAGATCCCCCCGGGGAACACATAAGCAACATGATTGCCCTTATATAAGTCCTCTAATACATTCTCCGGCTCAACTCAATCGTTGACTCCTTGTACAATGCCAGTTGCAGGGTGCCTGCTTCGTAACCCAGCCATCACCTTGTCCAAGTCACTCAAGGATTCAATACTGATGTCTTCGATTTGTGTCCATTCAACTATATCAAGCATTCTTTCATGACTCTCATCAACAAGTGGCTCTCATCATCAAACAGGACCACAATAATGAATAAAAACAACTCGAATGTCTGCCAGTTTGGTTCGTGAAACGCAATAAGCAACACGAACCATGAGCTGCTTCAAGCTCTAGCGTTTAGGACCAGACAAAAATCTATAATTACATTGGGAATTTTATTTCGACAGTGGTCTATTTATCTATCAAGCTCCAGAATGGCTCTGTGGGATACATGAGCCAGGAATGCGGCATACGTGCACGACTCGCTGAACGTTTCCTTTCACTGCCTATTTGCCGTTGATCTCTCTGTCGTCTTGATATATTGTGACTGGTTCCACAGGGCTTGTATGCTAATCTATTCTGCAGACACATTCTACAGGTACATCACACCCTTCATTGTTCTCGTGCCTATTCTCACCCTCGCAATCATGGTACTGGAGATATACAATATACTCTCTTAACAAAAGGTCACCCGTTCTTGACACAAGTTTCAACAACTGACTCTGCAGTTCTTGGGCAAAGGATATTGTCGACAATTGCAGAGCAGTTGCAGCTACACCGTGTACGAGTCTTCGAAAAGTTTGATATCGACTTGCGCGAGGAGTCAAAGTAGAGATATAATGAAAATCTACGGCAAGCTACAGCTTACTGATTGCTTTGTTTATCTTCCCTATCGCATCATTTCGAGACGTCTTGGTATGTTGCCCGGCACAAACTTCTTCCTGCGGTGCTTCCAGGCAAAAGCTTCCGGCGTATACAACAGCATGGCTAATGAAACGTCTAAGCACCTGTTTGCACGTACTGTGACCTAGAATGAGCAATCTTACCCTTTAAGACCCACGGGCACATTGATTTCGAGAAAAGCTGGGCGAAGTGATATAGATGTGAGGCATGGGAGGATACCGGGACACCCTCAGGGGAAAAAGGCCGGCTCTAGCGAAAGGAGCCACATTCTCTGGGGCTGCAACTACTGTCAGTGTGCTGTAATCCTTTGGGTCATATCCCAGTCAGCAAAGGTATATTGGCGGTTGCGACGTGGCCTACATCTGCATTTACACGAATCATTGGTCGTTTCAGCTACAAACCTGGTCGAGTAAATCAACGGCAGTGTGCTTCTCGCCACTGATAGGACTTTTCAGCTTTTATAGTGATTAGTTTTCTTTCACTGTCGTATGGTGGGCCAATGTCTAGATGTTTGCGCACGGCAGCGGTTCCAAGACATATATATTTTCTCAATTGCCTTCCCAAATTTAGCAGCTATGCATCCTGATTCCCAGATATATCAATAAGGAGAAGTATTGTTTCGTTTTGTTTTTTTTGGTCATAATCTTGACAACCAAAATCTTTACAACTTATCACTATAGCGTAGTCTAGCGAAATATCGGTTACCCAAGTCCGCGAGCACTAAGCCGAGATTAACAATTGAAAAATCTCTTCAGCCCTAGACCCAAATCTATCACTAAGCTCCATTCCTTAGATTGAACTAGTCAGATGACAGTCGCGAATAGACCTCCGGCGTCCTACAACTGAAGATCTCGGGATCCAATCTACATTGAAAGCCGAAGTAACATCGACAGAGGAGCATCGCCCAAAAAGAGGAACTGCATCTTAGATCCCAAGCTAACAGCAATTACCATCACCAATTTCTACTAGTAGAAAACGCCCGGGCGCAAGGCACTTAAATCCCAGACCGACACCAAATAGGCAGAAGCAAACACAGAAGATTGACGCTGATCTCCCTGATCGGCAGATCTCTATTCCACTTGATCCATTCAATTCAGACGGAAAAGCAAGTCAAAACTCTTCACTTTCCTCAAGGGGGCGGCACCATTGTGGAAGCTATAGTTAGCGCAGAAAACCTTGCACTAACACTAACACCAACACTAATGAGCACACCATGTACCGTTACCCCCCACCGGGGATCTACAGGTGTACAAGTACCATATTCTGAAAAGCGTAATATCCTCTGCAAAGCCCAGTGCCCAAATTCAATAACGCGGCATACACGTCCGGGCCTTCCCGGCTCGACTTTTATGGTTTCTCATATTGTACAATTGGCCTGGGACGGACTTGAAGGGGGCGACGAACCCCGTTGAAAGATTCGTCCGATCGGGAAAAGATGCACGCAGTGTGGGGCGCTTTGAGGAGACTGGGGCTCGGGGGGTTGTGTCCACCGCTAATCCTTTTGATCTTTTAATAGGGGAATGAATGGGGGCTGCAAGTGTACATGTGCAATGTACATGTTGCAGTCAAACATACGTAGGCTTGGTGCCTACAGCGCCTCAATTTTTGGATCTATAGTAGTCATACAGCACACTGAGACAAACAAGGATGGTACGGGTCTGAGCAGCCGTGTCTAGACTTAGAATGCAGAACGCAGAATGAAAGGGTGGAGGCACTGTATATCACATCTGTGTGCCACGGCATACATACCCGGTGGAAGGCCCAAGTAGGAATGAAAAAAGGGTGGCTCGGTGGAGTGAAGAATACGGTGAAGGTAGAAGCGAAGCAACCCAAGGGACTGGAACAATCATAAATGGAGATTTTAGTTGGAAGTCTGCGGTAGGTTTCTGTTGCCACAGCTAATACAGTAGTCGCAGCACATTAAACAACCCAAAGAGGGTTAGTGAACCCGAGGAAATATGGAGAGCAAACTGACTACAAGAAGGCCTCGAGCCCTTCTTATCTCGTAAGCAGCCGAAAAAAAGCAAAGAAAATATGGATACTAGCAGGGAATGAAAGGCCTCTTTTTGCCGTTTAAGCAGCCAACCAGCGCCCATCAGTGACAACCTAAGGTGCGTGCACTGCACTAAAGCCCACTAATCAAAAGCCTCCGACACACCTCCGTACAGTGGATGAAGCGTATAGGATTGGAGGATCAAAGTCAAATCTCCATCACATTAACTGCCGAGCATATACATGTAATACTGCAAGGAATGAGATCACAGCGCTCCGATATATTTACTATCGAGTTACACTGCACGGAGGTGTGCCACCTCACCGCAGCTGTTCGCACAGTGCAGATACCCCTGCGATCAGCTGCACTGATCTTCTTCTGGCAGCACCCGCAGAGGTTGAGTCACCGCGGAGAGAGTGTGCATGTGGATGTCAACCTTGGAACTGGAACCGTAGTTTCCGTAAGTTAGTGAAAAAGTGAAAATAATAAGTTAGTGAGTCCTTCGCATAGAAGGAAATGGAACCGGAGCCAAATTGCATACGAGGGATCGGCCCCTGCATGGGAACTCATTTTGTGATCTTTTGAGTTTGCCTCGTTCGGAGCAAGATCGGCATTCCTAGCAGATCGTGAAAAAGGAGTGAGCACTGGCCAAGAATGGGGTGGATCCGAAGGTGCGCGGTTAAGCACCGAGTTTAAACCTGGGGCGATGGTTGGTGTGTAGGGTGAACGGGCGAATTGGACTACCTGTACTCCATAAATTGGAGTAGGTTTCAGTAAATTGGACGGTGAGGCAGTGATTGGATTCCTAAGTGACAACGTGTCTATAGCCCCCGTTCCTTTGGGTTTCTACTCCGCCACTCGGTTTGTTGTTGACTGTGATAAGGATCGATCCACCTGCACCTGGACCTTGTGTGGCGTCACGCCGCAGGCGTCAGAACACCCGAGTGTTGGATTTTGAATAAACTTCAGCTATAGGAGTCGGTGACGAAATACCCGCAGTGTTTTTGTAGTTGGCTATGCTTCCGTGTCTCTATATATCTCAGACCTGGCGAGGCGCTGTGTCACAGGGCCCTGCAAGTACAGCTTTTAGGGTCCGGACTGCAGGCTTTGTTTGGCTTAAGCTGGTCTAATTCCGAACAGCCAGCTGATTCTAGGTTGCAACCTATCGGGAGCACTCTTAGTTTCAACTAGAGACACAGCTCAGCACCGTACTGCCCGCACTGCCCGTCATGCCTGGACTGCCTCCCTGGGACCGTCTGTACAATGACCGAGCATAATCCGATCGTCAAGACCTAGAGGTGAGATGAACAAGGAGAAAAAGCCGAGGTAGCAAAGTAATGTAATTTTCTATTTAATTCTATTTAATTTGTTAATTACAGTAGAACAAAGGAACGCACGGCTATCTGAGTGACCCGAACATTCTCATCAGATGCTACACCGTAAAGAGCTGATGACATGGCGCTAAAGCAAGCCAAATTGACTTAGTCCCGCAGCTCCCTCCCGCTGCATTCCTTAGAAACGGGCAATCAGAAACCCCGACTGGAACGTCTGGAAGGACGAAGGAAGCTGGGATCGGCCCCCCTTGCCCCATTAGTGGGGGCTAAGGAGTGAAACGGAGTTCATGGCATACACACGCCCTTTCGGAGGTTACTTTAGTGGAGACCCCCAAGGAGGCTGATCAAAGCCCGATGTAGCGTGGTCTCGGACGGCGACCGCCTGAGTGCCCTCGAATCTTGCCTGGCATGCAGGGTTTGGAGAGAAATCCTGAGTCCAGAATCCCAGAGTCCCAGAATCCCAAATCCATAATCCTGTCGGATATGTCCGTTGTTCCCGTTCCAAGGGGTGTGTGACCAGGTGTGATGTCTTACTATGTTGTTACGGTGTGCCATACTCCAGAGATCGGCAATTTTAGATGGTGTCAGCGGTCCACTAGGAGGAGAACTTTGATTATTATTGATTTAGCCCCCCTTCTGGAAATTGTACATTGTCTCCAATTCCTGCCAATCTTTTGCCAATGCCAAGTTTTTTTCTTTTTTTTTTTCGGTTTTTTTTACTGTGGCCCCTGCTGTGCAGGAAGTGGGCCTGCAAATGTGTTCCGGGCTGTTGCCGTGTGGATGTGTTTTGCAGGCATATCGAGATCAGCTGTGATTCGTATACATGTAGCAATTACGTGTAAGACGTGGCCCTAATAGGTTGAGGTTTACACTGCCATATCCTGGAATATGAAATATGGAATACTATAGTCCATGGTGGACATCCAAATCCAAGACCCCTGAAATGGCCTGTTCTTGGCTTTGAGCCCTAAGCACGATCAGATCCGCCCGGCCACGTTGTGAATGGTGGCTCAACCACTCGTTTCCTGATCGGTGACACAAAGTGGGCTTTAATTTCTTTTCATTGGATTCTGAAATTGGTGTCAATCTTGCCCGGGAATATAGTAGACTGGTCATATCTCCACTCATAATTGAAACGTCAACCGCATGAAAACTCCGTTCCGCACCCAAGGCCCCAATGGACGGTACCTAGCTCCACGCGGGTTCAACGCTTGGGATTGCCGAGCTTCCCGCTCAAAGACACGCATGTTCTGGTTTTGGTGGCGCCCTTTTATGGACCGATGAAACAGGTCCACAAAACGTTGAGGCACTCGGATCGATACGCTACCATGAGCTACATATTGGTTGGTGCCCACCCCTCTTTTTCTCAGGTGATACTAGAGAATGACCTCGAATGCTGATCCCGACAAAAATGCAGGTAGCCTAACACACGCACTATGGCCCAAGTTTCTCTTTTCAGCCAGTCCGAATGATTGGTGGAGATGTCTATTTTGGGGATAACATGGACCAACAAATAAACAGTCCCTACACCACTACCTTTGTATATTAGGTAGACTGTGCAGTAGTAGAATAAGATTGCTCACCTTTAGGTGGCAATGATGCATCTCCTGCATCATGTACATGTACTCCGGATAGGAGAATGTGTGCATGAGAATAGCCGGGTATGTGTACAGTAATGTAAACTTTAGGAAGGGGTCCGCCAAAGAGTATGACGGTCTATTTTCTACACTCCACTTCCCCCCCCCTGTATGTAGAAAGCTATCACATTGTAACCCTTGCGTAACGGGTCCAGTAGGGGTAATAAAATAGTCACATTCTTATAGCGCTCAGTCTGAGGTATTGGTCGCAGATCGGTCCGAATCGTAGGTCACAAAGCATTCCATGGGCGGTTAGAGGGCCAAGGTTCTTGACTCTTTAGTTTTTCTGTAGAAGCGAAAAGAGAAACTAGTCCTTCTTAGGCCTCAAACAGGGCCCTAGTACGTACTATAGATAATTAATAAATGTAAATAAAATAAGTCTAAAAAAAAAGAAGAAAAAAGAAAGGAACACGGGAGTAGCCCCAGACTAGGCCCGTGTGAGGGTCCATTATACTCCTAGTCCTACTGTATCCATGTACAGCTAATGTATGAATCTTCCCCATGTTCGCCTCAAAAAGCATGTTCCATGTTCCCACAGGTCCGATCCCCCCCCACTTTCTACTCCCTATTTGCTGCACTCCGGAGTATTCCTGGCCCTTGTCGAAACGGTAGAACTGCCCTGATTCATGGCTTCGGTTCCAGGTTACCTTTTATTTGCGTCTAGGCTCCTTTAGTGTCAACGTCGTGTCATCTTAGCATGTGCTGTGGGATCGTAGATCAGGCTCCCTAGATTCCTTTTTATAAGCCCTGCCTTGCCTGATCTTCATACCTCACTCTCTCTGTTCCTGAAGGAACATTGGCCTTTCACGTCCCACCTTTTAATTTTACCCTATATTTCCACCTACGTAAGCTGTTACCGCCACCATCATACTGACTTTATATACTGACTCCATTTCCCCTTCAGGTCTAACTATACTCTTGACTTCTTTACACTTCTCTTATATGGCCAATTACTACTGTCAACCACAGCCCTCTTCGACAGGCTCCCAATGGTTTCAAGACAATGCAACTTATAGCCAAACCATGCAGGATCTGGTCCGTGCCTTCCCTCGGCCGAGACACACTCGGGTCGTAAAGCCTCGTAGTGCTGGCAACAGTCCTTCAGCAATGAACAGACGGCGGTCGACCGTCAGCCAGAATGTGATGCTTGGCATGCCTACTCAATATCAGACCTCCTTGGAAGAAGCCCTCCTTGCCTCCGCGGTCCGGAAATCTCGCCCGACCAGTTGGCACCCATCATCGGCAAGAGCTCGGGGCCTTTCAAACCCGCAATGCATGCCCGATTACATCTCGGACAACTACGCCGGCATCGGTCCTCTCCCTGATCAGTACTTGAACTCAGCAGTCTACGGGGGCGACGATGTCATGTCATATCCCATGACGGCGGATCCATCCTTCTCGCCAAACAGCTACTTCCCAGTCTATTCGGACATGCAAGAGGAGTTGCCACTCCCGCAACAGCCCACGATGCTCTCAATGACTGGCTCGCAGGTCGAGCCGATGCCATGGGACGTTACCGCCATGTCAACCGATTTTTCAGCCATGTCGCAGCCGGCTTCCGACAACTGGACCTTGGATATGCTCTCCATGGGAACCAACATCCCCCCACCGGAGACAACCTGTCCAAGCTATGTCAGCGTCCCATCGCCCGGTGAAATGAGCGGACCATCAACACCCGACTTTCTTCCGATTCAACAGTTCGAAGATCCAATCCAACCGATCGCTGTGCCAAAGAAGGCCGGCAAGCCCGAGGAAGAACTGGTCGGTATGGGTCTCTACAACCAGCCCAACGGAACATTAGCCCGCGCCCCACAATCAAAGTCGGGCAAGGGTCTCAAGCTCGAAGAGACATTCACGCCTTCCGACGAAGACAAGGATGACGAGGCGGACGCAGAGGCCGAGAGCGTCGGGCAGCAATCGCCCCAGCAACCAGTTGTCTCGGATGAACTTGCTCCGGTCCACCAGTCGACTTTCATCCCCAAGCAGCAGCCCAAGCAAGCTCTGAACCTGCTGCATCGGTCTTTCTTCTTCGAACACGATGACGCTGATCAGCATTCCATGACTGCTCAGCCATTCGCCGCCTTGAACCAACCCTGCATGAGCTACGGCTACGGGTGGATCTGAGCCGGTCGCTCGACACACCTTTTTGTTTGCTTTTTATCAACATTTTTAGCTTAACAGCGGCATAGCGTGGAGTTTATTACTATTATTTTGTGGCGTCGGATACACGGATACCCTGGGACGATATGACTCGTATCCCATTACAATTTTGTTTGGAAGTTGATCAATGTACTCAAACGATCTGACATACAAGTTCGCTGAAGAATATTTACTACTACATCTCACATAACTCCTTTCCTTGTAAGATACTTAAACTCGTTTGTTGATGGACGAAGTATACAATCCTCTACTCTGATTGGCCAGGAATAAACAAGCATCGGCAAAATCTCCCCAAGGAAAAACCATCTGCCGAGAATATTTCGCGGCGAAACATCAAGCTCGAAAAGTCATGCAAGCATAGCAGAATTCATACAACTTCGAATTTACTTGTTTGATTCCGGGCAGCAGAAATGGCAAAGGTCATTTTCACGGCTTGGAAGTCCAAGTCTGAGTTACTGGACGTGCGGAATGAGTTTTATCCCACGTCGTCATGTGAAGGACCCGATAGGCGTGCTCATGGCTGTGCAGTGGTATGTATGACTGGATTTATTCAGATAGGGCATTGATCACTGATATTTGCGTTTATCAAGGTCGAGGCTTGGAAGCTACGTGGCAATGTGCCGCATCACGTCGAGGCTACTGCCTTGTTAACAGATGCCATTCTCCATGATGATGCGGAGAGCAATTCCATCTTCTCTATTCGGGCGACTTATTCCGCTGCTTTCTGTCGGTGAGTATCATCGGCTCTACTTCCCTTTTTTTGGGGGGGGTTTGAATCTATGAAAATACATTCATTCCAACACATAACTGACACCACCTACAGCTTCGTCACCGGCCTGGTAGACACCAAAATCCACGGCGTTCGCCGAACAATGTTCCAGCGCGCAATGGATCTAGGCCTCCCAGCCTCCTTCGTGGAACTCCGCCACGAAGCAACCCACCGCGAGCCACCATCTCTCGTTGTCCTGCGCAAGGCAGCGCAGCGCTCGCTAGAGTGGCTCTGGGACAACTACTGGGCTGGTATTGCCGATGCAAGCTACGCGCCTGTATTAGACCATGACGATGGTGCATCTGTTAAGGCCGCTCTGGAAGATGCTTTGCAGCCTCTTTGTGGTGCGGATGCGGATGGGCAGGCCGTTTCTAAGAAGCGGAAGCGCGATTTCGGTGTTTCGGTTGCTATGCAGCTTGTCTCTATCTGTAATGTTTCTGCCGGTGCCGTTAGGCTTTTGTCGGAGGTTTTGCTTGAGAGGGGTGTTTTGGTTCCTGCTGGAAGGAAGTGAGTTGATCATCTTGCCCGTGTTTTCGGGATACTCTGGATATGAGGGAGTGGACTGGTGTGCTGACTTTTTTGTGAAATTTAGGCTTGGAGAGTCTTTGAATGATTCTTTCAGAGAATGGGACCCTGTCCTGCAAAGGGTTGCTGAGACTCATCCTTCGTTCTTAAGGCACCTGACAGAAGATATGGTCAATGATCTCGCCTTCAAGAACCCGGCCGATGCAGCTGAGAGTCCGCTATCTGAAGCTATGTATCTGTGGCTGTCTCATATCCTCACACATTCGTTCTGGGAATTCCACAGGCAATCATGCCCGCAAAGCTATGTTATACAAGCTTGCGATGAGAGTCAACACCACTTTACGAAATTGTTGAGCCGCCATTTAAAGAAGCAGGCCGATGGATTTAAAAAGGCTCCAAGCTCTCGATCTGCTACCAAGAACCGTGTCTCGAAAGACAAATCTACCAGGAATGGTTCATCAGGTGCAGGCTTCCAGCTCTCAGAGAAGCTGCAGCAGCATGGGTGGGGATTCGTGGAAAAATGGGATAATCGGCCTCTGGGCGTCGTATCGAGTAATTAGACAGAACTTGTAAAAGAACAAAATGAACATGCTGCTGGCAGCAATTGAATATAACAAATGTCTACTAAGTTATATGCCAAGGAAAAATAGTTCATCCGGATGACGTTGCTGATCCGCGAGCTGCTGCTTCTCGTTGCGTAGATCTGAGCACGCCCCTCAGCAGCATGATCACTGATTGCTAATCAATCTGGTCTCCTCTGATTTGCTGCTGAACAAGGCCTCAATAAAATGTAATGCGCTAGCCCTACTCACGTCCACCACGCTAGACATGCTCCAGTACCCTGTTGTAGCTGTCTGGCGGATAGTAAATCTGCATTGACCGATAGCGAGCCAGATCAATCTCCTTGAGGTAAGCCTCCCAGGAAAGTGCATCAAGATGACGACCACCATCCTTGTACTCAAGAAAATTCAGCTCCTTTCTCGCGCAGAAATTAGTAAGTCTTCCACCTCGGTGGCTAGCGATCCATGATCTCATGTAATTGGATCGACCCGCCTGCAGAGCCGAAGAAAGAGCGACTGTGGAACACATAAATAATGTTAGCCTAAACCTGACAGCTTTGAAAGACTCTCTGTCGTAAAATTGGTAATTGAGCCATGACAGGTCAGGAAAATTCTCTCAAAAGAAAAATGCGAATATATGTACACGTTGGTTCAAGCAAGGCGTATCGTGATTATAATTTGTAGGCAGAAAGCACATCCCGAAAGCCAGAGATGTCTTGGACCACCTAACCCAGCTTTTCTGTCAATTGTTACGAAATAGTGAGGCTTTTATCGAATCCCAGAGTATTTTTTGGCGTCTCCTGCAGATCTTAGAGAGTTCATCTGGAAAAGAAAAGGGCTCGTATTATTCCGTGTGATGCGCAGGTCGTGATCAATACATGTATGGAACGGGAGGGGGGAAATATCTATAAGAGCGGTCACAAAATAAAAGATTGTGAGAGGTAAACATTGGAATTGCCTTGATATAGACTGAACGCTAGAGGCCGTTGACTTATAGAGGGGTGGCAGGCTGTCACGTGCCACAGATTATATGCCCAGACTGAAATGTACTTACCCAGCTTGACTCCAAGTCTCACAGGTAAAGCTTCCCCCACATTCTGATTGCTTGTAATGAACTTCTTAAGGACTCGGTTATCTGGATCTACTTCGCCTCTTTTCAGATCTCAGCTCAGAGCCATGCATATCCAATCAATTCCCATGTGTATGTTGGGCTCCAGATCTTCAAGAACACCGTGTCGTATACATCAACATTGGAACTGTGTTTGCTTACTCTAGCTTTGACATATAGGGACGGGGAAGGGCAATAACTACGCCTACCTTGTGACCGATGAGCCGACTAAGAAGTCGGTTATTATTGATCCTGCCAACCCGCCTGAGTGAGTGCCCTGCAGATTGGGTTGGGATATCTAGGCATTGCATGTGTGCTAATTTGTTTCTACTGGCAGAGTTGCACCGGAATTGAAGTCTCAGATTGATGCTGGCAAGATTGATCTGACAGCCATTGTTAACACTCACCAGTATGTTGAGTCTCTTTGAATGAGCTGGATGGAGTCCAAATTTACTGACAATTCATAAATAGCCACTGGGATCATGCTGGCGGTAACAATGATATTGTATGCATGATCTCTTGATCTGTTAGGTCTCGTTTTCCACGCTAACTGTTTTACTAGCTGAAACAATTCAAGGGACTCCAGGTCATCGGTGGTAAGGACTGCGAGTCTGTTACCAAGACCCCCGGGCATGGTGATGAGTTCAAGATTGGAGATCGTATCTCCGTCAAAGCATTGCACACTCCTTGTCACACGCAAGATAGCATCTGCTACTACATGCAAGATGGAGACCAACGTGTTGTGTTCACAGGCGATACTCTGTTCATTGGTGGTATGTCTGCTATTTTTCCCCCCTTCCATGACTGTTCAGTCCGTTGATGAACTCGTATACTGACCTTTGAACCAGGATGTGGCCGATTCTTTGAAGGAAATGCAAAGGAGATGCACAAGGCCTTGAATGAGACCCTTGCAGCTTTACCAGATGACACCAAGGTTTATGTAGGTTGGCCCTCTTGCTTCTGTCGAGATGTATACTGACATCTTTCAGCCCGGCCACGAGTACACCAAGGCGAATGTGAAGTTCTGCATTGCGGTCTCTCAGACTGAGCCGATCAAGAAGCTCCAGGCGTTTGCCGAGCAGAACCAGCAGACACAAGGGAAATTCACCATTGGCGACGAGAAGGTAGGAACCAATTGGATTTTATTGTTCTCGGTCAAGGCTGACAGTTTCATAGCTCCACAATGTGTTCATGCGTGTCCATGTAAGTTCTATACCCTTTACTCTTCCATTTACTGGTGCTCATTCCATATATTCAGGACCCCGAGATCCAGAAGGTTACTGGCAAGACCGATCCAGTGGATGTGATGGCAGCATTGAGAGAGATGAAGAACAACTCATAAAGTATCAAAGTCTGGTTAGCGTAAATGGAAGGTGTATATCCTATTACTGTCTCCGTTCCGATAGATTCTCGTGGAAGGGATGTTTCGGCGAGAGCGAGCTCTCCCGAGGTCTAAGTAATCTGCCAAGCTGGAAAAAGGCAAATAAACATAATATCCCGGTGTTTCTCTAATTAAACAATTTACCCCAGAAGTTCGGACAAACCCCGACAATATGTGCTGTTGTTCCAAAGCCGACGTCATACCCACCCACCATTCCACGCCAACCCACCGCTCCGCAGGTCTCCTCCACCACTATGAGAGAGTGAGAACCTGGACAACTCCAGTATTTCAGCGCGATGGACAAGGCAGCTGTGGATGATGTAAGTGGTCATCATTAGACATAGATATCCCAGGGACTGATCAGTGTCAGAGCCATGGAGGGTCGAGCGACACAGAGGCTCAGAACCATCTGGAGGTACGTTGCCACAGCTTCTTAACAACTTTCAAACAGTCATTGACTCAAGCCCAGGTAGTGTTCTACCCCGACTCTAACCACCGCCGCAAGTCCTCCCTCGTTACGATGGAAAAACCCAATGTCCTACCCCACCTAGCCCAGAACGACATGACGACCGCCTGTTACGTCCACAATCTCATTGCAAGCGAATGGACAAATCCCCCCAAACATCCCCGGGACATAGAAGAAGACGCAATTCGAACATTAAACGAAGATGATGAGCTCGCGGCCAACCTCAAAGCTCCGCAGCCGGAAACTCTGTTGTCTATTGTGGACGACGAGACCAAAGGCAACATCAGACCAGCACCGACAATCATTGAATCTCGACATCTGACGAAACGACAGCTCTCAGATATGGCCTATAATGTGCGCAAACTATCTAAGAAGCTGGGCAGCATCAGACTCAAGCTCACAGTCAAGAATGTCTTTGTGGTATGCAAGGCGCAGGACGAATCACTGGTTAGCCTGACTCGGAAAGTGACTAGGTGGCTACTCTCTAAAGACCGAGACTCCCTTTACGTGGTCTATGTTGAGCGCCGACTGGAGACGCACCCGGATTTTGGAGCGCTGCAACTAGTCGAGGACGAGCCCTCTGCGCAGGGCCGGCTCAAGTATTGGGATCCTAAGCTTGCGCATGAACGCCCCCATCTGTTTGATTTTGTGATCACACTCGGCGGTGATGGCACTGTTCTCTACACCAGCTGGCTGTTCCAGCGTATCGTGCCGCCGGTGCTTTCTTTCGCGCTGGGCTCATTAGGCTTCCTGACCAAGTTCGACTTTGCGGATTACCAAAAGACACTTGAGACTGCGTTTCGGGAGGGCGTGGTCGTCAGTCTTCGATTACGGTTTGAATGTACCATCATGCGCAGCAAAGCCCGCGCTAAAGACCCGGATGCGCGAACTTTCTCAAATCGAGATTTGGTAGAGGAATTGATTGGAGAGGAAGGGGAAGACACATTGACGCATACTCCGGATCGAGTGTATGAGATTTTGAACGATGTCGTTCTCGATCGCGGGCCAAACCCAAGTATGATGATTCTCCTCCGTTTTGGTATCCAGTGTGAGGTTCCACAGCAGTAAATGCTAACCGTCTTCTCTGCAGCCATGTCTCAAATTGAACTCTTCGGCGATGATGAGCATTTCACCACCCTGCTTGCAGATGGAATCTGCATTGCTACCCCAACCGGCTCGACGGCTTACAATCTCGCTGCTGGCGGGTCTCTCTCTCACCCGGAGAACCCTGTCATCCTTGTCACCGCAATCTGTGCTCATACGCTATCCTTCCGGCCGATCATTTTACCAGATACCATTGTCTTACGTATGGGTGTACCGTACGATGCGCGGACGAGCTCGTGGGCTAGTTTCGATGGACGTGAGAGGTATGTTGCTGCATATGTATATTATGCTAGGATTCTATATCTGACTGACCTTCTACTCCAGGGTCGAGCTACACCCCGGCGACTACGTTACAGTGTCAGCGTCAAGATATCCCTTTGCCAATGTCTTACCTCACGGTGGGCAGGGTGAAGACTGGGTGCATAGTATTTCCAAGACGTTGAATTGGAACTCGCGACAAAAGCAAAAGAGTTTCAAGTAACACGGCTGTTGGCAATATGCCGCGTCGCCTGGAGACATGATTTCTTTGACCATTTTACGTATTTTCTGTCTGAGTTTGGGGGTTACTTTTTTGGACAGCCACCGAGTGGCTTATTTACGGAGTACATATGGGTTCCATACTAAATCTAGGCCAAATTTCGCCTGATTGGGCGCTGGGCTTTGGCTAACAAATTTACAAAAAAAAATCTTAACTTGATATCGATTCCTTGGACACACATAGCTTCAACACGTAACTTTAACTTATTTTTAATAGTCCTTGTGACATAAATACAATTATTGTCCTTACTGTATGTTTCTATTCACCGGGTGGACTCTTATTTTTTTTTTTTTTTTTGCTAGAAGCTTCGTATGGGTCAACCAGCTGGTTTCCGGGGCAGCTCCGCTCGGCCCTATAAAAGGCCTTCGCCGGCCCGAAAACTTTTTCCTTCTTCATCTTCCTCAGTTTCTCGACTGCGAAGTTTTATGTTGGCTTCCACGAGAAAAAAATCCATTTGAAGTACATTATCGCCATGTACTTCTTCTACTGACTTGGTAAGTCGCAGACTTTTTCTTCATTCTCCCTTTGCACCCATCAGCCAACGGCTACGCCGTTCGAAGATGAAAAACTTCCTACATTCGCAGTTTCCACGCTAGCCGTCGCTTGAACCCAATCAAGGCGGCAATGGGCGGAATATCTTCCTTGGATGTCTGAGAACTATTTGGCTGTTCTTTGGAATTATTTTCTATCGAGTTTTTTACAGTCGGACGGGCGCTAATTGTGTCTTCAGAACAGCATCTTGTTTCATCATCACCCTCTTGGGATACTCGATACTATCCTTTGCATACACACATACACTCAGCTTGCTTTGCGCGCTGCTTCTGGTTGCGTTGTCGCCGCAGCTCTTGCTCGGTGGTTTGCGATTTATCTTCGCATGAAGCACTGCTGAGTGCTTGTGCTGTTGTGCTGGAAACAATATTAGTTTAGCATGAATATATGGTACATTTCGCTGAAAACTTTCTACTCTGTAACGCGTAAAATCCAAGTAGTAACGGTATCCCTCGTAGACAACTTGGAAGTTCCCAGCATGAAATTCTCCGAGGCTGCACCCGAGGGAGATGTGCTCCGCCGTAGCTATCGCATCCACTGCATGTTCACCCACCTCAACCTCCCCATAGATGCCATGACCACAGCGCAATCCATGAGCTCATATATCGACATCAATCCTCTGGACTGTTAACATCGTTCGACATCTAACACAACCATGGCTGCGCCTCCCCGGCACTCCACGATGCTGTCCATCAGCAATGGCGGGACGCAGCAATCAGGGCCAAACGACAAACAGACACAACAACAAGCCCAGACATTACCACAATCCCCCGGTCTTCGAGTACCATCCAATCGCAAAACAATCTACGACCGACACCTGAACCGCAGCCGCAATGCAGAACTCAGCCGGGCAAGCTTCGCCTATTTATTCGGAGAGATGGTCACGTATGCCCAGCGGAGGGTAACAGGTATCCAAGACCTCGAGAAACGGTACGCTACACCACTGAACCAAACCCGCAATCTCCCATATACAGCCCGACAGACCCATCCAATCTATCAAGAAATACCATACTGACCCAACCCCCAGCCTAAACGAACAAGGGTACCCCCTCGGCCTCCGCCTCCTAGACCTCCTCTTCTACCGCTCAACATCAACCTCCTCCTCAGCCCTCTCAAGCTCCTCAACCTCCTCTTCACCACCCAACCGCCCCCTCCGCATCATAACCCTCCTGCACCTAATCCACGGCCCCCTCTGGCGCCTGCTCTTCGGTCGTTCCGCAGATGCACTCGAGCATTCCGTGTCTCCAGACACGCCTAATGAGTACATGATCACGGACAACGACCCGCTAGTAAACACATACATCAGCGTGCCGCGTGAGATGAGTATGCTCAACTGTGCTGCCTTCGTGGCTGGTATTATCGAGGGTGTCTGTGATGGGTGTGGTTTTGAGACGAAGGTCTCGGCGCATAATCAGCCTACTGAGATGTGGCCTAGTCGGACTGTGTTTCTGGTTAGGTTTGGGGATAGCGTTATGGAGAGGGAGAAGGTTTTAGAGCGGGCTGGTGTTAAATAAATTATGATCATGGATCCGTGTTAAGGCTATACGTCCATGATGACGTGGGATATGCCTGACTTTGAGACATGCATTCTGCTTGAGCAGATGCCCGGTCGTCGTGCTCTTGCTAGCTTGATAGATCAATGGCGTTTGGGGGGCTATGTCGTGGCATCTTGTTGGGTGGTCAGGCGCTGATTGTTTGACGTTCAAAGTCCATGATTCTGGCGCCGGCGTTTCCTGGGAGTCTCATGGAACGTACGGGTTGTTGTCCGGATCTGGGAGCTCGCCATATGTTGCTTCGAATGTGGGAGTCTATGTACAAAAGTCCTTGACGGCCTGATATTACAATACAATTCCTCCAGGAGAGGACATGCTATATTACATACAAACATAGAACTTGTTCCAAGGTTGCACGTTGCTCCTAATGCAGATATCAAATCAAATCCACCCATGCACTTTTCAGAACCCAACGCCAATGACCAAGGAGATCGGATATCTAGACGTACTCACGAATCCACACGCCGCCTCTTCTCCCGGTCCTCATAAGGCGACGGGCTTCGCTTCCGTCTCTCCCTAGATCGACTCCGATCATACCTCCCCGAATCCCTCTCACGCCGATCCCGATCCCGCCGCGGCGAACCCGACCTAGACCTCGACCTCCGCCGCGGCCTGACAACACTAGCATTAGCACCAGTCGGCCCGCGATCACGGTCACGGTCATCACCACGGTCAGGCATAAACCGTTCATCAGTTACACCCTCAGGTGGCCCATCCCTCCTCCTCCGATTCTCAAGCCCATCCCCAAACCGGCCCGTATCCTCAGTCTTCAAATCCCGATACCGAGTCCGGCCCTTCTTGCCCAGCTTGGTCATATCGCGCACCTGCATATACTGCGGCAGCGTATCACGATTAACATCATCCTCAAATCGAGCACCCATGAGATTCCGCTGATCCAGACCCTCCGCCTCTTGATCCCCGCGGAAGAAAGCACCCTTGTGGAAATACCGCTGCATAAAGCCTGTCTGGCCGCGCGTAGCCTCGCGTTCTTCCTTCTGCTTCGAAATGAACTCGCGGTCTTCGCGGTCCCGCTCTTCGGCTGTGAGGTTGCGCCGGCGCTCGATTTCTTCGCGTTCTTTCTCGGCTTCTTCGATTGCTTCGCGGGATCGCTTGACGCGCTTTAGTTCGCGCAGTTTCCAGGCTGCGCGCTCGGCTTCTGGATCGACGTCGTCTTTGTCGTCGATTGCTTCTTCATCGTCGGCTTCGACGAGCTCGTCGTCGTCCCAGGCTCGGTTGGCTGTTGAGCGTGCGATTGCTTCTTTTTCGAGTTGATCGCGGATTAGCATGTCTGCTTTTTCTTTGCGTTGTGCTGCGCGTCGGGCTTCTGCTTCCGCTGCTTGGTCTGCTGCGCTGGTTTTGCTCTGGGTCTGGCCGGCAGACTCTTGGGCGGCGTTGCGCTTGTCTTTTTTTATGAATGTTGGTCGGATGAGTATGCGTCGCGGTGCTTCGTCTTCTGAACTGCTTTCTTCTTCTGAGCTTTCTTCTTCCTCTTCCTCTTCCTCCTCCTCCTCTTCTTCGCTGCCAACCGGTCCAGATGCGGGAACAGTCTTAGGCACTGCAGGCTTTACGTCGTAGGCTGTAGTTTGTGGCACAGCTTTTGGCGCAGGGGCGGCCTCGTCTTCTTCGTCCTCGGTGACGAACCCTTCTTCATCTTCATCTTCCTCGGTCTTTTGTGCTACTGCAGCTGCAGGGAATGAACTAGCTTTGGGTTGCTGTCTCCGGCGCTGCGCCTCGGCTTGTCTGCGCCGCTCTTGTTCTCTTTGCGCCTCGACATCCTCTTCCTCTTCCTCCTCTTCAGAAGAGGAGAGGTCTTCGGGAACTGCCTTTCCGGGGCGGTAGCGACTGGGTTTGATAGGGTTTGCTGTCATCCCCCGGTGGGAGGAGGGGAGCGGAGGAGGCATTGTCGATGGATTGATGCGTAGGAGAGGGAACAGGGTTCAAAAGGGTAGTTATATGAAGATCTCAGTCTCCTGGCTGGAAGCTCCAGCGCAAAGTATTGCGGCAGTGTGGAAGGAGCTATGATGTTGATCTAGTCAACTGACGTACCGGGCTGAAGCTTTTGCTGAAACGATATCCGGTCACGTGATGATATCAAAGCTGCGAGTAATGAACAGCTGGATTTGGCCGTACCACTAAGTGGCTCTGGCTGTCTGATTTACTGTCAAGATTGAGTCCATCGCCCTGCTTGCAATTGTAGCTTAACGGGTACAATCTGTTCAATTTCAGCGCAGCAAATACAGCCAAGCTCATCGCATACTATTCAATCACCACGTGACCACGCGACCCGCGATTCACGCGTCGATCAACTCCACGCTCGCTCTCAAACAAGCCAAGGCGTCAAACCCCCATTTTTCAAGCAGTTTACCGGAGCACGATCTCAGCACAGATAAAAAAATTAGCAATCGGTCAACATGTCTCTTCAAACTCCCCGCATTCTCCCCTCCCACCTCCACGCCTTCCACCCCTCCAGCGCTGGTTCGCACACCACATACACCGTGCGTTTACTCGGCACCGTCACCGCATTGCACGGCAGCACTGGAACCCTCACCTGTGGAAACAACGGTGATGTCACACTTATCTTGAAGTCCGATGCGCGGCTGCAAGTCGGGAAGCTGGTTGAGGTTGTTGGGAAAGTGGCTGATCTTGAGGGTGGTCAGGTGTGTTTTATACTCTTCTTCTCTGGGGGGTTGCTGGCCTTGAAGGCTTGAAGCTGGGGCATAATACTTATGCGAGAGTGGCATGCTAATGTGGGTTAACTTATAGGGATACGGACTTCGTGTTTTGGGCTCTACGGAGTGGGGTGACCCTGCTGATTGCGGTATGTATCCTTCCTTTGCTTTGATTAAGCAGGATATGTGTACTGTACCGAGATACTGATATGTAATGCAGATTACAAGATCTATGAGCAGGTTGTCAATGCTACGCATCGGTTCACAAACATCTTTTACAACGTCGAGTAAAGGATTGGCAGGCGAGAACTTCAAGCATATGGGTTGTGCTTCTTTCCAGTGAAAGTGAACTGTCTGTCTGTGATGCTTGATGGCCTGCTGTGTTGAGTGGAGTCACTGGAAAGTGTGAACTTCTCCAAAAAGACAGCATTGATTCCATATGATGTTGCAAGGCAGGCCTTAGCGGACTACCAAACAAGGTCTATCACCCGCATGGCCCAATCGAAGCCCGTCAATCTTGCAATAGATTAGACGATCTCATGGCGAGGACGGATTCGATGTTGGTCGAGGTATTGACACCGTCACTGTGGTTTTTCTTTGTGATTCCCTGACTTTTTGCATTTTACATACGAGGTTACGATCAAATCTTTTCCCAAGGACCATTGAGCTAGTCCACTTTGCTGAAACTCGAACATCGAGCGAAATTGTAGAGTAGGTCGAGTAACGAGAAAGTAACGAAAGGTCACGAAAGGTCACGAATAGGTACACTGGGTACAGCCTTCGAGACTTGAAAAGTCGAGAGCATGAAAGGTTGAGGACACACGAAAAGTTGAGGACACACGACAAGTTGAGGACACACGACAAGTTGAGGACACGCACAGTCGAGAGATCTGACGCAGCCGGCATCAAAGCCAAGTCCTTTCGCCTATGATCTCCTTCTACACGTATGAACCGTGAGACCAGAGCTAGTGTTGTGCTCGTTCAAGCAAGCGTTAAGCTTCTTTCAGCCACATGCAAATCTAACGAAAATCGTCCAAGGCGAGAAGGCACATGGTCACTTTTTGTCCCATTGAAAGCTGCCCTCACAACCTTCCATCTTCTCTCTTGCCCACTCACTCATTCCAACATGCATTACCAATGCCAAAGCTGCTGCATGTGCTTCGCCGTCAGAGAGGACTGTGAAAAACACATGGACTTAAAAGACCACAGAACTCCCTCTGCCCCCGGATTTCTTCAGGGCCAGGCACACGATGGGAACTCGAACGAGCAACTCCAGAGGTCTCTCTCATATGCCACGACGGGCACCCAACTCACTCGTGCTCTGAATGCTTACTATAAGCATACTAGCATACGATACAACCTGGAAACAGGACTCAACGAAAGTGTCCACAGCTACCATTCCATCGATGTGATTCTGGACACAACCAGCAACCGGGCCAAAAACTATGGATGCGCGGTGTGCGAGCGTCAGTTCAGCTCCCTGCTAGCTGTCAACCAGCACATGGACGTGAAGAGCCACTGGCCGGAGCAGTCACAACGTCCGCACCGCGCTCCACCTGGCTCTCGACCCATGGGCATTGCGGGCCCAGAACAGTTGTGGCCTGAAGAGCCGTTGCCTGCTTTACCCAACATGCAACATGGTTCTATCGACGTGAAGGAACAATATAACCCAGAAACAGGTAGATACATCTATCAATCCGTGAGAATTAGCAACATGAGAATTAACATAACAGGCGTTCACTTCACGGGAGGGTTTCCGTGCGAGACGTGTGATCGTCTGTTCAGCACCCAGCAAGGTGCTAACCAGCACATGGATGCTAAGGAACACTGGCCCCAGCCCCAAGATCAGCAACGCACTCACACAAACACCAGCACCAGCACCGGACCAAACACGAGCATACGACCTCACACACGCGCAGGCATCAGACCCCGGAGATATGCAAGACCAGTAGCAGCAATCATATCCTTCAAATGCGACACTTGCGAGCGTGTTTTCAACACCGAGGACGGAGTTGTCCAGCACATGGCTGTCAAGGCTCACTGGCGTATCTTTGGATGCGACCTCTGCTGTCTTGAGTTTCGGACTCGGGGCCAGCTCGAGCGACACACTGCCACCCATGACTCTTCGGAGCCAGAAATAAAGCGTGAACCAGATGTCCCTTTCGAGACAGATATCCCTTGTGAGATATGCCATCTGGTATTCCCCACTGCAAATGCTGCAGATAAGCACATGGCCGAGGTGCATTTTTGCAAGGAGTGCGGTGGGTTGGTCACAGATACGAACACGCACATGGAATGTTCGATGCTGTATGTTGAGGCTTTTTTGCGAGCTCAGTATACCTAAGGAAAGGCAGCGCCGGCAGCACGTTGAATTTGCCGCCTGGAGCGGCGCTCACCCTTAGCTCTTTCAAGCTAAAGAGAAGCGCTCGAGGTTCCTAAACAGATTGAAACTCAAAGTTGAACTGGACACAGTGCCGATTCCTAGTCTGAACTCTCGTTTTAAATGACATGCGGTTACTCCTAGCTTTTTCTTCTCTGATACCCGCAATATCATTTGTCCTTTTTCCTTTCTCTGACATTTGCTGGCCTTGGGCATCTGATCTGCGCTGTTCTTTTTGTACTTAGAAGCACATCGCCAAGGGACAACCTACAGCCAAATACCAAAGCATTTATTACCACCTGTGGGACTTCTTCACGGAGAGTTGTCATGTATGAATATGTATGGCTTAGATCCAATATTAATTATTCACTTCCCCTTAATACTTGTCATAAGTCTAGTCAATTGAACAAACCATCATTCCCGAGCTTGCATAACAGCCACCGTACTCGACTACCCACACACATATATGTAGCTATATATACCGGATTTTAGGCCGCGGCTGCGACTTGCCCAATTACGGTGCCGCCGCTTTACGAGGGCGCCCAGGGTCATGCTCACTAATCATTTCTTAGCATCGGGTCTCTCGTATTTTCGTGGTGGCTGACCCTTCGCATATTTAGAACATTGTTGTACTTTTTAGACTCATTACATGTACCGTTCATTGTGAATGCTAATCATGTCAGCCATCTACCGCTGGTTCGGCCCTCTCTACGACGCCCTCTTCTGCCCATCTCTTCCCTTCACCGTGCGATGGAGATTACTCGCACTCCAGCCTATCTCTCTCCTCGCAAACACTATTCAGTACTTCTCGTCGCGCGGCCGAGATAAGGGGACAGTGATCTGGATTCCGCTTCGTACGCCAGGCCTGTCCGCCCGGGCGATTATCTTTATCCCATCAGAATCGTCGCTCCCACGCACAAACAAAGGTATACATCTTAATATCCATGGAGGTGGATTTCTCGGCGGCCTGCCAGAAGGACATACACAATTTTGTCGAAAGGTGGCCGCTGAGAATGGGTGTGTTGTCGTCTCCACTTCGTATCGCTATGCGCCACGGTATACTTTTCCGGCAGCGCACGAGGACGTGCAAGATGTGGCCGAGTGGATGATCCAGAACGCAGAAAGGCTATGGGGTGCAGATCCAAGGCTTCTCACTGTCAGCGGATTTTCCGCGGGCGGGAATCTTGCGTTAGGAGTTGCCCAGCGATTGCATGGATCCGATTTTTGTGTCAAGGCGTCCGTGACCTTTTATGCGCCGGTCAGTAGCTTCTTTGTTCAAAGTTCTGGCTTTGGGAGCTAACACTGTATGGCAGGTTGACCTAAGATTGCCTCCGTGGGAGAAGCCGAAACCGCCAGGATTCCCGGCGAAGGACCCATTGGAATTTCTGTTACCTCTGATGGATGCATACGCAGGCCCGGATCGACAGAGGAACCTGGAGAACCCATTACTACACCCAATACTGGCTGATATTAGCTCACTACCGCGAAACATGCTGTTTGTGGTTCCCAGTGTCGATATTCTTCTACATGAACAGACGCTATTCATACAAAGACTAGAAGAAGAAGCTGCAGTGATTAATCGCCAGATATCACAGAATACAGAATATACCCGGAAGAAGCCATCGGAAGGTATTGCATTGGGCCCTTACCAAATTAAGAGCATGTTCTTCGACGGTCAGATCCATGGATGGCTAGAAGGTAACTTAAACTGTCAATTTCCTGGTTTGATGACTATGACTATACTCACGAGGAATAGTTCCATCGATCTTCATCGACACCAAGATTAGAGACCAAGTTTTCGATGACGCTGTTCATTTCCTTAGTGATGTTCATACCTCGAACGTGGAGCATCAGGGATGAAAGGGGCGCGGAGCATGTATATGTATCGTAGTTTTCTGTGAAATTATATTGAAAAGTCTCACCTCAATGGTAATGGTGAATGTCTGCTGAAAGGTTAGCTTTGTTATCGTTCAAGTGTCTAATACAGATACCTGAAGATAATCGACCGGGTATGGTACAGATGGAAGGTTGTTACCCTTGTCATTTGATATGACTACGGTTGTATGTTGCTCGGCAAAATATTCATATAACGTATGATTCATCAACGAAGATCTCTTCCTAGCTACTAACTTACATTCAATATACTGCATCTTCATACAGCCAATCAACAGACCCTCACTTGGTCTCCTCAGTATGAACGACATTCGCCTTCTCCTCGTCCTCCGGCAGATCATCATGGCCTACCGCCTCATCAAATGCATCCACCTTAGTCGATGCAAACTTCCTCGCGCTGACCTTTCTCTCAAAAAGGATATCCAACTCGGCGAATGTCCTTCCCGCCGGCTCGGGTACCCTGAAATACACGTAAATCACACACAACCCACAACTTCCAGCCCAGAAGAAACCGGCGAAGTTGCCCCAATCCCAAGCACCCGGATTGAGCATGTAGGGTGTCAACACGCTACAGATGATATTGACCACGATATACATGGCTCTTCCCAAGACGACCGTCTTGATCTGCAGCCTGCGCGTCGACAACTCCGCAACCAGCGAGTAGCACACCGTGCCGACGGAGAGCTGATAACAAACCGCCCACCCCAGCATGAAACTGCCTGTTGCCAGCGACGCCGCGTCCTTGTGCGAGTCGGGCACCAGGCCCAGGAAGCCCATAATCAGCAACATGACGAATAGCGCACACAAGCCGACCAGATACAACGACCGACGTCCAATCCCCATCGTCATCAGAAACCACGCCCCAAGCACACCCGCCATATTGATCCCGTACTGCCCGATCGCGAAATCATATGATTTATCCGTGGACAGCCCCGCCTGCTGCAGGAAATAGGTCGAGTAGTTGGAAAACGAGTTGCCGCTCAAGTTCTGGATCGCCCAGACCATACACACAATCTCCGTGCGGCGCAAGTCCGTCCCCCGGAAACAGTCCAGGTAGGTGGCGCCCTCGGAAACGGACTTCTCCAGCGCGTTGGTGTGGACCATCATCGCGACGGTTTCGTCAGCATTGAAGTCGGTTTCGCGGTCGAGGCTGGTTAAGCGCAGCAGTGAGTTTTTGGCGTCGGCGAGACGGCCCTTGCGGACGAGCCACCAGGGAGATTCGGGGGCAAAGAAGATGCCAATCAGCAACGGGACAGGCCACATCCATTGAAGGGCATAAGGGATGCGATAGGCCCATTCGTCTTCGCGCCCGAGCATGGATTTGATGACGCCCAGACCGATGGCTTGGCCGAGGCCCCAGCAGAAGTTGACGTAGGTGGTCAGGTATCCGCGCAGAGCGACGGGACAGACTTCGGCGGCATAGCTGATTGACAGGGTTTGGAAGACACCCCAGGGAATGCCGCAGAGGATCTCGGCCACGAGTAGGACCTGCACATTGGGAGCTGTGAAAAAGATGGCGGTGAATCCGATGATGAGAGTCAAGGACGCCATGACGGTGTATCTGTATCCGATGCGTTCGGAGACCCAACCGTTCAACAGGAGACCGATACTGTTCGTTGATATCAGCCAGGAACCCTCAAAATGTGTGTAATGTGCCTAGATGTGGATTGGATTTTTTTACATTTCCCCCACGTTCACACCATTGCTCAATCCCGCCTGCCACGGCGCCGGAACCTGATATGTCCCATCCGCCAACAACTCGCCATACTTCCGATTAAACTGCGGAAAGGCATAAAAGTTCGATAACAGGCATACGTCGTATCCTTCCATGGCGATGCAGGTGGAGATAAGAACACTCCAAGCGACGGCTTTCGGATAAAGCTTCAAACCCTGCCAGAGCGTCATTTTGTGTTCTTTGTCAGTGGCATTTTTGGCATTGTGCAGCATGACCGCATCGGCTTTCATGTTGTCGCCTGTTTCGGTGGAGGAGATAGTGACGCCGTGGGGAGCCGTGATGGCATCTTGATCGTGTTTTTCGGACGCCATTGCCGTTCAGACGATCAAGTCGAACACAAGAGATAATATATTGTGATGACTACGTTAGTTTTGTAGGTAGGCACACGAGCGCTAAAAAAAAAGGGCCAGAAAGATAGGGGAGACTAGTCGTTTTATAGACCTCAGCTGACTGGCGAGATTCGTTCTTCCCCGCAATAAATGCCCCAGACTGATGGGAAACCCCAGACCGATGCGGATCCTATCCCTCCTTAGCTTGACAGTACAATATACGAATAAGGATGGAGAATAGACCACCAGTGGATGCCGTTCTGATTACTCGCCCAGCATTTGTCTTTGCAACCACTGCAACCTTAATATTGAGCCAATCAAGTCGGTAGAGATTCTAGAACTCTACGAGCGAAATTCCCGTTGCCGACACCGGGAAACAGAATCCGGAGAGAAAAACACAGAACACCGTCGGCTTCGGAAAACGATATCCTTTTGGGAAATTACTCCAGGGCGCGTGATTAGCTGGATATATAATTACATGGTTCATGATAAAGTTACTGGAGAAGACACCCCCTTGGTAGAAAGAGCCACCGGACTCTCGGTAGCGTGGAGGCGGCTAAGTGTAGCGCACGTGGTTAGGGCTCGGGCTTCCATGGAGCTTCGAAAGCTTCGATTCCATTATCATGAAAGGCTCGTGTTTCCCACCTCTTCTCTTCTCTTAGATATAGAGATTCAACCCACTCTGCATCCTCACATTGCTTTTGACCACGTCTTTCTGTCGACTACTCTAGGTAGTAGGAGTTTATGATATTTAGGTAGAATTCTGTATGTTCCAGCATGTACTTACACCAAACTAACTCAGAGTACGGATCTACAGCAAGATGAAACATAATGATTATGAATAATTTTGATTTATTGATGTAGTCGTTCTGTCATAAGAAGCCGCATGGAATCTAAAAGATATCCCGGCTATCAATAGAAGCCTATCGCCTGCGTTTCAGGGGAATAACCCGAACAGAAAGCACAGCGAATGTAGCAGAGAAGTCCCGGCAAGGTGCACTTCAGGTCATCAGTTTGAAAAAATAAGGAAATAACAGGGGGTGGGAAATATCACAAAAGCCGTTGCCTGTATGCAACAAAACAAGAGACCACCCATACATGAAGAAAACCAGACGCCGTCGCTTGGAAACTCAAAAGGAAAACACAAATATGATTGGGAGAGAGGACATCAGTAGATGGATGTGACCTCGGTATTAGGCAGAGGGGTTTGCCTGTTGGGCATCGGGGTTCTGGCCAGCAGACTGGGTCTTAGGAGCCGGACGGATGGGGTCGGTGTGGAGAGCGTCGGAGCTAAAGAAGCCGGAGTCGGGGACGACAGACTCATCGAAATTGAAGGGGAGGAATTCGGAATTGAGGTTGTCTTTGTTCACTTCGGATTCGGAGAAGAGGGTGTTGATTAGGTCCTCGGCGGGACCGTCAGATGATCCGGTGGGGGAGACGTAATCTTCTGGGAGCCAGTCGGCCCAGTTGTCGCCGTCGAACTTGGCGTTCTGGAGGAAGAAGTGGTTGGGCTGGTCTGCATCGTCGAAGATGTCGAGGATCATGCCGTCCAGAGATTCGAAGGCCTCGGAATGGAGGCTTTCGTCGGTGGTCAGAGGAGCGAAGGGCTGTTGCTTGTTTGGTGACTTTTGCTGGCGGGGGCTATCCTGACTTGCTTGAATACGCTGCAGGCGCTCGGCTGACAACCGGGTGGGAGTCATGGCCGAGCTCAGATCCTTGCGTCGGTTGGCACTTGGGGAGTTCATAGGCAGCGCCAAACGCTTTTCGACCGATGTATTGGCTCGGGCGTTGCGTCGACGAGGAGTTGGGCTTCCAGTCTGATCAAAGTCGATGGAAGGACTCTCGAAAAGAGTGTCGAGGTCGTCGGCCCGAGTGGGGACGTGGTTCTCCTTCTGACCTCCCTTGTCATCCTTTGTCGAAGCAATGCGAGGGCTGCGACGAGGGGAACAGCTATTTACCATAGAGGCATCAAGTTCCTTCAACGGGCCCTCATTCTGGGCATTCTGGAAAAGCGATCTTCTCAGAGGCTTGGGGGTCGCAGTGGTGCTATCCGCTGATGAGGTGGGACGGGGCTGCGTGCGTCTAGCAGGGCTGGACCGAACGGCACGGCGCATGGCCTCTCTCGCGTCTTGCTTGTTCCAATTGGGAGCCGACTCCTCAGTCGGGTGCTGCGGTTCGGTACTGTTTGCTCGAGAGCGCTTGTTGGGGGAAGCACCTTCGTCGTCATCCATTTGAGGAGTCTCGCCCTCAGCCGGCACAGAAGAAGCTTCGGTGGCTGCCGGAGAAGAAGCTGCCGGCTTGTGGGGAGCAGCCTTGCTCCGAGTTCTGGTGGCAGGGCAAGAGTTGGGAGCCTTGCCATTGCTGGCTCTAGCAGGACGCTTTCTTTTCTTGGCCGCTGGCTGCTTGGACCACTTATGCTCTGGACGCATTTCCTTGAACTTGTGAAGCCACAGACCACATGGGTTGCAGAAGGTCATCTGCTTCCAATGGTCCTCGTTCTCCTTCTTGTAGATCAGGAACTTCTGGACTTCACCCTCGGAGTTCCGATCCAAGACATCCCAGAACAACATGAAAGGGCGCTGCATCATCTCTTCTGCATCCTTGTCACTTCCCTCGACTTCTTTCGACCATGCTCGGCGCCAGCTGGGAGTTTCGATTGAGCCACAGTTTTCGCAATATGGCGGAACCTCTCCTTTGGCAATAGCTTGCTCCAAGCGTGTCTGCATGTTGATTGCCTGCTTTGTCCGCTTAGCCTTGGTGTTGACGTTGGCATTAGTCTTGGTGGTTTCAAGAGGCATGAATTTCACGTCCACGGGGCGAGAAGGCACAATGGGGTCGCTGGCGGGAATGGCGCGCATCAGTGGGTGACACTGGTTGTGGGGAGCAATTGGTCCTGGCAGCAAGGGTTTGGGCGCCAAGCGTTGCGGGCCGGCACTTGAAGAGGGTCTTGATCCAGATGTAGCGGGTCGAGACTGCGCAGGTGGTGCCTGAGTCATAGGCTGATCCGTTGTAATCTCGTCGACAGGGAGTGGGTCATTGGAGGTTCCTTTATGGGGGCCAATGGTGCTGACTGGGGAGCTTGCTTGCACTGTAGGTCGAACAGGGCGTTTTTCCTGAGTGATCTCGTGGGACTCTGCCCTTCTGCGGTCATCCCGGGGTGTGGTGGTCTCATCGTCAAGAAGATCTTCCAATCCGGCACTCATGAAGCCAGAGTCAGTGTCCAAGGCGATGGGTGGCAAGACAGGGCTAGATCTGTTCAGCAGACGGCCATCGAAAACGGGAGGTGATGATGGCATGCTGAAGGATGGCTCGAAGAGACCCTGGTATCGACTATCCTCGGGTGAAGCACCGGTCTGATCTGTACCTGGCATGTCGTCACTCTGGCAATAGGGAGAATTGTATGTAGCTGGGCAAGAAGCAATGCTTGCGATGGATGATTCCCGTAACAAACTAGCTGTAGGTCGAGATCGGCGAGTGAAATCAGATGGCCGAGACATGGGAGTGGGTGGGCGGACGGGCTCTTCATAGGACTGCTCAGCGGCGATAGCAGGGTTCACAGGGGTTGGGCGGTGAATCCGAA
This sequence comes from Penicillium arizonense, assembly GCF_001773325.1. Taxonomy (NCBI): domain Eukaryota; kingdom Fungi; phylum Ascomycota; class Eurotiomycetes; order Eurotiales; family Aspergillaceae; genus Penicillium; species Penicillium arizonense. The sequence continues at coordinate 265,713 of NW_019173285.1, read as the reverse complement.
CTGAGGCCGCGGTACTGGCTGCAACCCGTAGCGAGCTGGGTTGTCTTTCGATGTTCATAGCTGACTTTCCGGGCCAGCTTGCTTGGTACACCTTGGCTCTCTTGCGGGGCTGGGGGTCGGTAGATTCCTCCTCACCACTGCCATATCCGGACTGCATCGAGCCTCGGCGTTGATGATATGATACTTGGCTCTGGAAGTCATTTTCCCGCATAGAAGCACTCGATGAAGGGCGAATAATATCACTGTGAGGGTTGTTGTGTTTGGAGTAAGATTGATGATGGGCAGGTGTTCGAGAACCACCAGGCGTTGAAACTCTGCTAGGAGCATATGAATGTGAAGGCGAGACCGAGCGGACAGATTCGTTAGGTTGGAAGTTAGAGAATTCTCTTGGCGTTGACCCTTCACTCAAGAGCTGGTGAAACCTCTCAATCCCGGAGTGGTGCATCGGCGAGCCGGCGTGGCTTTGGGTCCTCGAGGACTCCAGCAAGGCAGGGTTCTGACGGACAAAGTTTGTCCAAGATTGTGCATCAAAGTCGCCTGGAATGACATTGCTCAAATCGCGGTACTTTTGTATGCTATCGAGGTACTCACTCTGCATGACAGTTGGGACAGGCACCAGCCGCAACTTGACTTCCAGCGTCTCTTGGGCGGCACCCTTGGAGAAGAGGCCGAGGGTGTTTTTGCAGACTCGTCCGGTGACCATAGTCTTTGATTGAGCTTCGTTTGGCGAAGAAGACGACAACACCCATGAGAGCATGCCTTGGCCGACGAGAGGCGTTTCATATTCTGAGTAGTCGTAGGCGTACACTGTGTAATCTTTTCCGAGCTGAGCCACAAGTTCAGGGCTGAGAAAAATGTGTAAGCATGCCACCTTTGTAGGCCGGGGTAGATAATCCTCACCTAGCAGACACAATTGCCTGAATACATGTTTTTAACTCGATCACTCCAATTGGAGTGTTCTCGTCAAGGTAGGCCGTCTGGATATCGAGCACGTGAGGCCATCTGGCAAGGCAATTCGTTTTGTTCTCGCTGTCAAATGTGTAAAGAACCTTCACTGTATGCAAAACATGCTTAGTACTGGAATAGCTTCATTTGAGCAGCATTGGGAACATACGCCTCATAGGGCGGACATCGATGCCATCCTGAGATTCCATTTCATCAGACTTTCTCTGCCCACCATACAAGACGGAGGGTAAAGGGGATAAAATGGAAGCTCCAGGAAGGAGAGGGTCTCGACTTGGTATAGAAGTCGAGGATCCAAGTTGTTGAAGAGTGAAAGAAGAAAGAAGAGATCGAGGAAAGAAATCGTCGACTCAAGCCGGAGGGTTGAGAATGGACCAAAAGGAGGAATTAGCGAGCTGACTGATCAGCACTGCATCTCTAGTATCTGGTCGACCGGGAGAATGGACAGGTTATGCAGGAGGTAGTGGAGGAGCCTTTTCTGCAGGGCTGGAATGTTAGTCCTGGAAGCAAAAGGAAAGGATAGACTGCTTCTTACCTAGGATTGAACAGGGAAAAGATAGGAGCTCCACTAGCTCTGCATAAAGGAATAGTGAGAGAGAAAAGTAGGGAGGGAGAGAGTTAAAGAAGAGAAGCCTTGCATGCGCGAGTTAAGCTATCTCGAAGATCTCCAAACAGACGTGACGCGACGTGACCGCGTCCAATCACGAAACGGCAAAAGGGCTGTGAATTTGGCCTAAATATTCAGGTGTCAATATGCGTGACCACGTGATGCGAGCTCCAACTTCAACGGACAGACACTGCGACATCACACCTCTGAACTTCGCGCCCTCTTTATACCCACCATGTCTACAGCTCCCGACCCCAAGATTCAGTGTGTACTACTTCGATGACTCATTGTGTACGCCAAGCTAACGAGTCCAACAGAGACCTGCTCAACAAGCCGAAGAGCGAACTCACGTATGTACCCTCTGCTTTGACATTCGACATCCCTTCCTCTATTTCTGAGTAATCGCATTTCCCCTCGGTTTCTGCCTGATCTCAGATCAGCGGGATTGTCCACGACGCCCGCATCTCGGAACTTTCTGCAACCGCTATCTCCCATCACATTCTTTACGCATGCGCAAGACGTACATACAGCAGGGGCGAAAAAACTAATCTTGCATTCAACAGGGAATATGAGGTCGCTCTCGTCGAGGAGCACGAGCTCACCGCCGGCCCGTTGTCCCTCCTGCAGACCGCCACCCGCACGCACACCCAGGTCCTGATCTCCTGCCGAAACAACCGCAAGCTCTTGGCCCGTGTCAAGGCCTTTGACCGACACTGCAACATGGTTCTGGAGAACGTGAAGGAGATGTGGACCGAGAAGCCCAAGGGCGGCAAGGGCAAGGGTGTGAACAAGGATCGTTTCATTAGCAAGATGTATGTGCAGACCGTGGACGGATGGATCACCAAGATCTTCATCATCCTTCTCTCTTTTCCGTCCGTTTCTAACCTACTTTTCCATCCAGGTTCCTGCGTGGCGACTCTGTCATCCTCGTCCTGCTCAGCTGAGCACCCAATCCCACCACTCTCCCACATCCATCCCGCCAGGTTTCCAGATCCTGGTATCTTGATCTAAATCCGCGCGAAGGTCACTATCCTGCCATTTGCACAGCACCTCGGACCTACAAAACCGTCACCGAGTTATCATGTAATCGATCTCGATACCCTTTTTTTCACTTTCACTTCCCTACTCCGCCTTTTCTCCCTTGCTTCTGGCCCCGCCAGAGCTAATGGCCTGATACTACCATTGCTGTGTCGGACCCCTCTCTTCAGAAACAGAAAATCATGTCTTTTGAAGTTACCGTTGTGTGCAGGTGAAACACTTGGTTGATCTTTCTTGTTTTTTTTCCTGCGGGGTGGACTACAAAAAAAAAACTTCTCTCGGCGTTTCTTTCTGCGGGCGACTTGGCCCGTTATTTTTTTGTAGAGGGATCGTCGGATGGCGTCTTCCTGGAGCAGGGCCGGTTAGCAATGCATCTTATGGAATGATTTGGTTCATATTTTGGTAGAGTTGTATCACTAAGATGTATTTTTTACTCCGTACGGTGATTTAATCTAGTCACTGTAACTGTAACCCTACTGGACCTGCCTTGCATTTGAAGGATCGATACTGCTGTCTAAGCTAAAGGGTCTTTGAAGCGGAGGTCACACTCGTATGTCTCTATCTACGCGCCAGCCTTCCCTAACCATACATCTCAACCTCGGACCTGAAATATCCCTCCCTGGGTACTTGATTTGAGTCAGTGCAACGTTATGGCTTCAAAGACCCTCCTTCCTATAGATAGGCATAACTTATCCCATCTCATTTACGGATACGCCAAGTGGAAGTGATGTTGTCCAAAAGGTATAAGTTAGTATCACCTCCAACCCAAGAACTAGCCCTAACTCTATATCCCAAAAGAACTAATAAACTAGAATCATGTTCAAATTAACAAAACCCCATACTCATACTCATACTCATACTCATATTCATATTAAAAGACACCCGAAGGAAAGTGTGCCAACCCACAAACCGCTATACAACCCAAACACCAAATCCAACCTCCTCTTCTTCTTATCTCATTCCAAATCTCAACTACCAACCTAAACACCCTCCGCAATCCCACTCAAAAACTCAGACAACCCAAAAGCCCCAGGATCAGGAACCTTCCCAATCCACTCCTCCTCACTCCCAACATAAACAGTCCGCCCGAGCGAAGCCTTCATCCCCTTCGTCCTCTCAGTCCCCTCCCTCGCAGCGGCCGCAGCACTCCCCAAATCCCCAGTTTCAACAAGCGTCTCAATAAACGGCGTAATGGCATCAACAAGCGTCCGATCACCAACTTTAGCAGGCGTATACTTCCCCAACGCCTCCAACGACATCTGCAACGCTTTCGCCCAGATCTCCGTTGTAACAGGCGTAGGCGTCGAAGCCGTACCCTGAGCGCGCAGGCCGTGCGCTAGCGCGTTGAGGAAGATGGCGTAGATGGCGCCGGATGTGCCGTCCATGACGTTTTCCACGACTGTTACGATTCGGTTGAGGGTTACCACTATGTCCGCTGTTAGGGGTTGCTTGGTGTTGTTGAGCAGGGACTGGATTGCTTCTGCGCCGCGCTTTAGGCCGATGCCGCAGTCGCCGTCGCCGACTATTGTGTCGTAGCGGGTTATTTCTTTCTCCGCGGCTATTACGCGGGAAAGGCCTGATGAGAGGACTTTCTGGACCGTTGCTGGGGGGACTTGGTAGGTTGTTAGTTTGGGGTTCGGTTTGGGAGTGGTGGAATGGAAGGGAAGGGATGGGATGGGGTTAGGGCTTACGGGTTAGGTTGCTGGGGATATCTTCAACTTGGACGGTCGTCTTCAGATCGACGGGTGTATCGATCCGATTTGCCCAGGTGGATGTGTTGACAGGGGCAGACCAGCCGATAGCTTCAGCGGGTGCATCCAGGAGTTCCAGCATGGATTTTCCAGCTCCGAAACCTGGGTCAACTAGCTTCATCAAGGAGATACTGAAACCCAGGCCGTTCAGGCTGGTTAGGAACGTTCCGGTGATGACGCGCACCATGTTGACCTGGTAATCGCGTTCCAGCTGGCGGTAGACTTCATCGGTGATACCGGCTAGCTCGAGCGGGCTGACACCACCGAGGTTGTTGATCAGAAGAACGAACTTGTCTTCCGGCTTGCGGGTCACATAGCAGCGGTCCGGGTCGTTGTGGTCGAGGAGTTGGAGGAGCATACTCTCGACCAGCTCGACGAGGTCGAACTTGACGCGGTGCGAGCCTGGCTCGTTGTGGATTCCCATTCCTACTTCGACCTCGCCATGTGGGATGGTATCTTCGGGCAGACCACGGCCAGGCACGTGGACATGTTCCAGCGATGAGCCCAGGGAAACGAGGTTGGCATTTGCCAGCTGGGCCAAAGCGTAGACGTCATCCAGCGAACCACTGAGGAAGAACAATGTAACGTTAGCCTTTCATCCCTCGACCATGATCACCATCACACAAGATAACAAACGTACCCAGCCTCAGCCAAAGCACCAACCATCTTCAAGATCAATACACCACCCCCAATCCCCCTCCTCCCAACCTTCCCGCCCTTAACCCGCCCAACACCAACGTCATCATTAATAGCAAAGAACTCCGTGCGAATCCCCGCAGCGCGCGATTTCTCGGCGGCCATACCAAAGTTCAACACGTCACCGGTGTAATTCATAGGAATAATCATAACGCCGTTGTCGGTGGGGACGCGGTCGATCGCCGCGCGCCGGATCTGCTCTGCAGACGGCGAGGCGAAGATCGTACCTGCGACCGAGGCATCGCAGAGACCGGCTCCGACGAAGCCGGCGAAGGCGGGTTCGTGGCCTGAGCCGCCGCCTGTCACGATGGACACTTTGTTCGCTTTGCGGGGTGCATCCGGGCGGCGGAAGACGATTTTGTTTTCTCGGTCGAGGGCTAGAGAGGGATTTGTTAGGGTTAGGGAGTTGAGGGCTGTTAGGACTAAGTGGTCTGGGTCCGTGAAGAAGTGTTTGGCTGGGGTTTTCAGCGTTAGTATTTGTATCCACTTGTAGTATGAGTTCGGAGTATGGAGAATAGAAGGTGTGGGGAAGATCGGGGGTGGAGCGTACTCTGCATCGTTGATCAGTGGATGTGTTTAACCACGATTTGGAGAGTTGCGTTGGTTTCGGGAGTTTGATCTGAAAACCGGGAGGAGCTTGTATAAATATCCAATCCTCGGATGTTTGATCGGATTCGTAATTTCCAAGAGAGGAATTGCTCGAAACCTGAAAGGAAGCTCGATATGAGCTCTCGGATTGGAGAGTGTTGCGGGGGGAAAAAGTGGGGAGAGACTGGTTTCGTGTTAGACGTCAAGTTACTTCTAGCTTGTACCAAGTAAGGGTACCGAATCCCAGCTCATATCCCTGAGGCTGAGCTCATTGCCAATGCGGGGAGCGGGTTGGAAGAGAGACTCACGATGTATAGAGTATGGAGTATAGAGACACAGATTCCCATCTATACTTCCCTCGCGGGATACCATCCCCTCTTTTATGGCAAGCCATACCTCTCCCAGCGCATTGGGTTTTCTTTGAGTTAGGGGCGACTTTTTTTCATGTTCACATGAGCAGATGAGGGTCTGGATGCAACGCTTCGGCTTACCCTCTGCGGGAATCCCGCCAGGTACATTTCTTCTATCGTCCGATAACGCAGTTCACCGCTAACATCCCTGGGACTACGATATGGTTATTTGATACATCTCTCTCTCCACTCTCGTCCGAGTGGTTACTGGGCGACGTGCGACGTGCGTCGACTTGGATTTGGTAGGTATGCCGGTGCACATACCACCTCTTTTTTATACTTGTACTTGGACATTTGTGTTTAGGGAGAAGCAACGTAGATTATATACTGTTGACTGTTGAACTGAACTGTTAATTCATTGTACTACCCTGGATATGCATCCCGATTGGCAATGGCATTGCCACTATCACCACTGTAGTCAGGGATAACTTACCGCAATTCCACATCATGAGACCAGAAAAAAAATGATCTACGAAAGTGTTGGGGATCAACTGTCAGATCCAGGGGTGTGTGGGGTAAAGTGCATGGGAGCTGGTCATGGGGTGTTCCTTATGTTTCCACCTAAGTAGTATAACTTATATGATAAGTTATTTATAATCTCTGATCTTACAGTATGTAATATGTTGTGATTATTTAGAACACATCCTAATCCAGTCGATGTTTCCCCCGAATACGGTGGCACGGCATACCTCTTTCGTCCCTACACGAGCTCCCCTCGTACTTTAGTGTGACCCTAGCGCCATCGGCACTGGCCGAGGTCGAGCTCGGCACATAAGTAAACCCAAGACCAGATTCGTACTTGTAGACTTTTGGGTCCGGAGGTGCTCCGATTCCCCGGGCCAAGGTTGTTGGGTCTGGTCGTCTATAATATTAACTCGATAAGAATAGATATATGTAGTATTTCAGGACTCGAATGGGCAAACGTTAGATATTCCAATGCTAAAATAACCTTCAAACACCTCATATACTACCTAATGTTATGTGGCTGGCCACTTTTCTCTTCAGTCTTCCGGGCTAGGCTGCCCCGCCACAAATATCCCGAGCATACCTCAAACAAGTAATCGCACGCGCTAGTCAAGATACATAAAAATAATGAGTGAAAAAAGATTCCCTATTCCATAACCCCAACCATGTCCGGATGCGTGCAGTCGGTGAATAACACAGGAAAGTGAAGTACTGTCAACGGCGAGAAGTAGAGACGTGGTCTATGCCACGTAGCTGTATGAATTGGTACCTTCTTTGCGCTCCATGTAGTCTTTCTCGATGAGCCTAGAGAAAAAAGGTATTGTTAGACACGACACATAGCAAATACCACGCAGTACTGTGGAACACAGTGGAGGGACAGGGTACGTACTTCTCAATCTCGCCCTTAATCTCCGCAGGCTGCAGCGCACCCCGACTCTTTGTGGCATTGAGAACCTCCGAGATCAACTCGGCGTGACTAAGGACCTTACGACTCTTCATGAGACGCACGATAGCAGCCTGCGTCTCGAGGTGTCGATCGGCGGAGATACGTTCGTGCGTCGTCTTATTCTCCTCTTTTGTTTCCTTGAGTTGGATCTGGTTGATCTTGATGCGGGTTTGTTGGTCGGTGAAGTCGGCGTTGAACCAGAATTTATCGGTTGGGTTTACGTCCTTGCCTTTGGGGCTCTTGACTAGGACTTTATATTTGGCACAGGCGACTGACTGGAGTGTTCGCTTTAGTTCTGGATCGGCTGTTGTTCCTCGTTAGTTGGAGTGATGGTTGGGTGGGGGTCGGAATACTCACACAATCCAGTCGCTTCTTGTATTTGGGTGTAGTCTAGGCTTTCGCCATCTCGGACGTCATTAAAGAGTAGTAGGACGATTGCTTGGAATGAGCTGACAACTAGGTTCTTCATGTTATTGCCTTTGCCGTTGGCTTTGGGGAAGTATGCATTCAGTTGACAATGTGACAGTTGATGCTTCCAGTCGAGTGTTCGCCCTTTGTGCTTGGTCTGGTAGAATGCCTCGAAGTTGTTGATGGACTTGGCAATTTCGGATGGAATTCGCACGGGGACGTCGGGGTATGAGGGCCAAGAGGCAGCAGAGAGGACGCTGACATGTAGAGGAACCGGTGTGCGTTCCCTATGTGACCGCTGCTTCTGCAGCGCATCAAATGCTGCCATTTCAGCTTTAGCAGTGTCCATGTCATTAAACATGGACTCGAGATTGTGTGTGAAGTTTGATCCACATTCATTCTTCAGACGAGCCAACATGCTCTTCTCCGCCTCGTTGCTCGCACTTCGGCCCATCAGCAGACGTCGTGCAAGATCATTCTTGTAGAAGGCTTCAAAGACTGCCTTTCCGTGTACAAACCGGAAAAGGTCAAGCACTTGATCCATTTGCCGATCGAGTTCAGCGTCCTCATCGATGAGGGTCTGGCCTTCGGACGGCACCTTGAGACCACCCTTGAGTAGCCTATCCACGTATTTGGCAATCATCTCACCAGCCTTGGGATTGTCGGTGCCACCTGTGGACTCCATCTTCTTCCCGCGGTTCATGAAAGTGCCAAAGGCCTCACGGAGGGTATCGCCCAGTTCATCATTTGAGTTGAAAGCAGAGCTCCAGATATCGTCGGCCTTGCGCTTGAATTGGAGAAGGTTGACGACCATGTCTGCTTCTCTCTCCGGATCGAACACGATCCCTTCACCCTCTTCGACGATGTATTTCTTGAAGGCACCCTTCAGCTTGAGGGTCAAATCCCGTCGATCAAGCAGATTGTAGAGCTGTTTCAGGGCATCCTTATTTCCGGCTCGCATCAAAGTAAGCACATCGTTGTCGTTGGTCAACAGGTCGGTTTGCTGTACGATCAGAGTCTCATCCAAGAGCTCGGACAGCTTCAACCTCGTGCTGCGGGCAAAAGAGAACAAATTGCAGCGTTCCACTTCACGTTCAATCAAGCGACGGGTATTGTCGACGTATGTAGCCAGGTTTCCTGCAACTTCCCGTTGACACCACGAGGTAACAAACTTCTCGGACTCGGCCATCAATAGAGGTTCGAAGTCACTGCTGTAAACATCAAGATTGTGGAACAGTTCCATAGCCTCTCTTAGCAGGGCCGAGTCCGCCAGTGCCGCGACATCTCCGCCTCGATCAGCAGCAATTAAGTTGTATGCACCCTTCAAGATCTTCGGCTTCAAGCTGGAGTCATTAAAGATATAAGACCGGAACTGGATCAGTCCCATTTCCCGGATTACAGGCTGGTCTTTAGAATGCAGGAGGAACGACTGGTCGAGATAATAGAATATCCAACGGACCGTAACCTGTAAAACAATCAGCATCAAGTACCGTACCCAATCACCACAATTCCCAGTTCGGTTCACATACAAGTCTCGAATGCCACGCGGACCACGTCTCAAGAACAGCCCGCAATGTATCAACATCCGTACTCCCAGCCGCCCTAGCAACAAGACCCTCCCTCATCTTCCCATTAACATAATCCCGACACCGATCCTGAAGCCTCCTCGCCAATACAGCAGCGCGCTCCTGTCGACAAATATTCTCCCCACCCTTGTAAAGCTCCTCAAGCGAAGAATCCGGCTTCCGGCCATCAAAAACAGCCGTCAAAGCCGCATCAAGCTGCGACCAAACCTTATCAAAATAAGACTCCTGATTAAGCCGCGGCCCAAGCCTCAAGTTCTTAACAACAAGCTTCTTTGCGCCCGTATGTGGAGAGAAGTTGCTTTGCCGAGCACCGACATTCAAAGCCTGCGGTCGACCCGGCACGCCGCCGCCGACGCTGACGTTATTCAACCCAGATCCAGACCCAGAGCCAGGCCCCGACGACGCGCCCCGAAGCGGTGCGCCGCTCCTAGGCGGGGATCCGGAAAATTGATACATCTGATTCGGGGCCGGATGGGTGGGTTTGCGAGTGGGAGATGGGGAGCGGCGAGGCCGCTTGTGGGACTGGAGGAGGTCGGAGATGGATCGTTGCGGCGATGGGGAGAGCTTTCTCTTGCCGGACTGGCGCTTACCGCTCCTCTGATCGCCTTGAGAGTTTTGCTGCATCTACCCGATTTGGCCCGACGGGGATGATGAATGGTGGATCGAGATGGGGATCGGGGGAGGTTGAGGGGATGAACTCGGCGCGATAAGATAGAGCTCTCTAGGGCGGACTTGAACTTCATATATACAGTACGGAAGAGATCTACTCTTTATATTTGTATGCACATATACTTTACCTATGCATTTTCACTCTGGGCATTTGTCCTAGAGCTACCTAGGGAGACATTGCAGCTTATATCCCCGGAAAATGTGATAATGTCACCTCTTGCCGCTTTTCGACGAGTCAAATTGAGCTGTGTTCTCCATCTTCTCCCTCTTCTCTACATCTCACCATTCTCTTCACATGGATGAATTTGAAATCAATGACCTGTTTTCGATCGACGAATTCGACTGGAATAAGCAAGATGAAACCCCAACCATCTGCGCCGCAGGGCAATCCAATCCCGCATTGCTCAAAGCTATCTTGGCATATCACACAGCACGCAGCACAGACGAATGCCTGCCTGTTCAAACATACATACAAATAGAAAGTCTATCGCCAAACTATACCATATCCGGGGCACTCAATGGTAACTGGGAATCTCCCATGACAGCTGCCATCCGCGCCAATCCTCCCCACAATGTCCGACTTCTTCTGGGTGCGGGCGCGGATCCTTATGGCACAGCTTGAGGAGTATGGAGGACTATTCAGTCCGATTTCAACTAACTCATTTACTCGTGGGACTTGTGGTTATAAATACCGAGTCATACTTCATACTAACAAAAGTCTACCAATCAAACAGTGAAATCATCATATAGTTAATCGTGGACAAAGAAAAGCCATGCAACGCTGATAAGATACAATCATCAATGTACTTGTCCACTGTTCTTTTTGTGTTTTGGTTTATTTTTTTCTTGGTTCGTTTGTCAAAAGAAATGAATATGTATGCATAAAACAGGCACCATAAACAGGGCGTAAACTCATCATCGGCCTTGGAGCATGTATCGAGCACCGAGAAGGGAGTACCAAAACCCCATCAATCGACACGAGGGGGACTTCTTGATTTCTTGCCCATGGGACTTGCGCTCGTTCTGTAGGGTATGAATTAGCTTTTAATCGCAATATAATGGGGTCGCAGGGGAGCATACGATCTCCGACGCTCGCCTTCCTTCCGGAACCCTTCAATGATCTTAGCCATCTCTTTACGAGAAGCGTTTGCATCGACCTTCCGCCCTCCAAGACTCATGCTCACTTTCTCATGCGCGCTAGCCTGTAGCAAACGCTTCATGAGTAGATGGCGCATATTCATGCAGACGAATACGCCACAATCACTGCCGCCGTCTTGTTGGGGCGAATCGCTCAAATGCATAAAGCGGATTGGCATGTTTAAGAGATATCCGAATTTACGGGTGACGGTATCTGCTTCCCAGACGTTTCCTTGGTATAGCGAGTCATAGTGGAAAGCGATGCGGTCAACGATGGAGATCAATAGCAGGGACCAATGTGTGCCTCCTTCTGCTTCGTTGACATTGCGGCAGTCGTTTATTGGTAGGAAGACGTGAGTGGCGTTGCTGAAATCTGGGAGAGCTTCGCGGAGGGTTCGTGGATCGGGTGTTTGGAGGATCATGAAGGACATGCTTGGGCGGAGGAGGATGATGTTGGATGATTTGTAGCGGGTGAGAAATTCATGTTCGAGGTATCTGGATCAATTGAGTTGCAATCAGCCACTTGTTTCGGTGCTGGTTTCCGGTTCGGTTTCGAGGGGTTCTGGACTTACTCCTCCCAAAATGAAATAATCTGTTATGTATTAGCTCAAGTGTCCAGCCAGGAAGATTGTCTCGCCAAACCCACATTATCTGTGAGCCAGTCGTTCTTGAGAGTTTGCATGTCCTCTCTTGTCACTGCTTGTACGTCAGCTACCAGCTATTGCTGTGCTCGTTCGGGGAATTGGACCATACATCGCACGTCATAGTCTGGGGGCACCCGAGGGCTGTCTGTAAGTATACCGCTTGGCAATCGCGAGGTCCGGGCTCTCTTCCGGGGACTCACAACTCAAAAAGGCATCCTCGGGGTTCAACTGCATGGAGTTAGCAACTGCACCAATCTCGACATCGACTCCGAGATCCAACTCACCATATCACCAAACCTCCCCCGTACTTTCCGCAACTTGTTCATGATGGCAATATGCGCAACGGTTCACGGGAAAGAAAGTATATCCAAAAAGGGCAGCAGTCGCAAAGAGCCTCGAAATATGTACTGCGCCACCGTCTCAACCGCGCAACACGTACCGACTCCTAATATAGCCCGACTCCACAATATGCAGTGCCGACGACGATCCTCTGTGCAGAAGTCTCAAGCCAAGAGCGCGGCCCACAGGATAAAAGAACGTAGATATGAATAGAGCACAGTGGCCAGAGGCGAACGACAACTGAACTGCGATATCCCCAATTCTGCAGAGAAGTGGGAGTGGGACCCGGGGCGGGTTCTGGGTCGGGATTGGACGGTTCCTCGGAGGATGAGGCCGACAGCCTTACGGGGTCGACGAAGGGATCGAAACGGGCTGGATGAGGGCGGAGGGCAGGTTGATGTGTTTCAATGGCGCATTTTTGTCTGAAGCGGGCTTGGAGCGGGGTGTGTCGATCTTGGTGATGTACAGAGGAGGGTTGACTGGAAATCACCCGTGTGTCTGGTACCGAGGCTGTTTTCTTTTATCGGGCTTGGGGGTCGAGGGTTGGGAGGGTATGAGCGAATCCTCAAAAGGACTGACTCTGGTGCCTGGCTAGGAATGCTCCCTGCGATAGTTGGGCACTGGCGTCACATGCAGGGTCACATGATCTGATCAGAGATGTTGGTCTTTTGTCATTCTTTGGGGTTTTTTTCTTATTTTCTATCAAAGGGAAGAATTATCTTAGCTGATTCTCGGCGCTTGGAGTACTGGTATACTGGTGTCAAAGAAGATCCATGGATGGTATAAACTTCGATTGTTCCAGTGTACTCCGTACCAAACATAGATATACTTCTCTAAAAGGTTAGCGACTATTACACACAGACTACAGAGAAAGCAAGTTTGAATAGAAACCGAATGATTCGTAAACTGAAAAAGAAAAAGGGGGTATCTAAACACATGGCCCATAGCCCCGGAAGATCAAAGATATCCAGGAACCGTAGGGGAAAAAAGGGAAAAAAAAAAAAAAAGAAAAAGAAAACAAACTGCTAAGCAGCGAGCATGAAATGGCCCCGGGAAAAGAAATAAAGCAAATCAAAAAGTGGCAGATAAGAAGGCAAAAGATATGCAAGCAGATGCGCCACTTTGTAGTTGTTGCCCTGGTCATCCATCCGTGGGGGTATTATGGCAATATGAAGACATCATGAGATAAAAGAAACAAAGCTGGAACATGATATCGTAGACCATATTCGAGAGCCAACATCATTTTTTTTGTAATCCTTTTGGTCCTGTTTCCTGGTTCTTTGTTGTATTTGTTGTATTTTTGTTTCGGCATATCAAGAACATGGTCAAATGGTCGGTCGTCGGTGATTGGGTGGTTGATCTAGTCTCGGATTTTAGCAAAATGCTTGTTCCAAATCCATCCAACCGTGTGAGTGACATCGTCCTGGTTACGGGCAAGCCAGAGCTCGCCCTTTTCGCCAATGACGTCGAAGACGTCGCCAGAGACGTATGTTAAGTATGAATATCCACCCTCGCTGCGGGCGTCGATATCAAAATTGTAAAGGCTGGCTGCGCAAAAGAGAACAGCGGGTGCCGCGGAAGAGCCGGTGTTTATCGGAGCCGCTGGGGGCTCGTTGGGCGTATCGGACATGGGCATAGCGGACGAGAAGAATCCAGAGTAGCGGCCGGCGGGAGAAGACGGAACATCGGTTGAGTGTGTGCTGCTGATCACATCTGCCAGGAAAGGTGTGTCCAGGCTGAGCTGGGGCAGGCTTGGGAAGGGCTCTGTTTCAGATGTTCGAGCCGGGGTGCTGGAGCCGGTTACTTGCTGCAGCAATTTGCTGGGGCCGTCTGATACGACACGACCAGACAAAGTGGAATCAGCGCGGTAGCGGCTGCTGCGAACTGACTGGCCTTCCATTTGGGGTGACTGGAATGGATGGCTTCCGATGCTGAAGTCACGAGACACCTTGGGTGAATCTTCTGTCATGGACCCGGGTCTGGTAGAGCTGTTGATTGTTGAAGACCGGCGAGGAGAGGTTATTCCGGTTTCATTTGAGGGCGACATGGGCACCAGATTGAGTGACGAGGTTAGCATGGACCCGTTGCAAGAACTCAGCTCTGACATTCGAGCTTCCATAAGAGTGTGGTCAGAGTGGAAGTCGGTGATGAGCTTATGAAGATCACTGGGGAATGCTTCAACGTGGGCTCCAATCTTTTTCTGCAACACACCAAACCAAGTAGTTTGGATCTGAATGAAGTTTTTGAGACAGGCTTCCATCAGCTTTGAAGTCAGGGCGTAAAGCTTGGGCAATTCGTCTTTGAGTGTCTCATTCAAAGCCACAAACTGCTCTCCTTGTTCGGTGGTTTTCTTGTCTGGTTTGTCACCACGGTCATTGATGGCTTTGTAGCGCGCATATTCCGGTAGCCGCTTGTCTCGCTTTCTCATGATTCGCTGTGGTCCCTCGTAAATCTGAAGCAGTTGGACCATCGGGTCGATGACTGATTTACGGACAACCTCAAGCTGTAAAATGTTAGAGATGTTTTACTATATAGACATGTCGCAACTCACGTGTGCCGGCAGCGCTTCCGTCGTGATTTCCTGAACTGTTAGTTTGAATAGATGCCACTTGCTCTCCAGCTCTGGATAGCTGGACTGCTCCATGGATGTCATGCTGACAATGGCACCAGTATACTCGCTGAACTGGTCTATGTACTGTTGAATATCCTTGGTGTAGCTCTCCGCATCACGCATGACCACCTGCAACTGGAAGTACCCGTCGCCGAGTTTCTGCGCCAAAGCATCATAAGTTTTATCTTCGAACAAATCGGAAAGCCCAACTTGTTGTCTGAACTTCTCCGTGCGACGACCAAATGCCTTTGACAGACCAGCACGCACATCTGACTGGTTGCGCTTCCGACCGACAGCTCCAACAATTTCCACTCGCTTTTTGAGCTCGTTGATACGGTCAGCAATGCCCGCGGTTTGTTCCATTGCCTTGGCAATTGCGGCTCTGTCCGGGTGATCATTTGGCGTGGATTCCAGAAGTTGGCCTAGAAGTAGCGGGAATTTCGTGATTCGTTGCACTGGTTTAACAAGCAAAGCGTCGAGATTCCAGGCTCTAGTGATATCCCCTGCAAAACGGTGGCATTCGTCCAGCCAGATGGCCACCTTTGGATTCTTCAATAGAACCGTGAGCTTCTTGGTGGCGGCTTCATGGTTCATCAAGTATTCAGTGTACACCTTTTCCATTTTAGCCATGTGGGAGAGGAAAACACGACCAACAGCTGTTCCACGATCCTTTTCAAGATCCGACAATTTGTCACCCTCGGGATTTTCATTGATTGTGGAGGGAGATCGGTCGATTCCGAGACCATTCTTGCGATTGCGCCTGCTACTCCACCGTTGGGACAGTGGTATGACATAGACCTGCTTGACTGCTTGCTTGAGGTCGACCAAGAAGGCATCGGAAAAATCTGCTACTTCTCCAATATTGCCGAAAAGAATCTTGACATCTTCAGCAGAAAGATCCAGCAAAGAGGTTGATGTCCCTTTGTAGATATCCTCAACAATCTTCATGTCATTGCCGAAATCGTATTCGGTGTCGACAATTTCTTTGATAACATAACGACGCTTCTTGAGACGGCGCTCTTCCGGAGAAGGAGACTTGCTGGTCTCAGGCCGCAAAGGATTCTCTGAGGACGGAGCAAGAGACGTGGCTGAAGAGTCGGCAGCGCGAGGGGATTGACCCTCATTGTGACGCAGCAGCGAAGAGTTTTCGCTACTTCCCGGGCTATGTCTCATAATAGCAGGAGCAGACTGGTTGGTTTCGGCTTTCATATTGCTTAGAGGAACGGCTGGAAGTTCGCTTGCTGGCCTTTCCTCAAACTTTACTTGAGCCATCGTCATCGACGGGTTCATGGATGAAGTTGGGAGATGAGCTTGGGATGTCTGCTCCCTGGGAACATGGGTGTCAACAGTCTTGGGACCGTCGTTCGGGCCGCCCGAGGCCCCAGCGTCCAGTGTCGAAGGCACCAACCTGGGTGTTAGCATGTCTTCGGTATCAATGCCGTCGGGTTTATTTGCAGTAGCAGCGTGTTCATCATCAGCAGCGATCTGCATCCAGTCCATAATGGAAGGAGATGCATGCTCCCAGTCATCACGCCCAACCAGACTAGCCGTATGAGACAGTCTATCCGCAGGGACGTCCTGGAATCCTGGAACGACGACTGGATCATCAGTGAGACTATTGGCTCGCCCATGCCCACGCATATCCATAGGATGAGTTCGAGGCTCGGGCGAGATACGAACCGTAGGCACGGGGATATTGTGACCTGTGCCTCGAGTCAACTCTTCAAGGTAGAGCTGCGTAACACGCTTCGAATCCCATCTACCGAGCCGAGCCAAGTTGGGTGGCGTAGAGAATGCATTACCGGCTGTATGCGACTCTGATGCCTGAAGAGTGCTCGGTCCTGTTACACCGTAATCCTGAAGAGGTGACGAATATTCATCGTCGGCGATGGAGGCTGGTCTGGTTGAGACAACTGAACAAGTTTCAGTTGGGGGCTCTGTGTCACGGCCTGCAATAATACTATCGTCACAGCTTTCATCATACTGCTCGTCACAGGTGGAATGCTGATTTTGTACAGAAGAGGACCATGAACTCATACTCCATCTGTTCTGAGGCTGGTTCATGGCCGATGCCTGTTGCATTGATGTATGCTGAGGCTCTTGGGTGTCGGTACTACTTGATGAATTGTAGTAGGTTTTCGTATCTCCGAGCATAATTTGAATAGACTCCTTGTCATCGGTTTCCGACATACTGCAATCCGGTTCATCGCATGAGTCGTCGCTTGGGCTAGATTCGCGGATTTGCATAATCTGATTCAAGATAGTCCGGTGAGATAAGCTGGGGTTCCTCTGGAGAAGCCCAGACTGCGGCTCCGGGTCGAACGTGGTAACGTGGGTATCGTTGGAATCGGTTGTGACAGCTGAGCATGGAGCTATATCCTCGGAAGGCTGCAGCTCGTCTCCCATAGACGGGCCCTTGTTGTTTACTCCCTGCGGCAGACCAAGAGTGGGAGAGTCCATTGTCGTATGTGGTGCCGCGATGTCTGATGCCGGGAGCGAAGTATTGAGATGTAGCTTCGGAATTCCTTGCGCACCGTTTTCCTTGAAGACGACCGGAGTGGTCGATTCTTTGACTACAGTAGCCATATCTTCGGGTATTGGAGGATTGGCCACAGGTGGAATGGGTGTAGTTAAAGGTTCTTCTGTTGGTGTCTTGGAAGCTTCATTTGCCTTTCGGTCTCGAACCAAAGCGCGGCGTCGAAGCTCTGCTGCAGCTTCTTCCTTTCGTTCATTCTCCTGGACCGTCCGATTGAAAGCCTGTTGGATGCGCTGGCGGCGAGTTTCAAGATCGACATTACCAAACTCAGGGATTCTGCGTTGCCGAGGCCGAGAGCGCGGGCCGTTATGCTCGACTTGCTTTTGTAATGACGAAAGTGTACTACCAACTCTCGAGCGTGGAGAGACCGAGGCACCATGTGAGACGGGTTGTCGGGGTCGCGAGCTACGCAAAGGAGGTGATTTTTTGGGCGGAGGAGCAGCGATGTATGCCTGAAGTCGTCGACTGGATTCGGATAATTGATTGCGGGTTCGGCCAACTGCCAGGTCTCGTCTGCCATGCGAGGCTATCGCAAACGAGGCGGGATCATCCTGTGGCATGCGGGATGGGCTTTGTTTTGGTGACGCAATAGGAAGGCGGCTGATGCCCTTGGGCGGGACGGTAATGGCAGCAGATCGGCTGCTGAATGTCGGGTTCGAGGTGGGCGATAGGGCGTCCGGGCCGGAAGCAGTGACAAGACGGTGCGAGGAGACAGGAATGCGAGACTTGGAATTTGGACTGTCCGGGGGACTCTCACCGGCCTTTGACCGCTGCAAGGGCGCACGAACTGCCATTTCAGGTTCCCAAGGCTCGGCAAGGGGTTCTCGTGAAGGATTTCTATCCAAATCACTTCGTACTCTGCGGTGTTTTCCACTGCTTACTCCACCGTGGACTGCCTCTAAAGAAGTCGTGTGTCCAAGATACCACGCAGTAGGGGTCAATGGTGACTTTGCAGAGTATTCGGCTTGGTCGATGAAAGCTGGATTTGGGCTTGGGATACTTCCATCAGACCCACGACGTCGCAAGTGCGATGGAATTCCAAGGCCAGTGTTGTTGACCTGAGTGTTGATCGACAACACTTCACCACACAAAGGCCGCCGAGGATGCGACTCTTGTATCCGTTGAAACAAAGGCGGCGGAATTGCGTTCGTGCGGAGAGGTGCCGGAACAAACTTCCCGACTTCTGGTGATGAAGGTATGGAATCTAATGCACGAGGATAACTGGTGATAGATGCTGGCGAAGAATCGCGAAGGTGACGATGGCGAGACAGGATACGAGGTCGGTCAGTGTCTTCAACACTACTGCCAGAAGGACTCGCTGCTCGAGAGGTCGAACGAGATGCGGAGGGTCGGGGGAGAACCTGGTCGGAGGTATTGTTGAACTTGTTGATCAAATCTTTGAACGAAGCCTGGCGGGATCTGGGACCTGGTCGTGAAGCTATGTCGGATGGGCCTAAGCTTGAGGAGTCTGATGCTGAACGGTATGTTTGTCGCCGGGCACGCGATGACTCCAGAACATTTGTTGGCAGCGGTGACACTTTGTCACCCATTTGTGGATAGTCGGCCGCAGCCATGCCTGTTGTCACATCGCTGAACCCTTCGCTAACATTGGACGTTGCCAAGGCCCCACGGCGGTAATAGTCGGCAGGGTCTGGAGACTGCCCTCTATGCGACTCGGTCAAATGATTGGAAGAATGCGGGTCACTGAAAGTCGGAGAATACGTGGTCGAAGGTGCTGGGTTGAAAGGTACGGTCGGCGAGTCTAAAGAGTGGCCAAAGGATTGTCGCCCAAACGGGAGCGGCTCACGATCCCGAACACCAAAAGCCTGTTCGTCACCGCCAGACATTTTGCATGCTTCAGGCCGATCGACGTGGACTGGCACCTTAGGGAGCTGATGCGTTGTTCCGGGATGTTCGCCCAACGAGGATGTCGCAGGTGAGTCGGTTCAGGCTACAAAGCAATCTTCTCGGGTGGCGCACACCCATTCAGCATTCATATTTGAGACACACGCAAACCTCACACCGAGGGGAGTTCCCCTTCGAATCCAAATCAAAATGTGGGGAGATTCGGATCGGAGATTTTTTGGGTAGTGTCAGGAAGAAGATCGGCTTGAGGCCGACGCCAGAAGAAGCCAGGAAGCAGACGAATGGGAAGATCGTAGGCGAAGGCGGGAGTGACGTTTGTTCGTCTCCAGCGGGCGCTGATAGGCGATCTGGGGAGGGGGACAGAAATCCTGGTGGGCCGGTTTATTAGCTCTCCGGTCCAAGCCGTGCCTAAGTACAGAGTAAAAGGGGGGGGTCACTTACTACCGACCGTCGATCCCTGAGGTGGTGAAAGAGAGGTGGGGAAGAAAGAAGGAAAGAGGTAAAAAGACAGAAGAAAGAGAAGAGGAGAGAGGAAGTGAGGCGAGAGGAGGCCTAGAATGGTTCACGATCAAAAGAAAAAAATGGCGAAACAATCCCAAGTCCGAGATTTAATGGTTTAATTTGAAGGAGAGGTTCCGCATAACTTACATGATATTATATTATATATTACATCATAAATCATAAATATTACATTAACTTACTACTTACTATATTTATACTGCTATACTGTTCAGCCACATGGAAAGTATTCAGGAACAAGTAACTTCGCGTCTTCCCCTGAGTGGAGCTGACGGCCTTTTCTAGACCGCCCGTTCCATGGTTCATTGCATTGTTTAATTAGAGCCTCTGATTGGTCATTCCCAGCCTTACGCGGTTTCACGTGGAACATATCGAACATCTACCTAGGTATAGTTGTGTTTGGATTCAACACCAGGTCAACAGGTCAACAGGTCAAGGTTAGGACCTAAGTTGGGTTCCATTCCTTTACCCAAACTCTTCCGCGTGACGCGTTACCCATTGACGCGCAGTGCACTCATAATGGGCAAAAAAAGAAAGAGACCCATCAAGGATCGGGGTCCGCCTTCGTCTCACCCGAGTATCACCAGCTCTCCCCGCCGTTTCAGGAACCCGACCCCATCCACTGGGAAAACAAGCCATCCCGTGATCTCCCTGTACTACCGACAGGTAGTGACCTTGCGAGAGTACCTCCTAGAGCAACTGCCAGTGACGTCCAAGTCGCGTCGGCGCCGCATCCTGGCAGGTTCGCGAGCCGACGACCCAGCATCCCAAACATCCCAAACACTGGCGCATCTGCTGGACTCCACTCTAGTGGGTGTGCTGAAGGAGTCCTCACCGACTCTCAACTCCGAACGCCAAAAGGAATATCTGTCTTTTACCCAGTCTCAGTCACGGTCTATTCTCGTGAGCACAGATACTGGTCCGGCCTGTCCGCAATCCGAGGTGCGTCCGTGGCTGCTGAGTAATCTTACAGACCTGACCACTGACCCTTGCTGCAGGTGGTTGATTTCGTTATTTGGAAACTGTTCAACCAGAATGGCTCTTATTCAAAGCCCCAGCATTTGCTGGCACATGGATTCCAACGCCCGGCTATGGGGTTAAATGCCCTTGAAACGAGCATTCCGGGCATTGTGTCTCAATTTCCCAATCAGAATGTCCGTACTCTCAAGGATGGTGCATGGGCAGAGGTCTTGGACCTGCTTGGTAGTAATGGAGACGAGATCATGATGCAATTGTTATTCGATTGCGGAGTTTTTGCGGCTATCAATGCTCGAAAAGGCATTTACTACCAACTAAGTGGTAGGTTTCGTCGATTTAATGGCGTAAAATATTGTGCTTATGATTTCCATACTAATAGGGTCACCGCTGTCAATACTTGAGCCGCTGAATGATGGCACAAGCCCCAATGAGCTCGCCAAGACAAAGACAAAAGGACCACCTGTCAGTGCCCGGGACCTCCCCAAGGAGAATGGCGACCGCAAACGAGACTCTGACAAGTCTGTTCGGGGTCCGAACAGCATCATCTTTCTGCGCCGGCGTATACTCTACGGACGAGCCGAGTCCAACGTGAGAACACCATCTGGGTTAGGAAAGACACGTATGTCCATCGCCGATTGAAGGTTGCATCCAGACCTTAATTGACTTTTTATTATAGATGTCCTTAACCGCTTCTCGTCGCTTGACTCAGCAGCGCAGACTGTGCATGTGCTGAAATATGTCTTTCCCCGGCAATTCGGCCTGCTGAACGCGTTTACGGTCGACCCAGATGGCCGCAGCAGCACAGATGACCTCAAGAGTTTCATGTTCCGAGAGAATGAAATATCTTCTCTGCAGGAACAGAGACCTCGGCGGGCCCCCCAAAATGGGTGCGTAGCATCAGATGAAGGCATTGAACAAATGAAAGTCCCTAAAAGGCTTCGTGGGAGTGCCATTGAGCTTACCCGGAAACTGCGGGCTCGCAATGCACGGTGCTCCTACGTGGAGCTGCTGCGATACTATTGTCCAACTGATGTGAGGCATTCCTATCACTTGCGGGTAGTGAGTAACTGACATCTTGCAGCAAACCGGTCCGCAGAGGCTTGGCGCCTTCGCCTCGGATATCAAGTCGGACATCAATAAAACCGAGCCTAATTCATCTATTCCATCAAATTTTGTAACGCAGGTACCACTTGGCCAGCTATCGTCAAGTACAACTTCGGCGCCGACACCGTCCGATGCCACGACGTCAACGACCCACACAGCAGGCGACTGCTGTGGAATTGAGATTGAAGAAAACCCCGCGATTCAGAAAGCCCGAATGAGTCTGACTGATTATGCCACTCCGACATCTTCGGTTTCCGCATTCTGTCGGTCGGTGCTCCAGAAATTGATACCCCGTCAATTCTTTGGAGTTGGTCCCGATGGCACTCACAACCTACGACTGGTGCTTCAAAACGTCGACCGATTTATAAAATTGCGCCGATTCGAGAGTCTCAGTCTGCACGAAGTGTGCAAAGGCATCAAGGTTAGTTGCCCTGTGCGTTCTGAGACAGACTCCATACTGATCGACACTCTAGATCACAAGCATTGCTTGGCTGGAGCCACCCCAGACCCAGACTCCAGCATCTGAGACAAGATCGAAGATCTCTTTGTCCGATTTGCGCAAGCGCATGGAGTTACTTCATGAACTTATTTTTTGGATCTTTGACTCAATTCTAATCCCTCTGGTTCGCTCTCACTTCTATGTCACCGAGTCCCAAACACACAAAAACCGTCTCTTCTATTTTCGCCATGATGTATGGCAGCAATTGATCGAGCAACCTCTCGGAGATTTAAAGGCTACTATATTTGAAGAGCTTGAAGCAAACCGGGCCCAGCGTGTGCTGGCACGGCGACCACTTGGCTTTGGTGCTCTCCGTTTGCTCCCCAAGTCCACAGGTCTCCGGCCCATCTTGAATCTTCGCAGGCGAGTCATGAAAGAGTCGTTTTGGGGCGGAAAGCGGCGCACGTTCCTTGCTCCCAGTATCAATTCAAGTATCACTCCGATTTACAACATGTTGAATTATGAGCGACAGCAAGCGCCCGCCAAACTGGGATCGTCCATGGCGTCTGTGGCAGAGATGCACCATCGGTTGAAGACATTCAAAGAGCAATTGACCGATCAATCGCCTTCAGAATTCAAGGGTCGGAAATCCAACATTCCACCCCTGTACTTCGTTAAGCTTGACATCCAAGCTTGCTTTGATACTATCCCCCAAAAGAAGTTACTCAGTCTGATAGCAGAGCTGGTCTCTGAAGAGGGCTATCATATCTCCAAACATGTGGAATTTCAGCCTGCTGCTCAACAAGGGAAGCCCGCGCGAAAATACATAGGTCGTGCTGCCCCTATGATGAAACCACAACACTTACCGGACTATATCAGCAATGAACCCGCAGGCCGAAAGGCCAACACTGTATTTGTAGACACGGTAGGTCAGAAAGACTACAACACCGGAGATCTTCTGGGGCTCTTTGATGAGCACGTGCGATACAATCTCGTCAAGTTGGGCCAGAAGTACTTCCGCCAGCGCAACGGCATCCCCCAAGGCTCTGTCCTTTCCAGCATCCTCTGCAATTTCTTCTATGCTGAGCTCGAGCGGGAGGTATTGGGTTTCATCAAACCCGAGAACGCTCTGCTCATGCGACTAGTGGACGACTTCCTACTCATCACCCTCGATGCAAATATAGCAACACAGTTCCTGGAAGTAATGATCCGCGGCCAACCCACCTATGGTGTCCGAGTCAACCCAGCCAAAAGCATGGCAAACTTCAGCGCAGCAGTCGATGGCATCCTGCTACCCAGACTTGAAGGATCACCTTTATTCCCATACCTGGGTAAGCTCATCGACACGCACACACTAGAAATTCACCGCGATCAAGACCGCATCCTTGAAGGCGGCGAATCAGCCGCTGTCACTCTCTCCAATACCCTCACCGTCGAATCCAGCCGCCTCCCAGGTCGCACCTTCCAGCGCAAAATGCTCTCCTCCTTCCGCTTGCAATTGCACCCTATGTACATTGACGACGGACACAACTCCCGCGCAGTCGTAATGGCAAACCTGTACTCGAGCTTCGTGACATGCGCCATGAAAATGTACCGCTACATGAAATCGCTCCGCGGCCGCGCACAGCCAGGATCCCTCGCTGTCAGTCAAACTATCCAAGCCCTCATATTGCAGACACAGGGCATGATTCAGGCCCGGCGTGCTGATAATTCCGGGTCTTCGTTTTCATGTTTCGTGCAGCAATCGCATGTTATCTACCTGGCAGCAGCAGCTTTTCGGTTTGTTTTGAAGCGCAAACAAACGCGCTATCGGGAGGTATTGGGTTGGTTGGATGATAAGATCAAACAGGCTCGACCTACATCTGACTCTCAGGCATTGAGGATGATGCGGGTTGTGAAAAAGAGTAATGAGAAGTTTGAGGAATGGCGGTTTTAAGTGGAATTATCTACAACAGCTATTGTCCAATGAGATCTATGTAAATGTACCATATCTGCTTCCACCGCGGATCGAGCAACATTGGATAAAGACCCGACTGGAGAGAGATTGTGGTTCAGGGGTTCGAAAGATATGTAGAAATCATACTTGATACAAGCTGATATATGATTTACATATAGAAGGCTGTGTCTGCTCATCCCTTCCCGTGTCAGAAATGCGTTAATACCTGCGAGGTACAAGGTTGAGGGTCCAAATCTCCGTAGTGGGACGAGTATTCCCGAGGTACCCCCCTGTTCTCGGCCAGACCGAGTGCGGCACCGTGCCTGAGGCTGCTCCGCTTGCATCGCGGATTCTCTTCACTTTCTCTCTTCGTCCCTCATTTGAACTTCTTCATTTCTGTCTGCTTTTTCACATTCATTTCGCCTTTCTTTTCGTTTTCTTTTTCACCTCTCTTGGTGCTACTCATACCCCTCTGTCGGCCTTCCCTGATCCCTCGTTACAACACCTGATCTGGCTTTAATCAGGCTGCGGCTGAGCCTGCAATTCATTTCTCGTTGACTGTGTTATTGTTCTTTGTCTTTGTTTTCTGGTTACCGATCGATCGTGCCCCAGTCCGAGCCTCCAAATCCCGATCCTCGTGTCCGATTTCGATCCCTTCCGGCCATCCCGTCGGTTCCCTCCTGTGTTTTCTTTTTTTTGGCCAGGGCGATTCGTGGGGGATCAACACGTTTGAATAATTGCACGATACCATGACCACCGTTGGCCCGACGCCCAATTCTCCGCCCGAACTCTCCGGGTCCAAATCCTCCAAATCCTCCTCATTTCATTCGTCGTCCCACCAGGACGGCCCGGACAGTATCTTCACGGATATCTCGAACTTCGAAGAAATCGGCTTGGAGGATGATGCCGAGATATCCTACATGGACCCAGCGGGATCCTATGGCCGCGCTGGGGCAATGGCACGGTCGCCCGCTGCTAGAATGAGCAAGACCCCCACGGCTTCTACACGCGACCTGACCGCTACCCCGAAGCCTCGAAAGCGGAGTCCGTTACCTCCCATGCAGGTCAATGGAGCAAACAAGACTCCCCAATCTGCAGGCTCCCTTTCGGCAAGACCTGGCAAACGCAGAGATTCGAGCAACACCCGCCATTCTCCAGGGTTGACCCCCTCTCAGCCTCGTCGATCGCGGTCAATCTCACCACTCCGACCCACGTCCAGCCGCTCCGCCTCAAGCACCAGCTTAGCTCTGTCTCCGCTGTCCGCGCGTGTACCTGTCCAGAAACAAACCTGGCAGCCGAATCGCAAGTCCCTGAAAGACCTGGAGGAGGAATACCATGACTCGGATGATGAACTGCCAGACGATGCAAGCCTGTGGAATATCCCTATCTCTCCACGCCCTCAGCAGGATCGCACCCTTTCAAGGCCTGCCAGTCCCAACGGCGGACGCAGTCCCGGCCGGCGCCCATTGCCCTTTTCGCATACCATATCCGAAACGCACGTGCCACTCGCACCCGAGAATACGGCCAAGGCATCCCGCATGAAGCGAATACAACGATCGAGCTCCGCAGGTCCTGAGCGCGGTCAGATCTCCCCTCGCAATCCTCGCGCCTACTCGTACAACAGTTATATGTCGGATTTGTCCGAGGAAGCTAAGATTATTACGGAGGCTCTTGAGCTGCATGCGGATGATAGAGATCGTCAGCGTGAGGAGAATGTGCAAACTGGCGCCTCGCGGAAGTCTAGCGAAGACTCACACCGAGCGTCTCGCGATGCTGTTGCGTTGCCGCCTCTGCAGAAGAGCAATATCATGATCGACCCGTTGCCGATTAGCAAGGAGAAAGAGAAGGTTCTCACGCGGACACGGCCTAGCTGGCTTCCGCCCAAGGATCAGAAGGAGGAAAAGAAGCATTTGAAGCAATATCAGCAGATGATGGCCCAGTCTCGAGAGATTGGTAAGTGTCTATAATGGCCCAACTCACTGTCAATCTTCTAACTCGCCTTTCAGAGAAACGTAAAGCTGCCCGGGATGCCTCCGCGCAGTGCGAGAAGGACAGCACCCGAGTAACGCTGCAAAACATCTGGGATGAATACGTATACCCTAATTGGGACCGCGCTCTCCGCGAGCCTCGAATCCGGGAACTCTGGTGGCGCGGAATCCCACCTCGCAACAGAGGAGATATCTGGAAACGCGCCCTCGGCAACGAACTAGCATTAAACGAAGAGACTTTCACCAAAGCGCTCCAAAGAGCGAAGGATCTAGAATGCAAGAAAGACGCAGAAAGCGAGAACAACAAACGACTACTGGACTGCTTTGAAGCTATCAAGACAGACGCCCCGAAGGCCTTCTCAGATCTCAACCTTTTCCAAGAAGGCGGTCCATTACGGGATACCCTCATCGACGTCCTTCAAGCATACTGCATGTACCGCAGCGACGTAGGCTATATCTACGGCCTACACACCATCGCCGCCCTCCTCGTCCTCCAATTCCCAACACCAGCATCCGCCTTCCTCGCTATGGCCAACGCTCTAAACAGGCCCCTCCCTGTCGCATTCCTAACCTGGGACCGGGGCGCCATGGCCCGCTCTTACACCCTGGCAACAGATACCCTTCGCTACAAATTCCCCCGCCTCTTCGCCCACCTCACGGAAACCCTGCATCTCTCCAACGAAGAGATCTGGGAACCAATCTTCCGCTCACTCCTGACAAACGGCCTGGATCTCGAGCGCCTCTCCCGCGTCTGGGATTGCTGGGTCTTCGAGGGTGATCGCATCATGATTCGCTCGGCTGTTGCTGTTCTTGGCTGTCTACAGACTCAGCTATTCTCCTTCAATCAGCCAGATGACCAGTCTCGCATTGCCGTCCGTGATATTATCGGTTGGGGTCCTCGCTCACTCGGTGCTAGTCAGAAACCAAAGGATCGCCATAGTGCTCCTGCAGCCTCTGGCTTTGGCGGTGGATCCATTGAGAATCCCGGTGTCGCTGATTATTGGGTCCTTTCCTCTGCTGGTGATGAGGATGGGTTTATGAATGCTGTGAGAGAAGCTGGGAAGGTCCGCAATTGATTTGCTCCTGGCTTCTTTTCCTGTCTGTCTAGGGTTTTAGCTGCGCCTTCCGGTTGAGGGTTCGTCTTCCTTCGACTTTTTCGACTTTTTCGACTTTTTTTTTTTTCGTACAACAGCCACCATCGTTTTTTGATATCCACTCGCTACCCCAGAGAGAAAGGAGCGCAATTCAACTGTTACATTACGGCTTGACTAATTCAATGGAATCCCATTACTATTACTCTTCCGCCTATTGTCTATTGTCTATTGTCTACTCCAGTCACCACCTCACCCCTCACTCGCTGACACCCGTTTCCTTCCTCTACTCTACATCTTATCCTGTATGGCATGACAGATACACCACACAAGCCAGTCGTTTCTTATTTCCTATTCTCTTTTCCTGTCTCTTGTCTGCTTGTTTCTTTTGCTGTTGAATTCTTCTCCATCTTGTATTTTTAGCCTTTTCGTGACTCATGCCCCTCTGATGCATTGCGTTTTTTCATCGGTATCTCTTCTAGTGGTATTCAAGCAATCAAGGTCACTTTTCATTCTTGGGTTTGAGTTCGTTCTTTTGTACTATACCAATCAGGAGTAAGATTATTAGGGTTGTGGCTTACTTGACTTGTCGTCAGGTATATAGATTTTAGTATGTTAGCTGATGGATGGATTGATGGTGCTTCAACTGTGTAAGAATAAAGTATCTCAGTTGTAATGTTCTTGTCATTATCATTTCTCTATTTCAGTTGGATGTTGACGAGAGGCTGCGTAATATTCCTTACAAACATTGCGTGGATAGGGGCAGCTAAATGACCAGACAAAAGAGAAAGAAAGCAATACCCTCTAAGAATATGCACAACAAAAATATGCGAGAAAAATAACCCAGCCTCCACTCTATTTCATGATCAATCATTGCCACACATTACCACGAAACCCAAGCCACAGGCCCCTTGGGGAAAAGCCGCACAAGAGCCTTGCGCAGCTCATCCATGCAGAGAATACCCATCGCAAGGCCAAGCGGAATAAGCCAGAACTCAATAGGGACAGAAGCAGTGCTGAACAAACTCTGAAGACCAGGAACCTCCGTAACGAAAATAGCAATAACCAGTGAAATGAGAATAGCCAACGGCAACCAGGGATTGCGACGAGCAGGGCGAATAGGATCGGCCTGGAGCAAAGACATGCGCTTACTGCGAACGGATAGCACGTTGCCCCATTGCATGATAACCAACGCGACGAAGTAGCAGCATTGGCCCACGCTCGTGAAGTGGTTCAACTGGTCCTGTGTATACCCGTGGAAACCATCTGTATAGTTCTCGAAGGAGAAGATGAGATCTGAGAATGGGATGCCGGCGTAGCGCCACATGTAAAAGAAGAACATGGCATGAGCGCTGAACGCTTCCATTACTCCGACGAAGAGGTACGATTGGCCGTAAATGCGGAGGTTGATGAGGTGGTCCTTTGTTGGGCGGCGGGGAGGGAGGCTGAGAAGGTCGAATTCTTCCTTTTCCATGATTAGGGAGAGGGATAAGAATAGATCGGTGAAGACGCAGACTATTATCATTAAGAATGTGCTGAGGGGTGCTGGGCAGCCGAAGAAGACGTTCATAAGGACCGGCCAGATTTCGGACCAACTTCCTGCTGGGAGTAGGTAGGCGATGACCTTTTGCAGGTTCTGGAAGACTAGTCGGCCGAGGCGAATGGCTTCGATGATGGAATCAAATCGTTCGAGGAGGACTAGGTCTGCGGCCTCGATTGCCACGTCGCTGCCGGATCCGACTGCGATGCCGACATCTGCTGCGCGTAGAGCTGGGGCATCATTGACGCCGTCACCTGTGACTGCTACTATGTAGCCGCGGGCTTGGAGCTCTGTGACAATACGGAGCTTTTGCTCGGGGGTGGTGCGGGCGAACACTATTTCATCGTAGCCGCAGATCGTCTCCCAATGCTCCGAAGTCAATGATGAAAGGCTAGGGCCTTCGAGGAGCAGGCTGTGTCGTGACTTGGGAACTTTGACTTCCATCTTCGGATCAAGACCATCACTCAGGTCGTCTACAGTATCAGGCTCAGCTTGTCCGTCATAGATTCCAATGTCACGGGCGATGGCAGCTGCTGTCAATCCGAAATCACCAGTCACCATGAAGAAGCGGATGCCTGCCTTTCGGCAAGCTGAGACTGTCTGGGCAGTCTCCTCGCGCGGTGGATCAATGATGCCAAAGATACCAAGAACGGTCAGGTCCTTTACACCCGACTCAAGCATTTCGTTGCTGAAGTCGTTTGTACCAGGGGTAGAGCAAGGGACGTAACGACGCTGGCATATGACAATCACCCGTTCTGCGCGGCGCGATAGCTTGGCCTGGAAGTTTGAAAGCTTCTCCCGGGCCTCTGCATCCAGTGGACGAATTGCATCATGGATTGCAGACCAGTAGGTAGAGCACCGATCCAGTAGCACATCAGGTGCTCCCTTGACGTAGAGAAGGAATTCGGTGGTTGAGTTCGGATCACGATGAAGTGTAAGCATCCACTTATTCTTCGAGTTGAACGGGATCTGGTGCACACGCTCATATGGAGCCAGGGCTGTTGGCGATGACATGCCAACACTATCGGCAAACCGAAGAACTGCCGCATCTGTGGCATTTCCATTGACAAGACGGTTATGGATGGGTTTGTTCATTGTGGTCGGGTCAAACGATGCGTCATTGCAGAGGACAGATGCCCGTAATGTATTGCGCAGGCCGTCGGGGATTTCAGCAACCCCGAACTCGCTAGGAGCTAAGTCTTCCAGACTGTACTCCCAGTCAAGCAATCCGAGGGACTTGACAAACATGCGATTCTGGGTAAGAGTTCCAGTTTTATCGGAGCACAGAACGTTCACGCAACCCAGAGTCTCAACGGTGGCAAGACCCTTGGGCAAGATGTTGGTCTTTTTCATCCGTTTGGCAATCATCATGAGAGTCAAGGCAACAGCAACGGGTACTCCCTCCGGGATAAAAGCAACCACGCAGCCCATGACATTGTTCAGCATAGATACAACGGACATGTAGGATGGATGATCCCTGTGCAGCCATCCCAGCCAAGTGAAGAAGATCAGCAGAGCGAGGCAAATTGTGAGGGCAACAATGATTGCCACAAATCTGTTGATCTCGCGTTGGATCAAGGTTGACTTCTGTTTGACGCCGGCTGTCATTGTAGCAATGCGACCCATGACGGAGCGAGAACCGGTTAAGACAACGATACCGATAGCATTGCCATTGGTGACACCTGTTCCCATGAGGGCAATGTTGCGAGTCTCCAAGAAGTTTGCCTCGGTGCATTCAATAGCGCCTTCAACCTCGTCTGACTCGCCGGTCAAGATGGCTCGGTCGAAGCGGACATCACCCGAGCTCTGCAACAGACGCATGTCCGCGGGAACCTTGTTGCCCATTCCAATGTGGACAATATCACCTGCCACTAGCTCAGTAGCAGGGAGATGGGTGAGCTTTTCATCTCGCAAGACCATAGCCTCTGCGGGTAGGAGGTCCAGGATTGAATTCATGACACGCTTAGTAGACCAGTCCTGGAAGGCCGAGAAACTTGCTTGCAAAGCAATGACGATAAGAATGAGCACTGCCATGGCGAGATTCTGAGCCGAGGGCGGGTTGCTGAGCGGCTTCCAGCAGACGAAGAAAATGACCACTCCAACCCAGAGCACAGAGCAGAATCCGCCAAAGACGTAGAAGAAGATCTTTTTGAAATAGTTCTCCCCGTGATGTGCAATGATATTTTTGCCATCTCGCTGCAGACGAGCAGCTGCAGAGGATGAGCTGAGTCCAGTATGTTGGTCGACGTTAAACTCCTGGCATAGACGTTCGGTGGTCAGAGTATGGAAGTCGAGGTTCTCGAAGTAATCTTGGTGTGGCTGCTTTTCTTTCTTCGGGGCATCGAGAATATCCTTTGGAGCATTCTGGGACTCGGAGATATGGATGGACAGGGTTCGGAATTCGATGGGCAAGCCAGCAGTTGCGGCATTCTGGCTGCTTCTGCTGCTGTGGATGGTATCCCGACTCACCGAGCGGGTTCGTGTGAACTGAGCTGGCTGGTAGATTGATCGAAAGCCATCTGCAGTGGATGCTTCTTCCTCAAAGGTAATCCGTGCGGAACGTCCAGTGCGATCAGAATCATCCTTGATTTGATCACCCTCCGACTCGACATCGACATCGGTGGTGCTACCTTGGGAATGCATGATGGACGTCTAGTGGTACAGGTTGAACGGGGAGGCAGACAGTCCGATGTCAAGGAGAACAACACAAGCCGGAGGAGTCAGAGAAGAGAAGGTGTAGAGCGTAGAGCGCAGAAAGAGGACAGGAAAAGTCCTCTTATGTATGTTTGCAGGCCGACTAGGCCTGGTTAGAGTATACCGAATTGGGAAGGTTCAAGCCAGTTCCTGCGTGTCATAGCACAGTCACTCGAGGGAAATAGATACTACGACTTGATGTTTTATTTCCCTCGTTCCACTTTACTTTAGTCTATACTAGTAATATCAGCTTTTGATTCTGAAATCCCTGGGTCTGTGTCAATATCACTCTCTCTTTGCTTAAAAGGAATATTATGAGAGATACTCCGTCTATCCAGTACAAACATATTGTGATACTATCTAGTTCTCTACCAGAACCAGGCACTACCATAACCAGCCACAATGACAGCTGTCAGTGAACTATAATATACGTACTCCGTACAGGCTGTATTGTAATATTACCATGTAGAAGGATATCGACCAATCATTAATCGTATATATCCACCACGGACAATACCAAACACGTTCAGCCCTATTTTTCCCTGGTCGCCTCGATCAGATCCCCTGGAAATTCAGGAGAGAAATTCTTTCAGATCAGGAGCCGCAGCGAAAACAGAAACAAATGCCGCAGATCTCGTAACATTTGCTGTTTTCCGTCATGGTCACAGCCACAAAAGCGTGGTTTATTCCCCGGGTCGCCATGAGGGATTTTTCCTCGCCACAGAATGACTGCGAACTACTCAATTCAGACGTTATCATCTCCCCATCTACCACTCTGAAAGGCTCCCACATTTCAATTTTTCTCTCCAGCCGCTTTCAGTTTACGCGAGCCGCTCCAGTAGCTAGAGTGGTAACTGAAATAAATCGCTCACTATCGGTCTATTTTGACACGATCATCATGAGCAGTTTGCCGCGTCCAATCGCGGATATACCCAGCTCGTTAAGGACCAGCCACGAGAGATTTGTTTTATTCATTCCTGACCCATGGTTGAGAAAGCTGTGCTACGATGGTATACTTCGTATTTTCCCATGTGCTCACTTTCTCTTCGTTCGTGTTTATCCTAGGAATGTGGGAGCGGAGGAAGAGTGATAAACGCGGCAGTGTGCAGGTCTATATAAAGACAGCCCAAACTCAAAAATCTAGCATAATATTCCCTTTCAATTTTATATTTTTAACTTCTTCTTTACAACCTCCCCTACGTGTCTATCAAAGCATACATCGTCATCTGAAAACCAGACACCTGGACACTGATCGCCATGCGCCCTCCAGACCAGAGTAACAACTATCATGATTATCCAAATCAAAGAAAACTCCCCAACGGATCTACAGATGTCAAAGGAAATGGCTCACTGAATGATGTCGTCCAGAGAATGGGAAATCGCGGCTGGTCCGCCTTGAAGCATGAGCATTTACCTCTCTTGACAACAATCTCTACGGACCGACTTCCTTTGGTAGGAGATTCAGCAGTCTCAACCCCCAGTGCGATACAACTCTCAACCTCCGGTCTACCATTCACAGAAAAATACGGTCGTTGCCAGCAAATAGTCCATTACGGGGCAAACAGCACAACCCGCCTCCACGAGTCAAGGGGCCAACAGCTCCTCGCAATCAAAGTATACCGACGCAACATCTTGAAAAAGTCATCCCCATCTACCTCCCCATCTCATTTGACCACCCGTCTCTCCCCAGCTAGCGCGACCATTCATCCTCAACATCCCAATATCCTCGAAGTCCTCGACCTCCTCCACAATGAACGCTCCGAACTGTGCCTTGTTATGCCATACTGCGCCGGTGGGGATCTACATACCCTGATATCTCGAAATGGATTACTTCCAGCGCATGAAGCTGACTGCATCATAAAACAAATCCTGCGTGCCCTCTGCTTCCTCCACGAGCACGAAACAGCACACCGTGATATCCGCCTAGAAACCGTTCTTCTGACATCAAGTGGAGGAGTCAAGCTGGCTGGCTTTGGTGATGGACACGTTCGGCGAATGTGGGAAGAGTGTGCAACTCCAGCAGAATATGAGGAAGAAATACCACCTCCACCACAACAGCAACATCATCATGCGATTTGGTCCTTCTCCTTGCCGTGGCCGCTATCTTCACTTACCCGCCAGAATCCATTTGCCTCTTCAATCCGCAATACTGCTCAATCTATGACCGTAAACCCATCAACTGCCTCCTTCGCCGGTATGAGCCTCCCATATACCCCACCAGAGGCATTTGAGCATCATTCTCATTCCTACTCCCACAATGACAATGAGGAGGAAACTGACCCCCGTCCGGCGGATGTTTGGGCTACTGCCATCGTCTACATGACTCTCATAACCGGACGATTGCTTTGGCGCAGTGCTCGACCACATCGCGAAGATGGGCGGTACTTGGAGTACTTGCGTAGCCGTCGTGGAGAGGATGGGTATGCGCCAATTGAGTCGCTTGGACAGGTACGTATCACCCAGTGGACGTTCCTCTAGCTTGCACAAGAGAGAAGTTGCTGATAATTAGGTGACAGAGACGACGTAATGCCATTTATGCAATGCTGCATCCCAACCCCTGGAAGCGGATCACCTCGATTAATATGCTACGGTCAGAGTGGATGAGTGGTGTGGTGGTTTGCGAGGAAGGCTAGTCAGGGTGTTGAGCTTTAGAGATTCTATCAAATGTGATCTCCGTGTCTTCGAGGGGCATGATCATCTAAATTAAATTTGCGATGCCCAAATCCTCGTGGAGCTTGTGTTTTATTAACTCCTAAACTATCGACAGCATTGTCTCTTTCAAAGCTGCATATCCACTATCTCACGCTTGGCGATATCTTTCCAACCGTCTCTCCACCGGGTCAAGGGTGGTAGTCCATGCATAGGAGCCTGCGTGGTTCGTGTTGAAGTGATTGTTATCAGTCTTGGATTTTAGGATGATGTCGACATTCTACGGGCAGACACTGTGGGTCGGCTTAGAGCTTCAGTATCCGATAAAGAATGGCCGAACAAGCAAGATTCTACATTCTTTAATTGATTATCCTGCTCCATTCCGGTGGTCTGTACATGAGATTACGAGTAATATCCAGGTAATTTGGGAATGACAAGGCATATTTTTCTAGCATCCAAACGCCCGCCCGTGCAATCGAATGGGCCAGGATAATGTTCTTCGAACTGAATTTAAATGATTGGTTTCCGGGTGTTGTGTGTGAAATCTAGAGTGATCGCATGCCGAATAGCAATGCCTGTATGCATAAAGACATGTACTAGAAGGTGCTTCAGATCCACTTATAGATGTATTGAGAGGCCGAAGCCATATTTTCCGTCAACAGGTCTGTCTGAGAAATGAGAGCTGCCGAAAGAACAAGGGAGAGGCTTGGATATTCGATCTGCTCAAGAACTGATAACTTGGCATGCTGAACAAGCGAGTTCCTTGACGCGTTCCAGTCGAAATGGGGGATATCCAGGATGAGAGATATATGTATTACGGCACTCAAGGCTAGCAACGACGCCAGCAAGGTAAGCGTGCAATAGCCGTTGGCACCATTGTCAGAGGTGTTTTCGAAAGCGAGGTTCATGAATCAAAAACGGCCAGGTGCTTTGTTAAGTCCAGAACTCCTCCAAGATGACCTTGAAGGCCCGGTTCAAGAAATAACGGAGATTTTTCCATTAGTAGCACAGCATCATTGATGGTGATCTTTCGTTGATGAGATGCCTCAAGTTTGCGGAGGAACCCTATGCTCTCGACAGTGGAATGACGTAATCAGCTTGGAACAGCCTGATTTTAGGGCTACATCTTGAGATCTTATTTGTTAGTTTTTATTATAGTATTGATTTTATCCAGCCTATCCCCTTAATAAATGCGACAAAAAGCACTCTAGACAAATTTGTAAAGGTGAGGTTGGAATGTTCCCCAGGGCATGCTTCGAGGCCATACAAAGCGCTGACTCAGCCACTTAACGCCCTCACGCGTCCCGTACGCGTCAAGCTTCAGGGAAATGCGGAGTGCAAACTCGCATGGCCATTGAAACATTCCTCATCCCGAGAATCCAATTTGAGAGATACTCCTGTTGAGATAATCATCTACCATCTCCACTTTGTCACTATCCGTTCTATCCCACTGCTGCTCCGCATACCTGCGGTGGGAGCAGACCAACCATCCTCAACATGGCGCCTCGATCATCGCAATCCTCCGCACCTTCACCGTCTCTAAAACGAAAGCAGCCAAGCATCTCTAGTTTCTTCACCCAGAAATCCACATCCAGCTCCTCGCCCAAAGACTCCGAAGCGACCCCGGCCAAGGGGCCCAAGAAAAGACAAGCCTCACCAGCGGAGAAGATCAACGAGTCGAAACGAGCTGATACAGTGGAAGAGGACGACGACGAGGATATTGTCGTACCGGCTCCAAAACGAGCTAAGACCACCGGCACAGACGCAGAAGAGCCGATTCGAGTCGCGACGAGTGCGCTCTTCGAACACACTTCTCAGCCGAGTAGTAGTCAACGCACCGATATTTTCAAGTTCCAAAGCTCCCCTGCCGTTGCCACGGGTGTTCCTGCTACAGATGCTACCGAAGAAGCCGATCCAGAACAGGAACAACGGAAGAAAGAAAAGGAGAAGCTACACTACAAATTTGTCAAGAAGCTCGGCGGAGCCGATTGTTTGATTGGAATTGGGAGGACCCCTGCAACTGATGCTTCTGCTGGAGCGGACGATGCTGCAGAGGCTGAGGACGATGATGAACCTCCTCCTCCTCCAATCAAGGGCAAGGGTGCCAAGAAGGGCGGGAGCAAGCTCACGCCTATGGAGAAACAGGTCGTCGAAATTAAGCGCAAGCATATGAACACTGTACTGGTGATTGAAGTCGGATACAAGTTCCGGTTCTTCGGAGAGGACGCACGCATTGCCGCAAAGGAGTTGGGCATTGTGTGTATCCCGGGAAAGTTCAGATTCGATGAGCGTGAGTATATCCCCACAAAGGCGTATTGAAGTTCACTAATGGATGGCCTTACAGATCCCTCGGAGGCACATCTTGACCGGTTTGCTTCAGCCAGCATCCCAGTGCACCGACTTCATGTCCATGTGAAACGACTCGTCACAGCAGGCCACAAAGTCGGAGTGGTGCGACAGATCGAGACAGCTGCACTCAAAGCTGCGGGTGATAACCGCAATGCGCCGTTTGTCCGCAAGCTGACGAACCTCTACACCAAGGGAACCTACATCGATGACGCTGAAGGTCTCGAGGGTCCTGCCCCGGCAGCTGGAGGCACCTCGCCTGCTACTGGTTACATGCTCTGTATGACAGAGACTAACGCCAAGGGCCCGGGTAACGATGAGCGGGTGCATGTCGGAATCATTGCAGTTCAGCCGGCTACAGGTGATATTATCTACGACGACTTTGAGGATGGCTTTATGCGCAGCGAGATCGAGACACGACTCTTACACATTGCCCCATGTGAGATTTTAATCGTTGGCGAGATGTCCCGAGCCAGCGAGAAGCTTGTTCAGCATTTGTCCGGAAGCAAAATGAATGTCTTCGGGGATGCCGTGCGACTGGAAAGGGCTCAGAAGAAAAAGACATCCGCTGCTGAGGCCCACAGTCACGTATCGGGTTTTTACGCAGGCAAAATGAAAGCTACGAGCACTCAAGAGGACGCTCAGGCAGCAAAGTTACTTCAAAACGTTCTTGAACTACCGGAGCAGGTTACTGTCTGTTTGTCCGCTATGATCGAGCACATGACTGAGTATGGGCTGGAGCATGTGTTTCAACTGACAAAATACTTCCAGCCCTTCTCGGCTCGCTCGCACATGCTCTTGAACGGAAACACGCTGGTCAGTCTGGAGATTTATCAAAACCAAACGGACCATTCGGCCAAAGGGAGTCTGTTTTGGACCCTGGATCGGACGCAGACTCGATTCGGACAACGTATGTTGCGGCAATGGGTTGGACGGCCTTTGCTTGATAAAATCCGTCTCGAGGAGAGGACCAATGCTGTCGCGGAGCTGACGGACCCTGCCCGGATGGTTCCCGTGGAAAGAGTGCGAGGCTTACTCGGCAAAGTCAAGAGTGATCTGGAGAAAAGCCTGATTCGCATTTACTATGGAAAGGTAAGTGACTTTCCGTCGTGGCGATCTTCATTGGTGCTAATATTGGGAAAGTGCACACGTCCTGAACTTTTGAATGTGCTGCAAGCCATGCAAATGATTGCGATGGAATTCGCAGACATCAAATCGCCCGCTCAGACAGGGTTTGAGTCAACATTAGTGTCCGAGGCAATCGCCTCTCTGCCCACAATCCGGGCAGAAGTTGTCAAGTTTCTGGACAAGATTAACCTGCATGCAGCTCGGACTGATGACAAGTACTCTTTCTTCCGTGAGGCGGAAGAGACCGAAGCCATTGGTGAACATAAGCTCCAGATTGGCAGCATCGAACACAGTTTCTCTGAGCACCGCAAAGAGGCGGCGTCGACAATTGGAAGAGGCAAAGTCGAATACTCGACAGTGTCCGGCATCGAGTACTTGATCGAGATCGAAAACAACTCACCGGCACTCAAGCGCGTCCCCGCATCATGGATCAAAGTGAGCGGCACAAAACGCGTGTCACGCTTCCACACACCGGAAGTCGTTCAAATGATCCGAGAGCGCGACCAGCAAAAAGAAGCCCTAGCCGCAGCATGCGACCAAGCATACACAGCTCTACTAGCCGACATTGCAGCACAGTACCAATCCTTCCGCGATTGCGTCCAATCTCTCGCAACACTGGACTGCCTGCTGTCCCTAGCAACAATCGCCCAACAACCCGGCTACGTCAAGCCTGAGTACACAGACGAAGCAGGCCTCCACATCGAGCAAGGCCGACACCCAATGGTCGAGCAGCTCCTCACAAACACATACGTACCGAACGACACAAACCTGCACCACGATAACACGCGCGCACTCCTCGTCACGGGTCCAAACATGGGCGGTAAATCCAGCTACGTACGACAAGTAGCACTAATCGCAATTATGGGCCAAATCGGATCCTACGTCCCTGCAGCCTCCGCCAAACTCGGTCTCCTAGATGCCGTCTTTACCCGCATGGGAGCCTTCGACAACATGCTCGCCGGCGAGTCGACATTCATGGTCGAGCTCTCCGAGACAGCCGATATCCTCAAGCAAGCAACGCCGCGGTCCTTGGTTATCCTCGACGAACTGGGCCGCGGTACATCGACGCACGACGGCGTTGCTATCGCGCAGGCTGTGCTCGATCACATGGTCCGGTCTATCCAGTCCCTAACGCTCTTCATCACGCATTACCAACATCTTTCACGAATGGTGCAATCCTTCCCGGATAATGCCCTCCGCAACGTGCACATGAAGTTCACGGAGACGGGCGAGAAGGAGGGCGACGAGGAGATTACATTCTTGTATGAAGTCACTGAAGGTGTTGCGCACCGCAGTTACGGATTGAATGTGGCTCGGTTGGCCAACCTGCCCTCGGCTGTTATTGATGTTGCTCGTCAGAAGAGCGCTCAGCTTGAGGAGTCTATTCGCCGGAAACGGTTGGCTGGGCTTGTTGGTGCGGTTGGGCGTGTTCTTGATGACAAGGATGGCGATTCTGCAGTTGATGGGCTTCTTGAGAGGCTTGTGGCGAGTGCTGAGCAGTTGTAGTTTTACTTTAAGTGGCATGGGCGGGCGCAATGGGCATTTTCGGTACTGTACAGGTTTATAGATGCATGAAATACTATCGGTCATAGATCAATATTGGCATGGCATGATGTTTACGTAGACTTGATGTGTAGACATGAAGATCACCCGGGCCATATGTACTAGTCTTACTAGTCCAAGCCGCGACGATACCTACTTGGCCATGTACCGACAAACTACAATCGAACACCGATCAGACACTACAAACGCGCTCGAGACGGCAGGCAGAACCGGAAGTTTTCAAATGTTTTTTGGGGATTCCATTGTTCTTTTTGTCGATCAGGCCTGGTTCGAATTGGGGAATTCTTTTCTAAGTACCAGCAAAGGAAGCCAGTACGAGGGGAAAGAGGGAAACAACATCACAACCTCGTTTGTCGCATTGAGCCCATGCAAACACGTCAAAAGGACGTGCGAATGTAGTAAAACACCAGATCGAAACCAGACCAGACCGTTGCCACAAAGTCCACAAACCAGCCCTCGCGCAAAGAACCTGATTTCGTTTCTCATATCAATAATATTTGTTGGGAAAAAAGGCTTTCTAAATCTTGAATTTTGCGACTCTCTCCTCCTCTCTCTCGCGCTCGGTTCTCCAAAATCGACCTTCCGGGACTTTTGGAGCAAAAGATTAACACCAAAAAGTCAATCCACCCATACATTCACATCCATTCGATACATCGGAAAAAGGCGACAGTCGATAGGCGGGAAGACGGGCAGCGCGGCAGTTTAGGGCTGGGAAGTTGGGGAGGTTGAAGGTACGGCAAAGAAGAAAAGCGGAGGACACGTTTTTGGCCGAAGAGTGATCATGAAAAACCGGTCGTGAGGGATATGCGAGAGAAGAAAAGAGACAAAATAGACGACGCGAGCGAAATTTCGTTTTGGCGGTTTTTAACGGAGACGGCGGGCCTCGCGCTCGGACTCGAGGAGGCACAGGATGTCATCAACGCGGACTGGTGCGGGATATGTTAGTGTGGTTCGTGAATTTTGTGTGGTCGATCCCCGAAATTTCATATTCGATATTTGGCACTTCAATTGGTTTGAAGACCATGTATTCCTCCTCTTGAGATGTGCATAATCGAGAGACGACCGGAAGGAAATCATTATCGCATACCTGGGCCCTTGACGTTACGGATGATGGAACGCGAGGTGTCGTCCATGAACTCGACGCGGACCTGGGTGACACCACCACGGGATCCTAGAAAGAAATCCAATTAGCCATTATTATTCCTCCAAAGTTCTGGCTTTCATATTCTTTTGACGGGCGATCGGGGGCGCATGGGCAGAGCCCCGCGGATATCGAAATGTGGATTTTGAGCTTCAAAAACTCAGGAAAGGCACATACCGGTGCGGCCGAGGACACGGGTCACCTTGACGAGCTTAACGGGCTGCTTGCTGGAATCCATCTTGTCGGGAGGGAGAGGGCGTTGAGCTCGAGGGTTGGAGTTGGTTGGACGGGAGTAAGGGAATGTTGAAGATTGAATTTGCCTTGTGTGGGTTCGTGCAAATTACGCGAGGGCTCAGGGCTGGACACCTGAGCCGTCAGGCAGAAGATGAGTCAGCGGGTAGTGGACACCTTGGCACCT
The DNA here is from genome assembly GCF_001773325.1 of Penicillium arizonense. Classification (NCBI taxonomy): domain Eukaryota; kingdom Fungi; phylum Ascomycota; class Eurotiomycetes; order Eurotiales; family Aspergillaceae; genus Penicillium; species Penicillium arizonense. The sequence goes on along the minus strand of NW_019173285.1, from coordinate 224,919 downwards.
GATTGACACCTGACGGGTCAGGCAGACACAAATTTCTTTTACGTATACAAGCGCAACCTGACTGGATGCAGTTGCGCCAATTAATTGAGCCTCCTGAGTTTTATAGAGTCATGTCAGAATTGAAGCAATTGGTTGTAGAGTATCACGTGGGCCAGTCCTCTCACCCTTGCGGTCTTCCCGTACAGTCTCCGGTCCCGCCGTTCGGATCTGCCCCTCCAATTTCTGAGCTCCGGTGTGACTCTGACTCTTATCTTTTATCCTCTTAAGCAATTGACTCTTGCTCTTAATATCCCGTTATATACAACTACCTCCAAACCTCTCAAGCCCAAGCCTCGCGTCCAATCGCTCAATCGCAATGGATCTCGTCAACCAGTGAGTCAATCCCAATTGAAAATCAGCATTGCGCATTATGCTGACCGTATGACCCCAATCAGCCTCGAAGGCCGTCTCCTTTTCGCCGTTCCCAAGAGCAAGTCTCCCCCAAGTCATGATAACTCATAAAGTCTACACGACACTCCCACGAAGCTGGAACAAAGAACAAAGAGCAAGAATAAGCAAAAGAACAAGAACAGCATGCTGACGACACATGCCACTTTACAGAAGGACGTCTGCAACAAGCAACTCTGGACCTCCTCTCCGGCTCCGACGTCCAATTCCGCCGCGAAACCCGCCTCGACATCGCGCTGGTGAAGAACTTGCCCATTGCGCTGATCTTCCTGCCCGCCGCCGACATCCCAACCTTCGTCGGCGAGGGCCGCGTTGATCTTGGTATCACCGGCCGCGACCAGGTCGCCGAGCATGATGCCACCCTACCCGCCGGCGAAGTCTCCGGCGTGGAGGAGATCCTCGATCTCGGCTTCGGCGGCTGCAAGCTGCAGGTCCAGGTCCCCGAGAAGGGCGACATGACCGAGGCGAAGCAGCTCGTTGGCCGCAACGTCGTGACCAGCTTCACTGCCCTCACTGAGCAGTTCTTCCGTCAGCTTGAGGGTGTCGAGGCGGGCCAGAAGCTCAGCACTAAGATTAAGTATGTTGGCGGTAGTGTCGAGGCTGCTTGCGCTCTCGGTGTTGCGGATGGTATTGTCGATCTTGTTGGTATGTGATCTCCCTCCTTGGGCATTACATTGGCTTTATTGGCAGCATGCTTATATTCCGCGTTCATCAGAATCCGGTGAGACCATGAAGGCCGCCGGCCTCAAGGCTATTGACACCGTCGTCTCGAGTACCGCCGTGCTGGTCAAGGCCCGCGAATCCAACAGCGACATCCTCACCCTCCTCACCTCTCGTATTCGTGGTGTCATCACCGCCCAGAAGTTTGTTCTCTGCCAGTACAACATCCCCCGTACTCAGCTGCCCGTCGCGTCCAAGATCACACCCGGCAAGCGCGCACCTACTATCACTGCCCTTGAGGAGGAGAACTGGGTTGCTGTCAGCTCGATGGTTGAGAAGAAGCGCATTGCTACAGTAATGGATGAGCTGACCAAGGTTGGCGCTACTGATATCTTGGTGATGAACATTGCCAACTCTCGCACGGATTAAAATTTTTGATGACTTGTTTTCTTGTTGGTACTTTCTAGCATTTCTCTCATGATTGGTTATCTCATTTTCCTACTTTATATATTTTTCATGAATTAGGGATATTGTCTTCTTCTTCTTCTTCTTCTTCTTCTTCTTCTTCTTCTTCTTCTTCTTCTTCTTCTTCTTCTTCTTCTTCTTCTTCTTCTTCTTCTTCTTCTTCTTCTTCTTCTTCTTCTTTCTTTCTTTCTTTCTTTTCTTTTTGTGGGATTTTCTCTTTGTTCCGATGGGATTTGGGATGAGGCAAAAGCACATTTTGGTGAGATATTTTGATCTCTTTCGATGCAGGTCATACTAGAAGGGCATTGGGTTATATTGCGGGTTAAAAAACTATTCGTCTTACAATTCGTCCGAACCCGTGTTTAACTTGTATCTTTCTATTTCTATAGATGATAATATCTTCATCTTCCTTGTCAATATGCAAGAAATATATAATGTATATACTCACCTCAAAAGAAACATCAATCATATATCCAAAAACCAGTCCAAACCCACATAAACCTAGAAATCATAAGCGCAAGGCATTGGTATCATCAAGCAGAAATCAGACATAAATCAAAAAATCAAAAAAGTCCAACCAAATAACAATCATAATTCCTTCTCACCAAGCCCAACACCCTCCTTCCTTCCCCGAATAAGAGCCCTCAAACACTGCCCAACCCCCTCAAGATCCCCAAGCAGCCCAACATGCCCGCGATCACTTTTAACCAACCCATCCTTAATAATCCGATATCCAGGCGGAAGCATAGCAGCCGAAGCAAGACAAACCCCATCACCAGCCGCAAATGCCAGATCATCATATGCATCAATATGCTTGATGCCCTCGCGAGAGACAACCCGCGCTCCGTATACAGTCGGCACGGATTTACCGTACAACACAGCCACAGGCGGGTATTTATTCTCGGAGTGATGAGCCGGCCGGAAAGCAAGGTTCGATTTGAACCGTTTCGTCTCGTGCAGTGTGCGCTGGAGATACTCCATTGCTGCGCCCCGTGGGATCGTGCTCGTTGTCGCCGCTTTGGTTGTTGCTGAGCTGCCGCGCGGGTGTTGGACGGGTCCCACTAACCCGTCTGCTGGGGAGTGGGCGGTCTCGTAGGCGTTGTGGGCTTTTTCCGAGGCGTAGGTTGCGACGGAGGACGGGGTTGGCGTTGTGTTTGAGTGGATTGGGGCGTGATAGGCGGATGGGCGGGGAGGGTTGCGGGCTGTGATGTCCTTGTCTGTTGTGGAGATTGGTTGGTTGGTGTCTGAGAGGTTGTAGGCTTCTTGGGTGAGGGATTCGTCTGAGTCGTCGCGCGGAGGCATTGAGAAGCGCTTGCCGATAAGAGGGAGGTCTTTTAGGCCGCGGTTGCTTAGGCTGCCGTTTGTTGGGAGGGCTGGGGCTATGCATGGCGAGAGGCGGTGCTCGTCCCAGGTTTTGGCATCGAAGAAATCGATGCGGAATTCTTGTTTGCTTTGCTTGTCGATGAAGCAGTGGCCGTCTTCGGGGAGGAGGGCGAAGCTTGTGCGGAAGGTGAAGTTCACTTGTGCTGTTAGGACGCGTGAGCTGAGGAGGACGTCGTCGCCGTTGCGGAGGGGTCCGAGGATGTTCACGCAGTGCTGGGGCACGCCTGCGTAGACGACACCTGCGAAAAGGTCCGGTCGTTCGTTGACCGCGTGACGGGTTATGAGGCCTCCCAGGCTGTGGGCAATGACTGTCGCTCCACGGGGTTTCTCGGAGCCTTCTGGTTGGGGTTGGTTGCACGGCAAATTCTCCAAGAAGGCGATGAGTCTGCGCGACAGAAGCTCAGGGCTCAATCGCCAGTCATAGCCGTAATCATGGACACGGAGGTCTCCACGTTGGGCATTGTCGCTCTTGCGCAGTCGTTTCATTAATCGTCGACAGACGTCCACAGGACCAACATGAGAGAGCACACCCGATGGAATAATTGTCTCTTCCATGCGCTCTTCATCCTCTGGGTTCAGTCCGACCTCCAGGTCCACCTTTCGCAGATTCAAGCCAACCTTCATCGGAACCCAGAGTTGTCGGTGAGGCGGTTTCGCCGACCGCAGAATTGATCCTCGGTATCCTCCCAGGATAACAACATCACCCGTAAGCTCGGCCATGGCTTCTTCCAAAATGGGATGTGTCGGATTGGGATTGTTCCGCGGAAGAGGTGGCGGGCTCACAGCACGCTGGGGTGTCTCTTTATTGTCAGAGCCATTGAAAGCGGAATTGGAGCTATTACCAAGCTCTAGAAAGAACTGACGAGAACCCCAATCTGTGCGAATGTCGTGGAGAGTCGGCATACTGAGTAGCCTGCTGCTCGAATCTTGGAGACTATCCTTGATTGCCTTGAATCTGCTGTTCACCTGAGAGTGCACATTCTCGTATAGTGGTCTCTGCTCCAGAGACGATGCCGTGGACGAAGCGCGCAGGTATAGTGATTGATCTGAGGATGACCTCCGCAGACTCGGTGGCCGACCTGTCACAGCTGTGCTAGGTCGCCGGGCAAAAGAATGCTTCGCAGCTGAGGTTCCATCTGGGGATCGCAGCTCAGGAATTGCCTGAAAGGCCTCTCCATCGTCATCATGACCGAAGCCACTCGATCCCCTCGATGCCCGTGGTGAGGGCGGAGTACTCCGATCCAGCGATGACGTTCTCTTCTGCTCCAAGTTCTTTTTAACAGCGGGTGCCACGGTCTGACTGCGCGATCGATTCTGCCCGTTCCCCGGGCCGCGGAACGAGAGCGAAGGCCGCTTCCTCAGCGACGCCAAGTCCGGCAAAAACTTCTTCAGCTCGCCAGACCAGGCACGCGGCCGACGAGGCAATGACGTCTTCAATAAATTGCCGACAAAACTAGTCCGGTGGCTCACAGCTGTGTCCTTGTGTTCCGCCGTAGCCGGGGGCTTGCCCCAACTCGGGGCAAAAAGATCACTGCGGGGACCATGTGGAAGACGGCGCTGCAACTGCGTCTGAACAGAAGGACTCGTGCGCTCTTTTTGCTGTACGTCGGGTTCGGTCTCGAGTTCTACCGTCTCCGGCTCGGCCGTGATGTGCGATGCGAAAAGACCGTCTTCGCCGACAGTATCCGGGATCGTCGCGAAATATTCCCCCTGCTTTTCCAGCACGCGGTTCTTCTCTTCCAGGGGCGTTGCGCGGGCTTTCATGCGGCTTTGTTGGCGGCCAATGCTGACCCCGACCACATCGCCGGCGGCATCTTCGTCGGCGTCTGCGACGGACAGGGGGACCGGGTCGTCGCTGTCGGAGCTCGAGAAGGACGAGTAGTGTGAGGGGGAGTCTGAGGCGGCGATGTTCGGGGACGACTCGGAGGAGTATAATGTCGGGTGTTTCTGCGGCGGAGCCAGCGCCTCTGGATCGTTGCCGATTGAAGTCATCTGGAATATAGAGAGCTCTCAGAGCATGAGGTCGTACATGTACGGGTGTGCGACTGTTCCCAGTGTGATGTAATTGTGGCCCGGGCGTATATAAATATGCAAAGCTTCAATTTCAGGCGCTGATGCAGATTTTAATGCAGTAACTGAATATGTGTAGCTGTGTGGTTGTGATTTTTATTTTCTTATAAACTGGTCGGAAACAGTGGGTTCCACCAGCACAGCCTTCTCGGGTCGCCCGGAAGGCGAAGTCCGTTTGGTGCTTTTGTGCCTCGGGAGATTTGATAGATATTCTGGGCAAATGCTTAGCCTGTGTTGATACCTGCAGCGTTGTCTTCTCCACGATCTACGCGCCCCGTGGTTGAAATCGGGAGATCGGATGCCCTAATTTCCGCAAAACATCATCAACCCACCTTAGCATGTTGACGGCGATGTGAATCATGATGCTTTCTGAATCCTGTTACAATCCTGTTCTATGCAAATTTACCTACGGACTAAATCAACCGGGATCCTATTTCCTACCAGATCGTCGCAATGATGGCATCTCACATAAGATTTCAAGATTTTAACGTTCAATATTATGGGGTAACGCATCATACAGGCATAGGTCAACAGTAGTTCTATCATACACATAATCAACTGCGCCCCGCAAACTTCCCCGACCGAATCTCCTCCTCGCCTTTACGCGCGATGTTCGCATTCCGCTCTGCCCCCTCGTCAGACCCGAAGGCCCGATCAACAGCGGTATTCACGGCTCCACGCAGGGATTCCCCGGCACCCTAAACAAAGTCAATTAGACCAAAGCAGAGTATATATATCGAAAAGACCAACTTACATGAACAGAAGCCGCAGCTCCCTTCACTCCGCGACCGAGATTATCACCGGCCTTTGACCCCGCCATGGAGCTCTTATCAGTCGTGGTGGAGGGCTGATCTTGTCTCGCTGCCCGGTCTGTCATGTTGGCTGTTGGCTTCTCATAGCTTGACCCTGTTGCAGGGTTGTAGCCCTTTGTTGCAGGATCGTAGTCTGATCGTGAATCCTTCATACCCGTCGGGAAGCCCGGGGAGCCTGTTGAGGAACCGCCGGCGACATTATGGTGGGTTCGTTGGGTCGGTTCGTAGGTTTCGTTATTCATGGTCGTATATTTAGCTTGATATATGTATACAATGTTGGTTATTACAATTGAAGATAGAAGCCGAGGGACTTGGACTTAATTTATAGTTGTCGATGACGTCAGGATGAGCTTAAGGAGGCTCTTCGATCCAAAGATCTATGAAGTATACAATAATCTATAACGTTTGCAGTTGGCATTCTTCTTGTGGTACACTGCATCACCGATTCCCAAATGCATCATTAGACATTAACAATGCATAAAAAGTATCAATAATCATTCCCGAGCCGAGGTCCAGGAGCAGTTTTCCTAATCTGGGAGCCTCTCCGATACCCCAGACTCCCTTTTCTTCAGCGCCATTCTCTCCCTCCCCGTTTTTCTTTTAATTTATCTCTGTAACCCTTAACCTCTCACACACACTCTCTCTGTATACAATCCTCCAAAATGTCCTACAAGCAAATCATCTACACCACCCCGCCAGCCCCGGCCATCGACCCCTCCCTCACAACAGGAACCTTCCGCGTGAACACAACCCCCAAACCACAAAATGTCCCAGCGGACAAAGTCCTCGTGCGCGTGCACTACCTCTCTCTCGATCCAGCCATGCGCCAATGGCTAACCGCCAAACGCTCCTACATTGCCCCCGTCGAACAAGGCGCCGTAATGCGCGGCCAGAGCATTGCCCAAGTGGTCTCCGTCGGCAGCGACCTAACAACTCAATACAAGGTCGGCGACTGGGTAGTCGCCTACTCCGGCTGGCAGGAATATGCACTAGTCGGCGCCAAAGAAGCCGAGAAGGTCACCGTCCCGGCCGGCGGCCGCCCCACAGATGCCATGTCCGTTCTCGGTATGACCGGGCTGACGGCGTACTTTGGTATGCTTGAAGTTGGGCAGCCGAAGGCTGGAGACACAGTTGTCGTTTCTGGGGCTGCTGGTGCGACGGGCATGGTTGCTGGTCAGATTGCAAAGATTAAGGGTGCGAAGCGGGTTGTCGGGTTGGCGGGGAGTAAGGAGAAGTGTGAGTTCCTTGTGAAGGAACTGGGTTTTGATGCCGCGGTCAATTATAAGGATACCGATTGGAAGAAGCAGCTTAAGGAGGCTACACCCGAGTATATTGATGTTTTCTTTGATAATACTGGTGGTGAGATTCTTGATGCTTGTCTTGCGAGGGCTGCGAGGGATTCGCGTTTTGTTATTTGTGGTGCTATCAGTCAGTATAACTCTGCTAAGCCGCAGGGTCCGGCTAGCTTTATGACTGTCATTGTGAGTTTGGTTCTTGGTTCTTGTTTTGGGGGGGATTAGCTAACTGTTGGCAGTCGCAACGTATTACTATCAAGGGCTTTATTGTCTTTGATTATGCGAAGAAGTATCCCACTGCCCTGAAGGAGCTGGCCTCCTGGTTGTCTCAGGGTAAGCTCAAGCGCAAGGAGCATATTGTCCCTGGTGGTCTGGAAGCGGCGCCCAAGGCCCTGATTGATCTCTATGCCGGTGTCAACACTGGTAAGATGATGGTAGAAGTCGTCCCGGTCAGCGAGGCCTTGGCTGCCAAGTCCAAGCTGTGAGATTAGAACCCTGTGTCATATAGCGGTACACTTGGAAGACAGGGAGAAGGATCTACATACAACATACGCAAATCTAAGCACAAAAGAAGAAACTTTAAATCAAATTGCACTAGAAATATCTCACACAGTCCCAGCAGCAAGAACGTATCCCCCGTCAACAACAACACTCTGTCCATTCAGATACTGATTCGTCACCGCAAAAAGCACAGCACTAGCCATATCCTCATCCTTCCCAGGTCGAGAAGCCGGAACCTTCTTCTCATATTTCTCAGCAGGAATGAAACTCTTCTGCTTCTCATCACTCTCACCAGCAGTCATCTCACTAGGGAAAACACCAGGCGCAATATTATTAACGCGGATCCGCAAATTCGAAGAAGAGATCTCATGCGCCAACATTTTCGTCAAATGGATCGCCGCCGCTTTGGAAGCATTATACGCAAAATGATGTTGCGATACCTTCACAATACCCGAAATGGAAGTGGTATTGATCACAGTACTCGACCAGCCTCGTTCGGCCTCAGACCCCTTCTTGAGAAGGGGTAGGAAAGCAGTTGTCATGAAGAAGAGCTGCGAGACATTCGTGCGGAAGACATCGTCCCATTGAGCGAAGGTGGCGTTGGGGTCGTCGAAAAGTGATTCACGGAGTTTACCTGCATCTCCGTGTTCTGTCTCTTGGGTTTTATTGGAGATGCCGGCGTTGTTTATCAGGATCGAGAGATGGTCTTCACGGGAGGACACTTCTTTGACTAGATTGCTGATATCGGTCTTTTTGGTGATGTCGCCTGTGAGGGGGATGATTTCACCGCTGATGTTTTTGTTGTAAAGCTCGGCTACTCTGTCCAGCTTTTCTTCTGTTCGGCCGACTATGTAGACTTTGGCGCCGTTTACTGCTAGGGCTTGGGTGGCCATTAGGCCGATGCCTGAGCCGCCGCCTGTGATCAGGGCCACTTTTGGGTCTGATTAGAAGCTGTTGGTATGGTTTTTGGTGTATGCGTGGCTTTACCTTTGTTTTTCACATTGAATAGGTTCTCGAGCTTGAAGTTCTGGTTACTTTGTTGCGCCTCCATTTCGATCTTGTTTGAGACAGGAGACTTTTGTGCAGATAAGGTCACGAACTGGCGGGATGGTGGATAAGGAGAGAGATTCTGTAGAGCAATTGACGGGTATAGCAACTTCGGAGAGTTCTTCAAGTAAAGAGCCGAAATAAATCGTCGAGTTGGGATATGAATTCGCGACATGGTTGCCGAAGTTGACGTGGGTTTATATACGGGAAAGACAAGACTGGGACTAATCGACAACCATGAAATATGTTGGAATCTAAAACCTGTTCTCGTGGAAACTTGCCTGTTGCAAATACAGGTTATTGGTTATTATTCATGTGTTGGTCATAGATTAGTGACTGGTTTGTCTCCCATCGACGTTCTTTTGTGGATCTTCTTATAACAGGGAGTCGGTTTATTTCGAGACATGGATCTTTCAATAGCCAGTCGTAGACATCAGTCTAGGCAAAGTTAATTCATGTTTCTGGTTTTATTGTGTAAGACAGGAGCTTGTTTTAATACTTAGTAGATGTCATATATCAGAATGATGTAATAACTATGTCGACCTCTGCCAAGTTACATTTTTGCTACGTTGACTACGCGGCATGTAGAAATAAGACGAACAGCTCAGCTATGTAGATACAAGAGGGTTAGAATAAATCTAGTGTTATAACTATAAGCTTACGAGAGAGTTCTATCCTTGCCATGTTCCAAGGCTTCGAAATTCAGATATATATTTCGTATAGACAACCTAAATAGAGTCTGTATTCGATCCTAATTACCAACACCTAGTCGACATATAGAGCAAACTAATCATGATTTTAATCTTAACCTCAGGTCATTGATGTACCCGTTGCATGTTCAGTGAAAGATAACGCACGAACCGAACATATCGGGAACAACTGGAAGTTAACCACTAAATTTCCTATCGTTCATTGAGTAGCATGCGGAGACTTAGCGATCTACACTGATTGTTTATATGTTTGTTAGCTCAATATTTCAACTTATCCTCTGGCATACTGGTGGGGAATAAAGATTCCCGTGGCGGAAGACGGCTGTAGATGTGTTGGGAGACTGCATGATATAGTCTTGGAGGATATCGTTCACTGCGAGGAAAATTTACTAGACACCACGTAGGTTATAATGTCCTGGTTTGCAACGTCCAAGGTTCCCAAGGTGTGTATACCTTATGAGATAAATGACCATTGAATGCCCGCGACATCCCTACAATGGGCCACTGAAATCGTAAATTCAGTGCTCATATTCATACATCGTTAAGCATGCTAGTGTACAGTGTAATACACAGTCTTCCCCGATGGAAAAAGAACAAATTGACACCCACGAAGAAACCATAGCAAATAGCAATCCATGTGGGTGTGAATATATGCTTAGTTTCCAGGGCATGGGGGAATGGTAAAGCTACCACATTCACTGATTCAGTCCTCGTCCAATTTCATTCCTCGTTACCCATAACTCCTCCACAAAAGTACTCGTAACATCACAAGTTTGGGGATCTGTTGATTTAGTCAATATTGCCAGGGAGGTAGAGGAGAGAAAAGTCGTGTTGATCTCCCTCAGAGATGGTCTCCTCGGATGGGGCTAGGTGGCCCATTGGTTGCCAGCTGGTCTGGTCCATGTGGCCGTGGTCATATAGGTTTCCATAGACGGGGCCTTTCGAAGGGGCGAGCAGGGGATTGGCATGGTATCCACTCTTGTTGAAGTCGCGGTAATGGTCACTAAGCACCGACTCATCAAAGAAGTATCCGGGTGAGGGATCACCGTTGTCGACGGCAGCGCGCTTGGCAAATGGAGAGTGCCAGCCGTGAGCATCAATGCGACCATGAGGGTCCAAAATGGGCTCAATGTTCTCCTTGTCAAGCGCGGTTTGCCCAATCTTCGAGCCATGCATGCCAAAGGCGTTTGACTTTCCGTCCAAAACAAGATGCTTGGGGGTCAGTGTATCAAAATATGCTGTACTGGGTCGCTCTTGGCCCTTGAGGGAGAATTTGTGGTCGTCTTCATCGGTGAAAACGCTGAAGCCACCCTGCGACTTCTTTCCAAATGCCTGGACAGCAAGACCCAGTTCATCATCTTCATCTGTGTAGGATACAGTGCGGTCTGTTGTGCGCTGAGACCGACGAGGTGATCTGCGTGGTCCCTCGGCCATTTCCTTCGTCTTCTTGGTACCTTCATATGCAGCAGTTTTCGCGCGTTTCCTGTCCACGGCACGGGGCATGTTGGGGTCAGCTCGTTCCAAGGCGAGTTTTCTGGGGCGGGTGAAATGACGGCGGGGAATCGGAGTCTCTCCTTTCAATGGGCTGTGGTCTTCAACATTGCCCGAAATCACACGGAGCTTTCGAAGGGTACCAGACGGAGAAAAGACCATTTCAGTGGGGGTCACGAGCAACGAAGTCAATTCCATTCTCTTAAGTGAGGAACTGTCCTTCTTCTGGTTGCGCTTGAGCTTCATCTTCTGTGTAGCAGAGTCAAAGATATCCATGCCAGGCCACAAAACGCCCTTCAGTCTTGCGATTTCGTCAGCACGAGCCTTGTCCACAACGCCACCAGATGCGTGGGAAACTGGTTCCACAAGAGGCTCGAGGGTGTCTCGGGAGGAAGCCCAGGCAATCTCTTCAGGCTTTCGTCGGTTTCGGGGCCGAGTGGGTGTCACGGGTAGGGTTGGGTAGTCTCTGTCCTTTGGCACAGGTGTGCCCCCAGATTGCCAGTTGTTCGAGAATCGACCGGAGCGGAGGAAAGGACCGGTGGAAGAGTTTGCACTCATGACCTTGGTGGTCGATCCCTTTGGAGTATTGATGGGTGCGAATGTTGAATATTCTGTGTCTTCATGTTTGCCAAGGAATGGATCAGCCAGACGAGGGTCAATACAATCAGAGATTGAAGTTGTTGAACGCGTTGAAACGGAGGCATCAGTGGCACGTTTCTTTGGAGGGGGTTTGTTGATGTTGTCTTCCGACTTTCTCTTCTTGTTGCGGCATTTTTTGTTGGACAAACGCTCGGCCAACTGCCTGGGGATGTCATTTGCTTTGGACCATAGTTCGTACTCCTCGAGGAGTTCGGTGGCATCGTCTTCATGGTGACTGCGGACGGTGAGCTTAAACGTGTGGGACAGATGAGCCTTGGAGGCCACGTGGGTCAACAAATGGGAGCTATCACAGAATCGGGGCTGCCCAGGGCAGATGATGCACTGGAGTGAAGTATCCATTGCTCCAAGAGACACAGACTAGATGCAAAAGGAAGGGGCAGTAGAATTGTCCAAGAGCACGTGTGGCGAACAGTGAAGTCGACGAAGGAACGATGAAGATGTGAAAAGGTAAACAAGCAAGACGTGACCAAAAGACAACAGCCGTACCTGCCCTTTTGACGATCTACGGTTGGGTTGGGAAGGTGCCGGTCACGGGAGTCACGGGTTCATGAGGCCAATAGGTATTCAACATCAATGTCTGTTATTGTCAATGTAATTCACTATCCTGTTGTATGTACCACGATGTCTTAACAGCCTTAGGCCATTGTGGGGGGATATGAAGCGGAATAAGTCAAAGTGGTTATTGATCTCCTCCCGCATTGTATCCCGTGGTCCATGGGCAAAGAACATTCACGGGTTATTAGATTGCGGGAGGGTAATAAATAGATGCAATTCAATACATTTCACCTCAGATATTTGATGATGGACTTGGGCATACAACTAGATAATGTTAGCAATCTATCCCATATCACGTGCAGAATCAACTCACTAAACAGGGTCGATCTCCTCAAGACCTTCAAACTTAAGTAGACTTAACCCCGCAAGGCTAAAGTGTGTATGATAGACATCAACCATGTTGCCTGGTCGATCAGCAAAGCCTCCAGCATCGGGATCCTGAATAACGTTAGGACGGTGTCATATAATTTCCAAGGGTACACTAACCTGACATTGCAATACAAACGCAGCAAGCTTCTTTCCATCGATCCAGTGCAGACGGTCAATCATGGCAAGACTTGATCCAACCCACCAGCTATAGCACGCATCGGCCAGCTTCTCTGGTCGGCCATTGAAGCCACCACTCTCAATCTGTCTTTCACTGAGCCAGGCCCCTAGGCGATCCTTGTTCACCAGATCCAAGCGGCCCGCAATAGCCAGGGCACCAATGCAAGTGAACACCTGACCAGCATGAGACTCGGCGCCAGGGCTAATACCATAACCGCCATCCAAGTTCTCACAGCTTTGAATGTGAGCAACAGCCTTGGGAACATCGACTAGTTCCAGAAGACGCAACAGCGATAGTGCATTGAGAGCACCATACAGGAATCGGGTATCGGTTTCACCCCACTGGTCTCCCTTGAAGGAGCCATCTGCGTTCTGCAGGTTTGCAATGACTGTAACGGGTTAGTGTCCTAGACTGTTGATCATGTTCGAGAGGAGGGCCGTACAAGACCCAACTTTCTCCTTGCCGCCTCGGCCTCGGTTCTCGAGTTCATCCACAGCATCAATGGTGACGAGGATCTGGACAGCCGAGACGGTGTAGAGCATGTGGGCGTCGTGGCCTGGTGCCGCGCCGAAACCTCCATTGTCGCTTTGACATGACAGCACAAAGTCGATGGTCTGATCTCGAGGCAAGGCATCTGGTTGACCCAAAATATGCAAGGCCGTCAAACCCCAGTACACGCCATTCAGTCGAAGATGCTCGGTCAGCCAGTATTCCAATTCATCCTTCCTCTATGATCCGTCAGACGCCCGACGCGTTGTTTTCTTTCAAGGAGCACGCACTGTGTCCAGGTTCTTGATGTAAGTCACATGTTTCATGGTATGCAGTTCAGTATCTGCGGGGCTACCCCCAGCCCTCCCCGGGCCCGATACTAAAGCCATTGTCGATGGGGGCTGAAGTTTAGAAAGCAGGATGGTGATTGGAGGAAGTTAGTTGAGGATCCGAGAGCTGAGACCATTAATAGGGCGGTGAAGCCATCCAGTCAAGCTAGATCATTACAGTTAGCCGGTGGCTTGCACATGGGATGCAGGGAGTTTGCGGTTTAGTGTGCGATTTTCTGCGTTTTAGTCACCGCCTCACGTGAACGTCCCCTTTCGGCATAGTATGGTTACATAATAGCGCTAGTTTGACGTCTCGCAGCCATGTTTCAGATTTGTATGGAACCTCCGAGGTGTGTTACTGCAAAATAATTATAGATTAAACACATTATTTCTGACCTAGATACATATGTGTTGTAATCCGAGTCTTCCAATGTCACACAAGACATACAAGACGCTTCCAACCTTTACACCGTGGTCCCCATTGTAGACACTGGAGGCTGTTTCTAAAACGAGAACTCCACAAGCCACCCATGGTCAAGTCGGCGATATAGGACCCGAAACCCAGGCAGTAAATTAAATTAGGAAAAAAAGTGGAGGGTCTCAAAAAACGCTTCATGGTCAGTGGGAACTGCCCCTGATCCATTGTTCAGTAGTAAGCCACCAGTACCATACCAACAGTAGGTACTATATTATAATGTTACTGCCTATTTTATCTATTACTTCATCATTTCTACCTCTGAAGGTAATGATCTAGATATGACTGTTGACAACCATGGTATGCAAAAATAGGATTTGCTGGACATCCCTTTCCGGCCAATTGCAAGCCACAGCGACGACTGCAACGTAAGGCAAGCACATCATCCCGCCCGTGGCTCCAACTGCCAGACCCAATGGCCTAAGTGGAGAGGGCCTCTGATCACAAAGTACTCCGTTCACCGTGCATCTTTCCTTAACTCTTTTCAGTCCCATCAGGATCCATCGTCCGAGCTGGAGGTGACGTGAGCCAATGCCAATTTCCAAATGTGAAACAACCGGAACTATAGTTACTATTCATGTCTACCCATAAGTTACTGTGTACTGTGCTCGGGTCGATCCAACCGAAGGCGTCCCTTGGATCAGTGACGTCTGCCCCTGAATAGGAATCAGATATGCCGGCAATTAAACCTGCTTGCCCACTGAATTTCTTTCTAGAGAGTGAATTGATTGGATTTAATTAAAATAAGATATGAAAAATGCGGAATGTTAGCATTGATATTTCTGCAATATTCTTAATTTTCGGATTGTGGCTCTCAAAAGTGCTCGGACTAGTGTACCGCTAAACTTGTGTACAGGAGTTCCTTTCGATCGTCTTCTGACTCTGTTTCTCTCTATTGCTCTGTTGTCCGGCTGTCTGATACTCTGTTACTTTGTGACTGTACTGCGCTCATACTGTACTTGTTTGACACGTCTCGGTCCACACTCCTATCTCGCCCCCCCTTCCACCCTGCCGATCACTGAACGAAGCGCCCAAAAGAGGGGGAAAGCAACTTCGACTCTCACAACCTCAGCAAAGCATAATATGGTGAGTGACGGTTTGAGGCGAAACTAAGAACCCTTCCATTGTCTCTGCGATCTGGTTCCTGGTTTCCTGGCCTGGTCTGTCAACAAAGGAGTGGCTTCTTTTAACTCTGCATATGTCACCACACATGCGGTCTCACTGCTTTTTTTGGCTGTTCTTTCACATGTGCCTGTTATTCTGACTGTATAATTGGCGCTTCAGATCCCGCTTCCTCGATAACCCATACCACTGTGATCTTTTCACCTCTACACGCCGATCTCACACCTCACGTCAACACGGGACTCCAGCATCCGCATTGATACAGGTACAGCCCTCTCAGCCGCAAAATAGCTTTCAGCGCTGACCAGTTGCAGCAGGGTTCTCCGAGGCCTAGATCTGACGAAACCTTGATCCTCAACCTTCACATCTATTCGGGACAGGGTCCTGCGATCGCCCGGCATGCCAAACCGACATTCGACCGTGCCCAACCTCGACCTGAGCTCGTTCAAGACAGAGCCAAAGAATGGGAAGATTTCAACGCCTCTCACACCAGGTGACCAGAGTCCGGACGGACTGAGTCCCTTGACACCTCGTTCGCCCAAGTCAGCATCGAGTTCACCGTTGTTCAAAGGCGCCACGATCCGCCCTGTGACGCAAGACTCGGGCAAGGCAACCAGCCCTACGCTGCCTGTTTCTCCTGGCACAGTCCCCACCGAGCCTACAACCCCCGGTATCACAGCCATTCCTCAATACTTTCCCTCTCCCAAAGACTCGAGACATACGCGCGATGCATCGAAATCATTCTTCGGAAACCTCAAAGCACCGAAATCGTCACACAGTGCGCAACGGTCTGACAGCTCTGAGAATTCAAACTCCACTGAGCACCCTAAGAGCAGGGGAAGCTCTAGAGACCGTAAGACGCAGGTGACTTCGAAATCATACGAGTCAACACCGGATCTTCCAGGCGCACTTGTCGGTGCGAATGGGACAGAAAAGACAAGTGAGTTCCCTGCGCGCTCGGGGTTAATATAACTAACCATGTTTTACTAGACGGGGCGTCCACAACCACCAAGGGTTCACAACCAACAGAGATGAAGAAGACTGGCACAGATTTGGAGTCGGCCGCGCCGAAGAAAAACAAGCAGCGCTTCGCGAATCTTTTGACCCGATCACGCTCTATTCGAGTCGACGAGTCCGCTGGCAATAGAGCACCGGGTCGACGCCCGTCAACGGGACTGGCCAAGCTGGAAGAGTTCAACCACAGTGAGACGGCAAACCCACCCCGCACAGCTACTGCGCGCCCCGAACGACCCAGTCGAGGAGGCCTGCAACCGCCTGAGCGCCAGGCAGACACAAACTCTTTACGAAAGGAGAGGAGTCATGGGAACATGGTTGCCTCTGGCTCATTGAGCCAAGTGTCTGGCGCCTCGGCTACTCTTTTCAGCAACCTCAAGCAGACTTCCAGTGGTGCTGCAGACCGTATTGGAAAGGCAGGAAAGGGCTTCTTTGGCAAGATCACTCGCAGTGGTAGTACCAACGAGCGGGAAATGATTAACGACGACGCATACATGTGCTCAGTCATCAACCTTCCGCTTATTGAGCAAGCGAGAAAGACTCGCATTGCAAAGAAGCTCGAAGACTGCCGGGACAAGACCGAGTTCTGGATGCCCGCCTTGCCATACCGTTCCATTGATTATCTGAACTTCAAGGGATGCGAAGAAGAGGGACTTTACCGTGTCCCTGGCAGTGGCAGGGAAGTGAAGCATTGGCAAAGACGTTTCGACACGGAATTCGATATTGATCTTTTCGAAGTTCCTGACCTCTACGATATCAACACCATTGGATCACTGTTCAAGGCTTGGCTTCGTGAGCTGCCAGATGAGCTCTTCCCGAAGTCGACGCAAAACATGATTGCTCAAAAGTGCGAAGGCGCTACTACCGCACCGCAGCTCTTGAAAGACGAACTTTCCAAACTCCCACCCTACCACTACTACCTTCTGTTCGCCATCACCTGTCATCTCAACCTTCTCCACTCTTATGTCGATCAGAACAAGATGGACTACCGCAACCTATGCATCTGTTTCCAGCCCTGCATGAAAATCGATGCATTCTGCTTCCAGTTCTTGGTCTGTGACTGGAAGAACTGTTGGCAAGGATGCTGGACGGAGAAGGAGTACCTCGAGAAAGAAAAGGTGATGGACGAGCGGGAACAGCGGGCATCAGAGGAGCAGGAAGCTGCCCAGACCAGAGAGGAGGTCAGCTCCAACCTCAGCCATGAACGGGCCATCTCATCCTCCAGCAGCGCTGGAGACGAGCCACCTCGTCCGCCAACCTCCCGAAGCCGAAAGTCTCGACCTAAGGACATTCAAACGTCGCACACCCGCAGCGTATCTCAGCTTCCCGAACTCGGTCCTCCACTCTCTCCCATCAAAATCTAAAAGAAGGCACCCTTCGAAGATACTTATCTTGAACCACAGGATCTCATTATACAAACTGGTTCCTGCTCTTCCTCTTCTGGCTGGTCCGACCTTCGTCATATCTGCAGGATCAGATAGGACGAAACAAGTTCTGCTTCTGCCTTGACCTCATCTCTCCATCGTCTCTCGGCCTCTCTCGCATACGATACCATCGCCCTCGACTTCGCATCTTGGCATTCTCATCGTAATTTGATCTCAACCCAGCATTGTCGGAGTGCATATCCTGGCGTCTCGGGATCGCGGTTCCCATCATTCTCATATTCATTCTCTTCTTCCATATGTACATCTTCTTTTCTCTTGGTATCTACTCTGACATTGGCGAATGGTCAGCGGTTTTGACTACATGTGCGTTTTGTCTGCTTTCTTGTTGTTGTTCTTGTTTGTCTGTTCGACTCCCCATCTTTTTGTTCCCTCTTCATCTCTTTGGAAGTGCAATAATTCCTTTGTGCTTGTGCTTTGATGTTGCGACATCTACAGATTCCCCTCTGCGGTTGACACTTTCTATCTTCGCCTACTTGTTTCGTGTCTTTTCTGTTGATCTGATTTGCAATGGCCTGTCTTTTTCTTTATTGCTTTTCTCTATTTTTTTATTTACTGTTTATTTGGCGTTCTCGTGACAGGGATTTTGTACAATAGCGGAAGTGGGCAGGCAGGCACTTTTCGGTTCGATCATCGAAGATCTTTTCAACGTACAACACATATCCACAACCACGTAGAAGAGAAAACGGTAATGGGTAATGGGAAAATGGGTAATGGCAAATATTGACAAATGCAATTCTGAAAGTGCTTTTGATGAATCACGGTATATGTCCACAATACATGAGAAAAGAAAATAAAACGTCGACTCCCAACCCCAACGCCAGAGATCAGATCCAGAGTAGAACAAGAGCAGAGCAGAGCAGAGCCCACAAGGGAGCTAGCGAAGTAATGCAATGCAACACAAGTAAAAAGAAAGAGGGTTCAAACACTCCCCACTTAGTTACCACCCTTGTTCGACCTTTTCTCATTAGATCGCATCTTACGCTCATTACGCTTAATCCTCTCCTTCCGTTCAGTACGCGACATACCACGAATAGAACCACCCTTCGCAGCAGCATCCTCTTCCTTCTTCCACTTCTTCTCATCAACCTCAACAAGCCACTGGTTCTCGTCGTCCTTGTTCTTGCCCTTATATCCCCAGCGGGGCACCCACTCGCCGCTCGCCTCATCGTACTGTAGCTTCCGGCGGCGCTCCTTGTCCATGCCTGCAGCGCCAGGCTTCTGGTTGTATTTGCCGATGCCCTTCTTGCGCGCGAACAGCTCCCATTTCGTGGGGGCTTTGGGTGTTGGCAGGGGCTTGTGCCGGGGCAGCATGATGTTTGGTGCTGGGAGGGTCAGGAGCACACCGTCTTTCACGGATGAGGTGATTGGGCATGTTGTCAAGAGTTGGTTTAGCAAGCTCTGGACGCCGTCGCGGGCTGTGGCTTTCAGGCTTGCGTTTAGGCTTTGGCCGGCGGGGAGTTCGAGTGGGTTGGGGTCGTCTGCTAGGAGGTGGCCGAGGTCGAATGTGTAGGGGGTTGGCTTGGAGACGGTGATGGGGCTGTGATTTATATGTTAGCTTGGTGGTTCGAGGTTTTTTTTTTCTTCTTTCGGGTCCGTTGTTTGGTATCTGGATGAGGGGGAATCGTACAGTCTCTCGCCCTTGGTAGTGGACGCAGCCACGGCGGAATCGGTCATCTCAACGTCAGTCATTGCGAAACTTGTTGGTGAGTTTCGGTGGTGAATGAGAAAGCGAGTATTATCAGTGAAAAAAATGTTGGTTATCAGTTGGAGAGCCGCTTTACTTTTCTGCCATGACTAAGACGGTCCGACCGCCTTTCCCCGTTGGGAGAAGCGGATTTCGCATCAAATTATCACGGACTGTTGCTGTTCACTGCACTCAATTCCCATCCACGTTCTCAATTTCTGCCCTGGTTGTCCACTCGCTAGCTGTGCTGGTGCGTAGCTGACAACCATTATGGCTTCCTCGTGGTGCTGGAACTGCCTCTCGAGGCTTCGCCAACCGCCGCAAGCACTCCTCCCTCCGACGCCCCGGATTTCGACCGCCTCCTTCCACTCTACTGCGTTGCGATATGCCCAGCCGGCCAAGAAGAAGGGTAATAGCTTGACTGTCATGAAGCACAGACAGTCGACTAGCTTGCGGAGAAAGAAGAAGAAGATCACTGCTACTGCGCGTCCACCAGCCGTCGGCGAGCGCAAGGCTTTGCGGAAACGCATTGTCCTTAGCAACCCCAATGCCCTTGAGATTGAGGGTATGCAGGACCTCTCCGCGGAGACTATGGTTGATTCCCGTCTCCGTGGTAGTGTCCTTGGCCTGCCTGCCACCATGATCGATCAATTGAGAGCCGTGCAAGCGTTCAAGCCTAAGCAGGGCTGGTCGCTATTCCGCCGACCTGGAACTGTCCTCCGTCGCGATACCATTGAGATGGGTCGTTTGTTTGAGAAGATCTCTGGGGAGGGCGAGGGTGCCCATAAGGGCAAGGTGGTGAAGAAAATCATCACCGGTATGAAGGGATCTGGCAAGACGGTTCATCTCCTCCAGGCTATGACTATGGGTTTTCTGAAGAACTGGGCTGTTATCACCATTCCTGACGGTAAGTTCTGCGCAATATGCATTGATGTTCGTTCAATTGAACAGCTGCTAACTTATTCCTTTTTAGCTCGGGAACTCGTCTCCGGTGACACCGCTTACGCCGCCATTGAAGGCACCAACCCGCCACAATATGTTCAGCCTGGCGCGACTTCGGCTCTGTTGACGCGTACCGTCGCTGCCAACTCGGAGCTCCTGTCCAGCCTCAAGATCTCCCAACAGCACCCGGAATTTAAGTCCCTGACACCTAAATCGTCCCTCGAGGACCTAGCTAGACTTGGATTCCACGACCCTGCTGTCTCCTGGGCAGTCTTCCAGGCTTTGTGGAAGGAGCTTACAGCCACCGCCCCGGCCCCGGGATTGGAGAAGGACTTCAAGCCTCGCCCTCCTATGCTCGTTGCCGTGGATGGCTTGGCCCACTGGATGACCAACAGCGCCTACCGCGATGTTGACTACAAGCCCATCCACGCCCACGACCTCGTCTTCGTGAATCACTTCCTCTCCCTGCTGAAGGAGGGTGATTCTCTGAAGAACGGCGGTCTCCTCCTTTACGCCACCTCATCCTCCAACAACCCCAACCCCAAGGATTTCAATGTCGCCCTGGACCAGCTGAAGGCCCGCCAGGCAGGCATCAGCCCCTCTTCCCCCGAGTACCCCCAACCAGCAGCCTACACTGTCACCGACCCTCGTGTCTTGGAAATGTTCGCCAAGGCCCAGAGCTCGCTCGAGCTGCAGATGCTCAGTGGCCTGACTCGCGAAGAAGCCCGTGGTTTCATGGAGTACTTCGCTCGCAGCGGTCTGCTTCGTGAGTCCGTCAACGACTCGTGGGTGAGCGAGAAGTGGAGCTTGTCCGGTGGCGGTATCATCGGCGAGCTGGAGAAGCTCGGCCGTCAGGTGCGCGCCCCTGCTGCTGCTCCTGCTCCCGCCCCTGCTGCATCTGCTTAAGCGAACGTCGTATTTCTTCCCATGTTTTATCTCCGGCTTTGAATGTGTTCTAGAGATACGGGCCTGTATATCGAATGCTGGGTTTTCTCTGTTCTTCTTCCTTGTACTTTACAAATCTCACTTGGTCCTCGTGTCTGTATGCATATAATGGATTTGTTTTGAAAAGCTACCTCCACCGTCTTTGATCTAACATCTCAAGCCCTCGAACATTGCAGAAGTTAGTTTGTCTTGCTCAAGTCGATCTCGAAGCAACCTCCACAAACTCCACAACCTCACCATCCATCGCCTCACTCCTCCAACCTCTTAGGCCTAACAGCCCTAACCAAATCCGGATAATCAAACTTAGCAACAGAATTTACAAACTGCGAGTTCCCAGGATGTGCTTCCTTAACCTCCCCCCTAAAAAGGAAATTCATAGGGAACCCAATATCAAACTCATACGCCCCCTCAATCTCCCTAACATCCTCATCGGAAAGATCAACCCCAAGAGCCTCGATATTCCCAAGCAAATGCTCAACCTTGCGCCCACCAACAATCGGAACCACATACGGCGCCTTGCGCATGACATACGCAAGCGCCACACTGGTGATAACAGTCTTATGCCGTGCCGCAACGGCCTCAAGGACCTTCGATACAGCGATATCCGTTGCACTGGGCGGGACTTGCCGTCCTGGGTTCCCGGTTTTGGAGAGTTCTTCGCGTTGAGCTTCGGTTTTGAAGGCGCCGCCGCCGATTGCGCCCCATGGTGCGAGGCCCATTCCTTCTGATGCCGCCATGGGGATTATGTCGCGTTCGAAATCGCGCGTTGCGGCGTTCCATTTTCCTTGGTAGACTGAGAAGGGGCGGAGGGCGTGGTCTCGGGCGTCTTTTTGGGTTGATTTTTGTTAGTATTGGATCGATATATGTTGGTAGATTGTTTGATCTATTGGATCTGGGGATAGGGTGTTCAACATACATTGATTCGCCTTGCTGACAATCCATGCTGGTGTATCACTGATACCGAGGTACAGTACCTTTCCAGAAACGACCAATTGGTTGAGAGAAGTCATTACTTCCTCAATGGAGGTGCTGAAATCCCACCAGTGGACGTAGAACTATCAGTTATTCGTCAGTTCTGATCCAATTCATCCTTTTGAATCTACAAATAATTTGCATGCACATACCAAATCGACGTAATCAGTCCGCAATTTCTTCAAACTAGCCTCGAGAGACAACTTCATACTCTTGGCATTATTGCCGACAAAGTTCGCCTGGATCTCTGATGGGACATGACTGCGGAAACCAGTTGTATACTTCGTTGCTAGGACGATTTGGTCGCGCACGCCGCGGGCTTCCATCCATTCGCCCAGCCATTTTTCTGACTCTTCTGATTGGTAGTTGTTGGCTCTGGATTGGGGGTCAGCTATATAGTTCATCTTTTGGTATTCAATGGGTGGCTATTCACGTGTCGATGAAGTTTCCTCCGTTCTCGTAGAATGTGTCTAGGATCTTGAAGGAGGTTTCCTTGTCGCATTCGCCGAGTCTCTCTTTCCTGTTGAATTATTAGCTATTTACTCTTGCTTTGATGAATGTATACCATCGATACGTCGAATGGTATCCTCGCATTGCACATACCAGCCTTCACCAAAGTTCATCGCACCCAGGCATAGCGGGCTCACCTTGACTCCGGCTGTAGGAGCTAGCAGGCGATAGCGGCCGAGACGAGACTTGGGGGTTGCAGCTGGGGCAAACATAGCGATTCTTAATTGAAGATGCGGATTGACTGACGATACTGTTGGAAGCTTGGATTATTGGGAACCAACAGTCCTTTATATAGTGCTCCTGCGGGGAAATGAAGTCACATCATTTGGGGTAACTTATAATTATTAATCTGGATCTTATGTCCAGTAAGTCCGGCAGGCTCGGGTTTTGTAACCTTCTTTTATTTCAGGGTTAACGTTATCTCCGTTTGTATACTTCTATTGTGCGTTGAGTACTTTTTTCTTCAGGATTGCTGATAAGAGAGCTATACTTACAAGGCTACCATCTCTCTCCTCTCCTTGGTCCCTTTCTGCCTCTTTTACTTTCCATATACTCTGAATATGTCCTGAACTAGCTGAGCTGCACTTTGTGGGAGCTTCAAAAGCCCGATGTTAATCATTTTGGAGCTGCCCGATTTGAATCTCATAGATATAGTATTAATACATAGAGTGAACCAGCACATGGGTAGCCATTCCTCTCACTCTTCTGACAATGTTAGTCCCACGGGGAGAATGTCAACACCAGATTTGGCTATGCAGCTCTAGAGTAACTGTCGGGACGACGCGTCCTACACGGATAAGCGGATAATTTGGCACCGGATAAGCGGATAATTTACCCAAGTCATGGTCCGGCTTTGTATAAGAACCCACCAAGCAGATCTTCTGTAAGCGGTCTGGGTTGCGGTAGTATGGGGAGTTCGAAGTCTGATTTGGATGCTCCATACGTCCCCTTTCCGCGCCTAAGGCTGTGAAGCACGGACAACTGCATGGATCCGAAACCGGTATATGGTTGTAGCACTGTCATATGCTTGTCGCAAGTCGGGCCTTAGTTGAAAAAGAAATGAGAATCAAATGGTATTAGACAAGAAAAAGTAGATAAATATAGCTCAAATCCGACGTTAATTAAGGGACACTTTGGGGGCCAATCCCAAAGGATCTGACAGCAAGTACATGTATATGCAAACAAAGACATAAAATTCAACACGCGTTGACGAAGCACGGATATGGCCAAGCCACAATAGCTCAAAACAAAGGGGTGTCTGGAGCTTCGGGCTATACTAACATCTCGCTCCCAGTATAAAAGTTGGATTCAATGGAGTCCAAGGCTGACCCCAGGATCTAGCAGATGGGGCCAAAAGAGAGAAAACAATAAAAACTGGGGGTAGACCATGGGATTCTAGTCCCTGTCGTGTATGCCTTACCTTGTCTTCTTTATAGTATAAAATTATACAAATGTTGGGGATGAAGTAGATGTTGTCTCAAGTTGGAGTTGAAGTTGATTGTGGGACCGTGCTGACCGCGTGCCTCTTCCCCGAGCACAGCTTGAATCCTTCGAAAAGCTGTTATATCTTCTCGTTTCCCCTTTATTTCACTGCCGTGAGCTATCATGTACGGCCAGTCAAATCGTCCCGATCCTCCATCGCACCCTGAATGGCGACTTCCGCAACGTCCTCCGGGGGGAGGTCCACCTCCCCCTCCCCCTCCTCCTCCTCCGGCAACATACACGCCGGCTACGTATGGCCCGATCTCAAATCCCCAGATCCAAGGAGTGTCACCCACAGGTTCGGGTGCGGATACAACCACGTGGGGAGTGCGGTTCAACCAGAGCCACGCTCCACCGTTGCCGGTGGGTTTTACGGTTCGCGGAATGTCAGATGTAACTAACAGTCGCATAGCCTCGACCTTCCAGCACCAATGAGCAGCCATACTCCCATGTTCAGTCGAAACCGCTGTCACCCGCCGCGAATATCAGTCCTTACCATGGGTTCCAACCCCCAGCCGCTCACCCTTCTCCGTCTCCATACACACCCAAAGTCCCAACCGGCGGTGTCCCTCCGCCGCCGCCAAAGATCCCTCAAAATGCGCCAACCCAGCAAGTTGGCCACCCAGAGCGGCCTCCGCTCCTTTCCCAAGGCTCGGGGCCGGCCGCGATGGCTGGGTCTTATGTATTTCGGCCTGCGCCTTTCATTAACACGAACGCGCCATCCACAGGCGCATCGGCCTTGGGTCCGGGCACGCCCTCGGACTGGGAGCATCTTGGTCCTACTCCCGGAGATTTTGATGACGCAGCTTGGTTTCCACCAAGACAAACTTTTCCGCCCCAGGACATAATCCCACCACCGTCGGGCATCTCACCTGGGATGCCCAACATATCCGCGGCAAACGAGCCCTCGCAGTTCGTCCGTCCGAGAACGGATACAAGTGAGACAATTCCAAGTGTCAGCTGTGGTGCCCATGGGTCAGGACATGTCAGTTCGGATTCTCCCATTAGTCCATGCACAACTCACGGGGTGCAAACGCCGCCTCCGCCGACCCGTGTGGATAGTGACAGCTCTGCTGTCTCTGCTGGTGGACATTCAGAAAGCATTGATAATGTGATAGATGCATGGGCTCGCCCATTATCACCTCCATCTAAACCAGCTCAACCCGGGCTCCAGGGCCCGACATCACAACCGCAGAGTTTCTCTCAATTTAACCAGATCATCCCAGCCAAAGAGCCGGAGTCGACGCAAAAAATTCTGCCGCCTGCTGAGCATTTGAGATCAAGCTCAACCGTCCCTGTGCCCCACGTTCAAACACCTGTAAATGAGACTGCATCCAGAAAGCCAGACCCCTTCGAAGATCTGGATCCTTGGTCCAAATCGTCCTTGGAACGCTATGTTGCCATGCTACGCAAGGAAGCGGTGGCAGATTTGGATGAAGAAAGATACAGGATCTTCACAGCATTCATGGCCAAGGAGACGAAACTCCGAGAGATTCTCTATAATATTGAGCATGATGAGCCCGAGAGCTCCCCAGAGCCTCGCAGGGCTTCTAGTTCTGTGTCTCGGTCGCCATTGCCAAGGCTTGACGAAGATGAAACCCATTTTGAGACGGGACTGATACCCGTCTCATCAGAGGATAATCCAACCCCCTCTGTGACGGCAGCAACAGAGGACGGGGAGGGTGATGATGTTGACGATGTTGGCAGTGAGTATAGTGCAGGCGGACGACCCAATATCGCCAAGCAAGCCCGAAGGGGCTCGCAGTTTCAGCCAAAGTTGTCTGCACTGCTCTCGGGCCCAGAGCCAGATAAACGACTCTCAAGAACCTCGTCATTTCCTCTGTCTGCGGATGTACAGAAGCAACCTTTGGAGCCTTTGAACAGCAACCCTCCACGGCCTATCTATACTCCGTTCCAGTATACGGAAGGTCCTCAGCGAGGCTCGGACAACCTAAAGTTTGATCGCCCGGCTTACGAGGCTTATTCCGATCTACGGCAAGCATCTGCCGTAAGCGGACGGGTCATGTCAAATGCACCAGTGTCCACATCTCATCCGAGAGCCAGCACCACTTCTCCGGTTCAAAATGAACGCGACGAAACTTTCCTCGGTCTCATTCGTCATAAAAGCACCGCTTACTCTAACTCGGCTGGGCGAAACTCTGCGCCATCTCCGGCGCTGCCGGAGTCTCTACGAAAGGGCCGGCCAACCAGCCTTGTAGAAGAGCTACGCACTATGATCTGGACACCTTTAGACAAGCAATCTGAAAACTCGTGGCATATCACAACTCGGGAGGAACTCGACAAGTTCCCCGATGATTTTACCTACATCCAGCGCACAATCGATCGATGGGAAGCAGCTGCACAAGCCCGACGACAGAAACTGGACCAAGAGCGTATACTTCGCCAGGAGGAATCAGAGGAGCATATTGATGATCTCTTCAATGGGAAGGAGATTGGTTACGCGGATATCAATACTTTGGAAGAAGATTTCCGGCAAGCTGAAGCTCGGGTCCAGCTGGAAGAGGAACGACGCGAAGTAGAAGATTTCACAAAGCAAGTCTTCAATCCTTTGGATGAAGGTTTGAAAGAGGCGATCTCGGCGCTCCGCAAATCCTACGACTCTGCTCTCAGCCAGCTTGACCGTGATCAGGAAAGCAAAGGCTCGCCAACTCAGCAATGCAGCCCGTCTGTGACCATGAACATGGTCAATGACATCCACAACAAACTCGAGATCCGGTTCCAAAAACGTCTCGAAATCGCGCTTGACTGTGAGCGGCGGCGCAAAAAGGCTGAGCGGCGACCACTTGTTTTCATGGGCGATATGGCTAGTCTGCGAAAACTCGATGGAGAATTTGATCACATGGAACGGCGAAACATTCTGGAGGCGTGCAAGGACCGGGACGACCGAGCCAACCGACTCATGGATTCCTTCGACGATGCAATCTTACACGGGCTAGGTATGAATCAGAGCCTCCTAGATGAGGTTGCTTCGAAAGTAGCCCAGCTAGATCTCGCCGCCCTCCGTGCCTCCGGTCTCCCTGATTCTGAACTTGAACAGATTCTCAAGTCCGCGGCGACCTTTGTAGCGTCGCTTCGCGCCGACTCAGAGGCAATTCTTCGCAGCTCGGGTGTTGCGGACATGGCCCTCAACGACGCCGATTACGGGGTCTCCGTCGCCGAGGCACGGTATGCCAACTCGGACCCGGATATTTTCCTTCGGCTCAGGGATGAGAAGAAAAAAGAAGATGATGCTCTTCAGAAAGATTTGGACTCGAAGTTGCAGAGCATCCAGAAGGGGCCTGTGCGCATTGAGTCCACTCTTCAGCGCCTTCTTTCTGATCTAAAGAATGCTCCTCCAGCCGTGGCTCCTGTCTCTCCAGTTGAGCGCCGCTCTGCCTCAACGACTCCAATTACGGACGTGCCCTTGCCTCCAATTCTGCGCCCTTCCACTGTTGTTCCTGGTTCCGCATCAAGCCCAAAAGTTGTGGTTCAAGATGCGGACGAAGACTCGGAGCACAAAGAGAGACTTCGCAGAGCGCTAGAAGAAGCCAAGAAGCGTAATGCCAGCAGAGGTAATCATTGAGGTTTTCTCTAAATTGGTGTCTATTTGTGACTTGGAAACAATTATGGGCACATTCATGAAGCAACGATTTTTTTAGTATTTAGTATACCCTTTTGTTGTCTCTTTTCGGTTTGAGATCTTGTCATGTTCGTCTGACAGATGCGTTCATGGTGAATACCCACTTTCTGCAGAACTAGTTGAATGAAGACTAGGGTGAAGTGACTATTTCCCTATTTTCCCACGCCCACAACAACCTACCACGGAGTATTTCCGTGCATATAAACCGTTCTGGTCATAGTTTACATAGTTCCCTTTAGAAATTACACACAAGGTTATTCGTTTTTCCAAAAGTCCACTCATTCCGGAAAGCCGAAGCATGTCGTAGTTCGCATGCCAGCCTTGGTAGTTCGGATGCTTTTTCCCCACGTTACACAAAGATTCTCCTGTTACAGACCACTGCACCTCAACTTCACCACTCTCCTCTGATCCTTGCAAGCAAACTCGCTTTTATCCATCAAAACTGGAGTCTCCCTATGCCTTGAGCGTTGACCTATTCCTTCTGCTGTAGCTGCGCAATGGGGGCCAAAGTCAAGTGATTTAACGTGCAGGAAGAAAAGAACGCACAGACGATATCATCGAACCCTCGACGAGACCCAAACCCAAAGAGAAAGTAACCTTCTCCGCGCTGAGCCTGATCGGATGCGCAGAGCAAGGCACACTTTTAGGCGCCCATGGATGGCCATTGGCAGCCGATAGCGAAGCCAGAAACCCAAACGCCAGTTGCTGCCGATCAGCAGTTGCGCAGCCAAAAGTGTCTACCGCAGCTCAACAGCTTGATTAGAGTGCAACCTGGTGCTTGGACCGCATCCACATGCAGGGATCGAGGATTACCTCCAGACCCAATGCCCAGGCCAGCGGGTCGTGCTGTGCACAGCTCCCTGCTCGCAGCGCTCGGATTCGCCGCCCACTGTACTATACGATGATATCGATCCTTAAACCGAAGCCTGCGGCTGAAACATGGTGCTGCAGTCTGCGCAGGATGCTCCGGGGGGAGGACTTGACATGTCGTCTTCTGGGCCGCTTCGGCTATCCTTCGGTGATTCACTGCCGATACACTGCGCGATACGCAAGACAGGCCCTTGTTATCACCAACGTTCCTTCGATAATGATACCAAGGCATTGCGGGCGTCTATAGCTTTCTCCTCGGCTGTGCCATCCCTGGATCTCCAGATTACTTTCTTTGTCGATCAAGAAGTTTGGGCAGTTGTCTCGCTGTCAACGTACGTCACGTCACATTCGACCACGTGTATTGAATGAAGGGCCGGGGTCTGTGGGGACCTTTGATCTTTATTATTTTTCTTTGATGCAGTTGTCGCAGAAACAAAAAAGAGCCTCGGGTTCCCCGACGTATCCGAAACTCATAGCTTCTTATTCTCCACCATGGAAAGACAAGGGTGCAATCTTGGCCAAGGAGCATGGGCCAAATGGCGGGTCCAAATGCCGTTATTCTGGAGCTTCCAGAGAGTTTCGAATTCGCTTTCGGTTGCTCGGGCGGCGATCGCTTTGCTGCGCTTCTACTGCGCCTGCATCATCTCGGATGGGGCAGCATGCCTAACTGATTTTTAGTGGTTGTCTCTCCAATTCCTGCGCCTGCGGCATTTGATCCTCGTCATTCTCTACTGTGGTGCAGAGATTACGATCGGTGCCAACAGCGTCTACACAGAATACGCTACGCAAACCTTGCGCTGGCTAACTGTAGAACCAGTCAACTCGGGGCCTCGCAGATCATCATACCGCTATTAACTTTATCTTGATTTTCAGCTACACTCCTTTCCCGTGACATGCATGGGATGTGCGCAGTGTCTTTGAGCAAGGCTCTGTGTCATAGACCCATTTAGCCATCTCGGAGCCACCGACAATCTGTGCTCGGATCCCAGCCACCAAGACCCCAGATCTTTCCTCCCACCAGATCCTTTTAGTGTCTGTGCACTGGATGCTGATCGGTTGATATAGGGCATAATTAAACGTCGCGACCTTGTTAGAACATCACCTAGCCTATTGAGCCTCCCCCCTCTTCGCCACTCCCACTAAGCGCCGTTGGGAGGGTAAAAAAAGTCCTCGGCAGTCAAAGCACATCGCGACGTTGTCCACAGAATGAAAATCATACGTGACTAATTATTTAAAGCGGGCGCCAGGGAACCCCGTTCCATGGTTCAGAGTACCCGCTTCCGTCCATGGGTCGGAAGAACTCTGAGAGTCTACGAGAGTCCACAAAACACATCTGTTCGCCTTCTCCCCTTGATTTCTGGCGATTTGGAGGGTCCCCCTTTTTCGCCTTTGGCCATGTCTGCCCCAACTCGACAATTTCACAAGTTGTGCATCGGTCAGAATATGCCAGATACGGCCCAAGTGAGACCTCGCGCGGGGCCGCCGGACCCTTCCGACGACAGTGACCAGGGCAGCGAAGCCTCGTCGGAGGGGAGCTCCGGTGAAGAAGGGGTGGACGAGGAAGAGGGGGATGAGAGCACTGACGAAGACGAATCCGAATCAACTCACGAGGCCGTCCGCGCACCATCTGGGATTACCTACGACCTGAGCGAACTAGAATCCGAGTCTCAAGCCAGGGCCTTGGTGGGCTTGACCAGTCATTTCGAGGTGAACTGTCGGGTGACTCCCACCGGACATGACCTCCAGCTGTTGGATCGGCCACAGGTGCACGTTGGCTCTGAGGCAACCACTTGCACTTGCTCTGTCTTTAAGGATCACCCAGAGGAGCCGTGCCAGCACATCTTTGTGAGTGTGACTGTCTCGAAAACCATTAGGTTTGGAAGTCTCGAATCGATGCTGATACTGCCTCTTACCCCCTAAACAGTGGCTCCTCGATCAACTGCACGGCTGCTTCCTCAAGAAGCCCGAGTCGACAGAGGTAGCACTGGCTTCAGACGGACGCCCGCACAACCTGCCGCCTATTGAGGGCCTTCTCAAGGGTAATCTGGAGGCAGTTGCGAAGCATCTCAAATGGCAGTACCTACGGGATGAGGGTAACAGTACAGGTAGAGGAATGACGCGAACAGAAAAAGTACGGGACATCCTCTCTGCCTTTAGCAAAAAGACTCTTCCGGAGGACTTCCGCCAGGACTTGACAGAGACGACTGAGCAGGCAAGGACAGCAGAGGCTTGCGTGGTACAGGGCGATTTCGAGGCAACAATGTTCCGGCTGGGAGTGCACGACGACGGGGTTTTCAACAGTCTGTGCAAAGCGATGCCTGTCGAGGCTTGTGCAGCCATCTACTTCGACAAAGCGAAGGAACACTCGCGACGCCTACTTGATGACTTTGACCGATACTGCCAAACAGGCGAGTTGCCCGCAGAGCCCGTGGGCCCAAGTCTGGGTCTTTTTGAGCCTCACGAGATTGTCTCGCAACTGCAGCGTTTAGTATTCCGCATCATAACCAACATGTCCGCACGCGCACCACACAGCTCCGAAGCCGCCGTCGAAGCCCTCGTTTTGGTCCTGGACTCAGTCGTCGGTCGCAATTATGATCCTCTTTTAGGAAATCGTTTAGGCCGGGACTCTTTCAACGGCGAGGATGAGGACCAGCGCAATCTGTTCCATTTGCTCATTGGGTCGGACGAACTTGAATCGGATCCAGACGCGCGGCACTTTGTTCTCAGCGCGCTTGATGAATTGCCGCCGTCCGACCTCCACCCTGTCGCTGGGCCGCTGCGCGGCATCCTCAACAAGATCGGTCCCGAACGACGTGCCCCCAAGCTCTTTCGCCTTCATCTGGAATCGATAGTTCGCATCGCTGAATCCTACGTTCCAGATACTACAACTGGAGGACAAAAGCGGCCGGCCGGCAATGGGAATTCAGGAGGTTACTCGAAACGAACCCGATGATTTGTTTGGTTCTATTTCTTTATACGTTTGTTTCATATTCTGGGAGGCCATCGTGTTCATTCATTGCAATACCCCCCTGCATCTTTTCCCTATCAGCGACATCATTGCAGTTCGTTTTGCATATCGTTCATCTCATTACTATACTTAGGTTTGATGTACCATGATCGTGATCTCTTCCATAGCCACAATCATACGCAGCTATTACATAGCCATTACATGTATATTCCCATTACCAGTGGTAGATCGCAAACTATCACACATAAAGTTCGGGTTGCCCCAGAAACATCATATCCCATGATCATATAGTCCTATGAGGCATGTCGTCACCCAAACCCAACACTGTGGTCTTGGGAGCCCTGCATCCATGGTCCGGAAAATGAGCCGGGCGTGTCACTGCCGCCGCTCAAGAGTACTTTAACCCGATTTGGATAGGCAACCCATGGAACACTAATCAAAAAGTGGGTCGCCCACACAAGGGGACCTCCAATATTCGCGTAATCCGTGATTTTAAGAAATCAATAAAATAAAAACAGACCCTGCAGAGCGAAGATTACACCAATAACTTGACGGTCCAGGAACCACCTTCCGAAAGTCGCTTGATTATCTGTATACACTCGGATCTCGGGTATGCTCGGCTCGGCAGTTGAACATTTTGGCTCATGGTCTTGGCTTCAGACTTGGAATTAGAGTAACGCACCAGTGTCAACAGTACACGGCCAAAGGGCACAGTTTTCAATGAAGGTTCACTAATGCGCCCACAATAACTATAACTACGGAGTAAAGTAACTGTATTTCCCGCGCGCGTGGGGAACTATTTCGACGCTATGCGATATTGCGGGTCCGGGCGAATATTTGGAAAACGTGGCCTGTGTGATGTGCGACTCGGATGGGCCTCGGATCCCAGCCGAGCCTGGGCCGATGAATGTCAATGGGATTGCTTGGTCTGCGTTGTGATCCGTGCACACGGCTGCTTGTTTCTGGATGGTTTTGCATGGCATTTGGGCTAGTGCTTCTAGTGCTTGTTAGCTTGTAGGGTGGATGCTTGGGGTGGGGATCTTTTATGACTTCTACGGGAGTTTACGAGCGTTCGTTTTGGATGTCCGGGTTTGCTCGGATGGTGGGTTTCAAGATAGTTTGCGGATTGGTTGTACATGTACGGTGAGATGAAGCTGATGTTCTATCGTAGGCGTCTTGTCTCTACTACTGCGGAGCAAATAGTTAGTGTAGTATCAAGTTGTTGCACTGTCGGGCCAGATTTATACAGACGTAGTTCTAGTCTTCGAGTGAGAACAGCAAGCTTTTAGTATCGAAATCCAAATGGAATATTGGCTCTGGCACGCCAGTCATTGCTCAGTCGGATTTTGGGAGAATTATGGCAATCGATTCACGGATTTCGACCATAGAAACATCAATGCGAAGAATGAACGCCCATTCCAGACCATGGCTTCATAAAATTCACAGCAAGAGACTCAACTGCCGAAAGTTCGCTCTAGTTCTTCAGTCAGATAAGACGGTTCCTATGTATGAGAGTGTAGTTAACAGGGCTAACTCGTTTTGCAAGACTTGCAATTCGAGGACCTGCTCAGCATATTTATAGATCATTTAGGTGAGCTCAAGTCGTCTGAATACGTGGTCATAGGTCAAGCCGAGAGAATCACATGTTTTATACCTAACGCGACTCAAGGTCACTAAGTAAGACGCGATTTTTATGTCAGCCATTAAATTTCCCTCTCCCAAAGTTTGGAAAACATCGCGAAATAGCCACGTCAACCGTAATAGGCTGTCTAAGATCAGAACCAAGAAATTTAAATACTATAAATTCTCCTTGACGCGACTCAAACTGATTTCGACGCGATTTTTATGTCAGCCGTTGAATTTTTCCCCTCCTAAAAATTGGAAAACATCGCGAAATTGCCACGTCGGTTTAGACGTGACACGCGACTGATAGAGTCGATGCAAACATAGCAAATACTTTAAATAACTTTAAATCCTCCTTGACGCGACTCAGGTCGAATGGACGCGACGTTATGTCAGCCATTGAATTCTTCCCCTCCCAAAAGTTGGAAAACATCGCGAAATAGCCACGTCGCATAAATAGGTAATCCGGGGTAGTCCGGGGTCAAGTTCAATCTGGATAACTGATTAGATTGAAATAAACTCTATCTTGACGCGTATTGAGATTAGCTCATCACCAAAATTTCTCCCTCCCAAAGTTGGGAAAACATCGCGAAATTGCCACGTCGGTTGAAATGTGACACGCGACTGATGGGGGCAGATGCAAACATAGCAAATACTTTAAAATACCTTAAATTCGACCTGACGCGACTTTAGGCGCATCTTTCTCTGGTCCACTGAATTGCTCCCTCCTAAAGTTGGAAAAATATCGCCAAATGGCCACATCGGCCCAAACAGGCAATCCGGGGTAGCCCGTGAGCCATGGGATCAGTGACCGCAAGTCTAATAATTGTATGGAGCAAGTTCTATTCAGAGCCTCACGGTGAGTTAGATAGGTGCATTGGCTATCTCAGGATATTGATTTCGATATAACCCTACACTCCTTCCAGCTGAAGCTCTATCTTGGTTGTTTCTCGCCATTGTTGCCATGTACTTGATCCAAATAGTGCCTTCCTGCTTGTTTTTATCGCGAGGATATGATTCGTTTTATCTTCTTTTTCATAGGAGTTGAGTATAAAAGAACAGATATGATGATCTATATTTGGAATATTATGCATAATCTGATTGTACCTTGCATACTGTATGATTTTCCGAGCTATGAATAAGCTTAGCGCTCGGACTACGGGTCACTCCAGTATTAACAGTGGGATATGTATGTCATTATCATGGAGAGAAGTCAGCCAGGGAGGTTCAATGTCCCTTGTGACTTGCTGTGCCTATATAGAAAAAGGAAGTGCACACCTTGCTCTAGGCTTTACCAGACCCTAGTGCCAAGATTCCAAGGCTTTATCTGACGTATGGAGGAATGAAGCTTTACGCATTCTCCTAGAGGCGTGCCGCGATTGTAGCCCTGTAATTCCAGAGTAAGAATCTCTTCTGATATTTAGCTCCTTTCATGTCAAGTTCTCAGCGCAAGTGCTCTATGCAATAAATGTCACTTTAAGAATATCCTGATCTATCACAATCGTTTTCCATAAAATCCTACCCGGGTGAAGATCGGCGGGACATACGTCAAAGGGCCCGTAGGGAGTCGCAGGGATGATGGCCCCTTCCCTATGAACATTACAGATTCCCCATTGATGCAGCAAACCCGTACAAAAATGCAGGGCACTCCAATTGTGCCTTCCCTTTGGGACTTGGATTCTTCCCACTGGGAGTTTCATCTCTCACCAGATCACTTTTCACGATACTGCGATGCCTGACCTTGGCAAGAAGCTTCCAGGGCGGCCAATAGAGCCAAGGACAGCCTCGAACACACTTCGACTCTTTATTTCATTCCTTGTATTTTATATTCTTCTCATCTTCTACGCACGTGCGCGATGCTTTCGCGACCCGGGCTCAGCATTCTTCGACCCTTGGACCGCATACGACCTCTCTTATTCATCTGTGAGAATCGGCCAGGGAGATTCATATATTGAATCCTTTAACAATGAGACTACCGCAAATACAAAGTCTTCATCTGAGCCTGACCTGTGTATCGGGATCGCATCGGTCGCCAGATATGGTGTCGGCTATTTCCAGAGCACAGTCGGCACGGTTTTGGAGGGACTAAGCAACACCGAACGTGCCGATATCCATCTGATTCTCTTCATTGCGCATACCGATCCGTCGGAGCATCCATCCTACGAGGAACCTTGGCTTCATGAGCTGGCAGACCAGGTACTGCTGTACGATCCCGCGGAGGTTGACATCGATCACGTTCGATCCCTCGAGACAGATGCAGCAAAGGCTTTTGGGCGTGAGAAGGGTCTTTTTGATTATACATATCTTCTGAAGGCATGCGAAGCAGTGAATGCTCCGTATACCATGATCCTCGAGGACGATGTCGTGGCTATGGATGGTTGGTATCACCGAACCATCGGTGCTTTGGCATCAGCTGAACAGCAGACCAGGGCCTTGGGTGCATCAAAATGTGAGTTTTTGCCACATTTGGAATCGGACCCTCAACTCCGCGCCATTTTCAAATAGCTAACCAGCAACTCTTTCATCTAGGGCTGTATCTCCGCCTCTTCTATACGGAGGAATTCTTCGGCTGGAACTCCGAAGACTGGCCGATCTTCCTCTCTTACTCAATCCTCGCGGTCTGTCTAGTTGCATGCGCTTGCTCGGGCGCACGACAATGTCAGCCTCGCCTCCACTCCCGACTCTCAACTAGGACCATTTTTATGTTCAGCGGCATCTGCACGCCTCTCCTGATCGGATTATTCTTTGCTGCTGGTCGTGTATCAATGGTTCCTATTCAGCAAGGTGTACACCAGATGCCTCGCTTTGGCTGCTGCTCGCAGGCTTTCGTCTTTCCGCGTTCAAGGGTCCCGGATCTCGTTGATTTGTATCAGTCAAAGCACATCGGGTATGTGGATACAATAACGGAGGAGTTTGCCGATGCGGAAAATGAGATCCGCTGGGCGGTGACTCCTATTATTATGCAGCATGCTGGGCGGAGAAGCTCAAAGGGTGTGAACAAGGACACCAACACCCTGCTGAGACATAAGAGCAAAGGCGAATTGTCGGAGGTAGAGAAGCTGTGGAATTTCGGGTTCGAGCTGAACGATGCGGATGCATTGCGTTCAGAGCATAAATTTTTCAGTGGTGGATCGGTTTAAGTATATATATCCCGTGTTTGTTCGTGTATATAGCCCTGATGGGAGATCAGTTCAGAGATAACATTTGCGCATGATCTCGGTTGGCCTGTTTTGGCTAATATTGCCATTTCTGTCCGCTTTCTTTAACAAGGAGGCCGGCTGGCCCAATGGCAAGGCGCTTGACTACGAATCAAGAGATTGCAGGTTCGACCCCTGCGTCGGTCAATTCTTTTTTGTTTTTGTCCTGTTCATGTGGGACGAACCATGACATCCTTTTTGTTCTATTTCGAAGTTTTTAATAAACAGAAATATATACTTTTTGCTAGATTATACAGGGGAAAAGTCTCATCACATAATAGTGTAACAAAAATCAACTTAAGAAATTTTAGGATGCATGTCGCTAGTTAGTGGAAATATATACATCCAAGTACGGACCACGACCACCACGAGATCGAATTCCTAGTAGAAAAATTTCTTCAAATAAGCATAAATCATCCCATGAATATAAAGAAGATGGAAGCTACCATAATACACCTTAAATACATATATATCACTCATCCTGAAAGGTCCAAAACAACCCGACCCTGCAACTTACCCTCCTCCATCTCCTTAAAGACCCCAGTCAAAGCATCCATCTTCTCAGTCCGATAATGCGCCTTAATAATCCCCCTCGCAGCAAAATCCATAGTCTCAATAGCCTCAGTGCGGTTTCCAACCGCCGAACCAGTAATAGTAGCATGCTTGTTAATAAAAGTAGAAGGGAACGCCGTAGCAATAGCCTGCGGCTCATTCTCGGGAATACCAACACAGACAAGAGTACCATTAAAGCGCAACAAAGGCAGAGCCTGAGCATACGCAGCATTCGCAGCCGTACACACAATAGCAGCATGAGCACCCAGCCCATCCGTCAACGACTGAACATGCTTCGTCAATGCCTCGCCCTTGTCGTCCTTGGGGAACTTGGTGATATCGATGAAATGCTCCGCGCCGGATTCCTTAACTAGCTCTTCTTTACTGCCATGGTCGATTCCAATGACGCGTAGGCCCATGCCCCTGCTGGCGAGTTGCACGGCGATGTGGCCTAGTCCACCGCCGGCGCCGGAGATTATCACCCACTGGCCTGGGCGGGCATGGCTGCGCTTGAGAGCTGAGTATACGGTTACGCCGGCGCATAGCATTGGCGCTGCTTCGGCCGAGTCTAGGCCGTCTGGGATTGGGGTTACGTAGTTTGCTGGTCCCAGGGTGTATTGTTGGAATGTTCCTGGGGTGTAGTAGCCGGATACTTTTCCGTTGAAGCAGAGTCCGTCAGAGCCTGCTTGGCAGGGTTCTTTTGAGATGGATGTTAGTCGCTATTTGTTTCTGCCTAGAAGGGGGTATAGGTGGGGAACATACGGCAATGGCCGCATGCGCTAGAGACCCATTTCACTCCGACTCGGTCGCCGATTTTCAGGTTTGAGGATTCCGTGCCTGCGCCGAGCTTGACGATCTTGCCGACGCCTTCGTGGCCGCCTACCTGGCCTGGCTGGGTTGGGAATGGGAGCATGCTCCACTGGGAAAATTAGTTGGGATTCACTGGTTCAAAAACGGATAATCCGCCCTTACGGTATTGGTCATGATGCCATAGTCAGAGTGGCACACGCCTGAGTGGGTTCTATTGAAATTTTCGTTAGTATTCACTAGAACCAGTAGGCAGGAGAAGACAAACATATTGATTAGAACCTCACCGGCACCAGGCTCGGGCACGTCAATCTCTACGACCTGAGTCGAGACTGTGCCAGGCTTATCAAAGATAACAGCCTTCTGCTTCTTGGGGACTTCGATAGCAGTGGTAGTCATTGCTATTGCGATCCGGTTATTGACAAGCAATAGAGGGAATGGAAATAAATATAGATAAATTCAGTTAGGTAGTGCAAAGTGTGAGAAATGCTTGCAAGAGGAAACTGAGAGCGGAAGGGAGCGGTATTTAGCAATCCCACGTTGAAAGAGGGGACGAATGTAGAGGCGTTATCGGAACCACGGATGATTGGCATTCGGTGCACTGCTGCTATGCACAGTCGGTTATGCCTCGGAACATGCGACGTCGCATCATAACTTTTACATGTAGCTCCACATAGTGCGGGGATGTGGAGTCGGGAACCCAACCTCGGTCGCTATACTTGGCTTCATGCATTCACTAAAGACAAACAGCCTTTTTGGACGGTATTTGATAGGGACAAAATAGTAAACTGCAGGATATAGATAGGAGATTCCATCAAGGTCCCCTAGTATGCTTTGACAGCTGTCATTGGCCAGTGCCGAATATAACTTACTGATTAAGGTTTACTATCTATATCTACCTCTCCCTATGGACCTAAATGGAAAAGCGATGAATATCACGAGAATCTAATACCTACAGTCATTCTTGTACTATCCGTGGATACAATAAACCGGGCAAACTTCCCCAGATATCCACCATACCCTCTACATTGAACAGTCTCTACAAGTGCATGTCAGATTTTACGGATGTTTCAGCAAAGAATAATCTGTCACTGGTCAAAGCCAAGATTCATTTTGAAACCAATTGGTGGAGAACATAGGGCCTTCCCAATTACCCAAATTGCCTAATGTCTCCCGTTTCTTGGACCTGTCCAGAGCTGGATCATGATCTTTCCAAATTGTATCCTGACTGGGAGGCTTCCAGCCACTCACACCAAATGTTTTGGGGGTCTTTCTTTGGGTTTGTCATTGCTTTCTAAATGGATCTCCGCATTTTTTCAACTCTGGTCAGAAAAGGTTCTTCATTGGAACTCGTCTTTTTTGACCAGCATTGAGGAAACACCGGGAATATCCTGCCAATCCGTTTGGTCGGGCTTCTGACGAGCGATGGTTGCCCAAATAAGTGTCCAATCTTGGTCAGAAACGACGTAGGCGTGCGTCGTAAAGGAATATTTCCCGTGCCATGCGTGGCGCGATTTGATATTAAGCGTTATGTGCGATCCTGCGGGGTCCTTAACGAAGAATCCTGTCTCGTTTTCTTGTGGTGCAATGCACACCAGATCTAGAAAGTCGAAGCTTGTCAGGACGATACTAATACCATCTGGAGTCTGAGGCCCATAAAATCCTCCAAGGATGAAGTATATGATAAGGGACAGACTGACCTGACGAAGATTGCCCGGGGGCAGATCTTGAGCGAGGACGCAGCGTGATAGGCTAGATGGGTGATTGCACGCAACGTTTCTTCGTCTCGAGGCTTCTGTTCATCGTAGAAGAAGAACTCGACCTTTTTCTTGGCCATGATTGTGGATTTCGATGAAAGGAGTTAGGAATAATGGGAACGTGACCGAAAGATAGGGATACGATAAAACTGAAGCCGTAGAAGGGTCGGGGAGGATAAAGCGTTTGAGTACGAAGCTTGGCTATGATTCTATGCCACATACAAAACCACCCGCTCGGAATGTTAGCAAAGGAACAAGCACAGGAGAAAATTCTGAATAGAACTAGCACGATTAGGCTTACCAGGATGTGGATCTCAAAATGCAAGTCTGCATGGGCGTGCCTGGTTTGTGGTTGTGGTTGTGGTTGTGGCTGGAGCAGAGAGACACGGTTTTAACCGGAGCAGAAGAGACTGCATAGACAACAGGACATACGTGTAGTACGCTGATAGTGAGTGTCCTTGACGTGGTCAATGTGTCTAGTGGTGTTGAGTTATTTACTCCAAAGTGTGTCTTGCGAATGATCTTGTAGGACAGGGAGTGCAGAGCCACCATGCGGACAAGTGAGGACATGTTCTAGTGAGACGTGTAGCGAAAAAGAGACATCTTTCTTCTCGCATAGCAATCAATCGATTTTCACCATTCTTCTGCAACATGCTACCATCAGTACCCATCTCCCTTCGAAGGATAAGCACCATCTGCATTGAACCCGCCTAGCGTTCTCTTGGTCTGCGTCTCTTTTAATGATCCTCCGGCCTCGAGATGCCCCTGCTAACAAGGTTGACATGTCCCTTACGAGCGTCTCGCACATCCCTCGGCGCCATTCTTTTCGTTTACCTCCTAAAGACGTGACATGTCAAGGCTTCCGTCCCGATACTAATCAAGTATCGATGGAAATGGCAACAGGAGGGATAAATCTTGATTGCAGACATCATCTGTTTCCGACGATTGGGTTCCAACCGGAGACGCTACAGAATAGTCCGGTTTGCTTTCAAAAGTGTTACGAGAGCCAGGCTACTGATAGAGACAGGTGCTTGGAGAACTAGCGACGACGAAACGTGAGCGATCGATAGCCTAACTCCCTGCCCAAAGTGATATAAAACAGCCCATGCTTCTATTAACTGCGTATTTGTAGTCAAGGATGGAGCTACAGGAACGTGAGAGGCCGTGAGCCCGAGTGTCTTTTGCAGCATTGCAACCAGGAGAGCGGCGACTGGATGGGAACTTCTTGCGGGCAAGCGACAAGTAGCCTTCTTTTCTTGTTGATTAGCGGTCTGCCCGCTTTTGATCTTCAAAGCCAGTGGTGGTAGGCGTGTGGCCGCCTGTAGTTTACAATTTGCCACATGAGCTCAATCGAAAGAGCTTAAGACGACAAATTTCCTTATATCCATGTCCCTAGATCTGTACGGTCTGTTAGGACTAATGGAACTGGACCTACAAATGACAGATAATCTACGTGCAGTCACTTCCGGTCCTCGATACTCGCGATGAAATCGAAAACAAAACGTCGTTCGATGGAGAAAGCAAGAAGCAGATTCGGCTTTGGAAGTCATGGAAAAACGGAGGAGACTACGCTAATTGTGAGAAACTGGAGGAAGTTTTGGCTACATTTTGTGCTTGCAAGATCGGACGTCTATACTCAATCTGATGCCTAAAAGCTGACCGAAGTTGGAGGCGATGTCTTTTGTGAGGGCTGTGACGGTTTCATCGATTGTGAGACTTAAGAAACGGGGGAAAAATTGATCTAATCATTGACAGGCAGATAGAATTCTATCGAGACATCAACGTGCGGAGGGCGGATGAAGAGAGACGGAGCGCTGATCTAAAACCATAACCTATTCGTCTCGAATCCTTCTATCCGTCTATGAGATATGCTATTACAAAAGACCGCACAGGCTGATACATGCATAGATAACGGAGAACCCAAATGAGAAGAAGGTAGCATGAAAATCCTTGGTCAAACATCCAGAAATTTCCTATCGAACCCAGCTTGCATGCGTACCAGGACAGCCGCATGACAATGGGAATTTTGAGACCCAGGACCTGTTCAAGAAAAGAAAAGGAGAGCCGTGAATGCCGAGTCGGCGCTCCAATTAAATTACATACTTGAAAATGTCAGCGAAAAAAGAACTTTCACTATCCCGGATTGCCATTATGAACTTACTGGAATGAACAAGTACGGAACTTCTCGCTCATAACGCTTCCAAGCCTCGCCGTACTTTCTCCGACATCTGCTGATATCCCTGTTGGTGCGGTGGATGATCATAACCATGAAAAAGATGAAGTAGAACCAAGGGAATGGGCTCCTATCAATAGAAAATTAGTGCAAGTTCTTTGACATAGTTTAGCACCTAAAAATTTCTTACTTGAAACCGGTGATCAGACCCCAAGACATAGAAAAGAACATGTCAGGGACATAGTTCGGCTTTCGGATAATTGCGAACCAGCCATCAACCATGATGTGATCGCCGGTATCTGTCTCGATTGTCTTGGGGTTCTCAACAGCCTGCCATGGCACTTGAGGGAAAGTGTTCCGCTTAACGAGCTGGCCCTTTGCCTTGTGACGGAATGCGTTCTTCTGGCCATTTGCGCTATCCC
Source organism: Penicillium arizonense (assembly GCF_001773325.1). NCBI lineage: Eukaryota > Fungi > Ascomycota > Eurotiomycetes > Eurotiales > Aspergillaceae > Penicillium > Penicillium arizonense. The sequence continues at coordinate 182,858 of NW_019173285.1, read as the reverse complement.
ACATCCAATAGAAGAAGATGTACAGAGCGGAGAATGCTGCCAGGGCATAACGGTTCCAGTGATACTCGGACGGGTGGTGGTTGGCCAAGTAAAGTGCACAATGGCAATAGCTGAAGGGCACACCGGCCAAATTCCAGAATGTTAGCAAAAAGCCCAGCTTTTCAAAGTACATGTCCCTGTTTAGTGTGAGCTTTGCTGAGAGCATTGTTCTATAGTTATGATTGGCTCACCAGCTGGTAATAATCATCTGCTCAGCCTTAGCACAAGCGTTGGCGTACAAGTAATGAGCTCCAGCCAAGAAAACCACTTCCGCAGAGACATAGCCATAACTTTCGTATTGGCGAGCAGCCACAGAGCAGGTGATAAGGAACAGAATGAACCACGGAATCCGGACCTCGTAGAACATTTTGAAGTCCAAAATACCAATACGAGGGTTCAGCTCAACGCCTATAAAGAAGTCATAAATGGGAGAGCCGGACAGCCTGTGGGTTCGTCCGCGGACGATAGCTTGGATGTAGACGATGAAGCTATTTAGGAAACCAGACAGAATAGCAACACTCATGATAGGCCCAAACTCATCAATCAACGTATACAATGGGAAGACGCCAGTAACATGCAGGACAGCAGCGATGGCGAGTGTAGCATAGAAGCTACAATATGCAGAGCAGTAGTAGGGAAGCCTCTTGCCGCCTTCGTGACTTAACGGGCGTCCAAAGTTCGAAACTCCGGGCATGTAGCAGTACATGACTGCCTCTAGGATAAAGAATGTCCAGAAGATTGCCCATGCTTTTGCGGTAGGATAGGCTCCCTCGTAGACCAACTGACACAGGTGACGGCCAAAGTCTGCCCATGTCTGGTTGGACTCGGGCAGAGGGAGCATGCCATCGTAGTATGTCGCTCCAATCCACATGTACCACATCAACAGAGGGAAGCCAGTAATCAATAGCATTGCACCAAGCGAGCCGCCAAACTCGAACTCGTCTGACGCGCCATCAGTGAACTTCGTTGCTGTAGTTGATCCATTCTCTTTGCCGCCCTTAGCTGGTACAGCCACAGCAGGGTCTCTCTGTTTGACAGCCATGGCGAACGAGGTGAGTGAAGAATGCACAAAGATGTCTCAGTGGAAAGATATTTATCCCCTGGTATTTATTGCAATGGAATAAGGTGACTATTTGTAAATCTAGCTTCTATAGTAGGTAATCGCCGCTGCTAACTTAATGCAATTTAGCTGTCTTCTTGAAGTAATCTATCTTGGCACTTACAGGCAATACTGATATACCCACCTGATAGAAGCTCCTGTCACATTTTGCGACAAGTTAGGCGAGGTTTGGTGCTAAGAATTTGGGGAGCCAAGGTAATTTTGGATTCTGACTGCGTTTCGGCGAAGCCTAGCCTAGTTATGCATTATTCAGGGGTAATACCGGCTCCCGGGGCTGTTTCAATTTTGAATCTAGATAGATTGTCTTAGAAATGAGTAGCAGATGCCAAGACGCTGGGCATCTCATCAGAAGGAAGTCTACCAATAAAAATTATCACATTATGCGAGGCCGGCGTATACCTACAGGACGTATACCTACATGGAATATACCTACGGAACGTATACCTACTTGGCGTATACCTACAGGGCGTATACCTACATGGTGTATACCTACTTGGCGTATACCTACAGGACGTTTACCTACATGGAGTATACCTACATGTAGGTATTCATCTAGGCAGTAGTAGCAAAGTTCTAAGTAATTGGTCTCCAACCCGGATGTAATTTACATCAAGAACCGAGGCATATACTTTAGGCTCTCGGACCCACCGAGCAGAGGGAGATCACACACTTATCAGGATGACTGAGTATCAACTTGACCATGTTTACTACCCACTCCTTAGCTTGCAGCATCTAACTTACATAAAGCTGCTACAATACCATTGCATACATCCTGGGTTCCCACTGGGAGGAGGATTATCGAGGATCGCCAGGGAACGAGGCTCACATTCCAGACCAGTGTAATTTCGGCCCTTCTTCTTCCTTGAATATAGTCAATGAATGCCAAAGATATTCGGGGTCATTAACTATGTATTTTATGCAAATGCTATATCCAATCGCATTAACAAACTCTATTTACATCAGTTCAAGCATAAGACGCCCAGCCACAGTATAGAACAGCAAGATTCCTCTCATCAGTCGCTTGCTGAATCAGTTCATTGACAGTAGCGGTGACACTCAGAGTCTTACTCAACTTCTTGGCTACTACAGTCAAGGCTCGATCAGCCTCACTGGGCTCGTTCCTCGAAGAGGTATCAGCCACACCAGCACCAGGCAGTAGAGGAGGCCCATCGCCAGCTTCTTGATTATCCTGCATCTTTTTCATACGCAGAGGCGAGACAGTCCAGCTGTACAAGGGATCATAGCGCAGAACATCGAGGATGGTCATGATGCTATACGACTCTTGGCGGAGTGCCTCAAGGGTAAACTCACAGCAGCGCCGGAAGACACCTTCGGTCTCGGTGATGCCAAATCCATCAACTAGGTCGCGTGTCAGACGGAAGGGGACTACTTCAGGAACGGGCAGGATGCGGCCTTGTTCAAATGCAACACCAAGATCGATGTGCACGACTTCTCCGGTCTTTTCGTCCAGTAGAATGTTGTGTCCGTGCCTATCACCGAGACCCAGAACGTGGCCGAGGATTGAGATTGCGGCTGTACTCCTAGTGTAGGAAAGCCGCTTGCTGAACCAGTCATCTGGGTTGTTAAATTTCTCCATGAAAAAATATTTCATCACCGGATGGAAATGTTCGGTCACTTGCCGATAGGTCCTGACGCGTTGCTCAAAGGATCTGGTCTGGACATCGGCAATGTGTTTGCGACAGGAATTGGGCTTCATGTCCTTGGGGAAGTACTTTTGATGGGCTGGCATCAGGTAGTCGTGTAGGGGGATGGTGTTGGGGACGAATTCAATGATTCCGGCATTGGAGGTCAACGGAAGAACCTTGTAGGTCCGAATACCTAGCTTCCGTTGGCGCGTAGGCTGATGGTCTTTCAAGAGACTGCTAACTTGTTCGAAAACTTGTTCCATGATGGCGTCTTGACGCAGGTCATCATTTCCTCCCTTGTACTGTTGATTTGGTCAGTTTAATTCTAATCAGCGGTGCAGAAAAAAGGCATCTGAATATAGAGGAAAAGACTGAGGGAGGGAGAATACATACCAGCTGTTTGTAGCGCTCGCCATTAGAGGCAACGGCAGTGACAATCTTCGGCGCACTGACGCCAGAGGCAATGGTAAATTCGGGAGAGAACTTGGCAACCGTCGGAACATGACTATAGTCACAATCCACGCGGAGTTCAATCTTCATAGTAGGTGGTGGCAGTTTATAAGTGATGACATCTTGTCCGAGGCGCTGTCCAGTCGCGAGGGTTTTCAATGGAACTTTGGCGCCGCTCTTGAACTTGCTGTCTGGTCTGTCGACTGCGAATCGCACGTAGCTAATGTTCACATTGTGCACAGCGACCCAAGTGGGACCAATCTGGCCGTCGCTTTTAAGACGATCCACAAGCTGGTTTGCAGCACGGAAGCGCGAGACAGACGACTGATCTTTACCGCCCTTCGACTTGCTGCTGGCGAAGATTTGGTACATTCCGTGGAAGGGGTGCTCAATGCATATCCTGAAGACCAATTGCGTGAGCAGTCTTTGGAAGTCATCAGAGACATCAAGCAAACGAGAGGATAACTGGTTCATCAAAGGTGCAAATTTGCGACTTGGTACCTCATCGAGGTATCGGGAGACAGCCACATTCGCTGTTTTGATGTCTGACTTGTCGAGCCAGAGTGCGCAGAAACGTAGAGCATCATTGTTGTAGGTATCGCTTTCTCTCAAACAAAGAAGGTAATTTTCGAGACATTGTTGGAGGAACGCTTCTCGGCTTCGCAGCAAACGTTGATACTCACGGTCGTCAAGATCAAACCATTGTTTCGCTTTAGCACGGTAGTTCTTCAAGTACTCTCTCTCCTTGCCCGTGGCGTTCTTCATCATCTCCTCGAGGCCATGGACTTCTTTCTCCTTGCGGTCACGAAGTTGCTCCACTCGCTTAAAATCTTCCAGCCCATCGGGATTCAAGAGCTGCTGATCACAGAAGGTTGCAAATCCATGATAGACTCGCCCAGCCTCTTCTCCGTCGGAGATTCCTTTGAGTTCTTTGACTGCAGGGTATAAGTAGTCTTGGAGAATAGAGTCGGGCTTTTCCAAGCGTGCCTCAGCGACATGATGACCCTAACGCAAAACGAATTAGTCATATGCTGGGTATTATCTAAATGAGGATGAATTTTACCAAAGTTACAAGCAGTTCAGGCCGACTGAGTGGAATTGCTTGGTTGTGGAGATCATTTTGGCCCTTCAAATGCTGAAGCATGCGGATTGACGCTGTCATTTCGCCTTGGTCCCAAAGAACATTGGCGAGGTCGAATTTTGCGGCTCCTTCAATATTCATCCCCAAAGCTGCACAAGGCTCGGCAAGCTTCGAAAGGTTCATTGCAGATTTTAGTGATGCCTGAGAGATGCCGTGACTTCTAGTCACTTCCAGCGATTGGCGGATGACTTTCGCCTCTAATAACCGGGAATCATCGAGACTCAGCCGTGATGATGATTTGAGAACATCATTTTTCCTGACCGACGAGAACAATGCCTCATGCCATGACAAGATTTCGCCAACCTCATGATAGCTACTCAGGTTAGCATGCGTCCAATAGCCGCTAGTCGAATACTCACCTTTCGGTTTTCAGCCAGCTGCTTCTCGCCATTATCTTTTTCCATTCGGCCTCCATCTCTTCAGGACTCGCAGAGTGTAGAGTATCACTGATCTCGGTCATGATACCAAGTGCGCGCATCGAAGTGCGCAACTGGATGGCGGAACGATTGTTTTCTATGAGAGAATCAAGGGTAGTCAACAGCCCATTTTCGACTGAGCTGGTGACCTCGAGCAGAGAACCAGACGAGTTGAGACTCTGGAAAGCTCGGAAGACAGTTGCTGATGGCGATGTATCTAAGGGCGAGACTGGAATATCCCAGTTTTGAAGACTGGTGGCTGCTTGCAACATGCTATCAACTGCCACAGGGGAATCCTTTGTACCACTGGAAGCGGAAAGCATTGTGTTGGCGATTCCCTGGAGATTTGTTGCATTCAATGCCTTCAAAACCCCATAGGAGTCTGCACTGTCTGACATCTGTATCCCACTGTCATATTGGGCGCTCTGGAACAGAAGATTTTTGAATCCAGAGCCTTCGTACTCCAACCGTTCCATCACGCTGGTCAGCGATGAACTTTGCTGAATACCATAGAACAAGTCCGGATCATCTATGTTCTTGAAAACATCATGAAGTAGAGCAGATGGTGGCTCATATTTGACAACAGATGACCGACGGGACCCTGAAACCACCTTGGAGGCCTGAATTTCTAGGAAAAGTAGAGAAGTTTTCTGCAGCCCGCAACGATGTGCCGCAGAAGACGCCTCTCTAAAGTCGATATCAAGCCATTTATCGCGTTGGACAATGGTTGATTCATCAGGAACAGGTTGGTTGTGAAGGTAGAGAATGCAACTTATCACAAGCTGTGCGTGAGGCAATGTATCCTCGCACACCTCGCACAAGACCTCTTTGAACACGGCAGAAACAGCCTCTCGAGTTTCTCCCTTGTCTCCCTTTGCTTGTCTCTCTGACAGCAAGACATCGTGAATCACATAGGGCAACAGCTGTACCGCCAGGCCAGGGGCGGCGTTGAGGATCTTGCGAAGAGACCCGATAACAGGATCATCCAAGGCAGCAGTCGACAAAAGCAGCGAAACGTCACGAGCCCATTCCGCAACTGGGATCGCAGATGGGCTGATTAGTGCCTTTTGGCATCTTTTCTCCTCCAGGGTTGAGAGCTCTATGGCAGGGCAATTGTACGGGTTCCAGATGAGTGCTTTCATCAAAGATTCAGGTATCACATCGCCACAGCCTTGGAAATCTGGAAAGTTTGCGATGTTGCTGACAATGAGCTGCAAGGTTCGCTCAACCAAGCCAGCTTCGAGGTGATTTTGATTGTGCAGCATGTCACAAAGGACCCGAAGAATCCTGGCTTTGGAGTGGCAGAAAATATCGGATGACAAGCAAGACTCAGAATCCTCAAACAAGGAGAGGTCTTGTTCCCGCAGGAGAAGTTGATTGATCTTGCCAGTGGCAGCAAAGGATCGGCCGATGACCCGGGCAGCCCATAGTCGATATTGAGGCCCGCCATTGAAATTGTGCAGCGTATGCCACAGAGAAACAACATGTGAAGCAGGGTCCACATCTTCATTCAGGGACCGATCATCAGCATCAGAAGTCCCAAATTCAGGACATAAGAGCGAAAGAACAAGGTCAGCTACAGGCCTGCTGAGCAGTGATGTCGCAGAATCGCGGTCTTTGAGTACTTCGAAGACCAACTCTTTCCCGATGTGTCCATCTGCGGAACTCTTAGATGTCGAAAATTGCTCAGCTAGGCTCACTAGCTTATCAAACGACTGTTTCGTCTTTGTGTCCCAATCCGAGGAAAGCAGGTCTCCGAAGAGTCCTACCAGCCACTGATAGAATTTTTGGGTATTTGACTGCACCGTTCTAAACTGGCTTTCCTGGGTCGTATTTTCCGGAGACGATAGGAAGAGTCTGCGGAGAGTAACCAGCGTTGAGACAGCAGTTCCAGCAGTGAACCCTGGATTTTCTTGGAGGTATGGTTTCCCTTTTTCAAGCAAATACCAGAATATTCCAAGGGCATCTTCAGAACAGTGAACGTCATTTAGGAAGGGCCGTAGGGAGTTGAGCGCCATTTCTAGTGGATAGTCTTGAAGGATCATGGGACCAGACACACACACAAGAATCCGTATTTTGCGGATGACAGAGCAAGCATGAAGTGAGCCAAGGGCAGGATGTATCGATTCAAGAAGCGAGCGACAGACAAAAGAAACCAGCGATGGAGTCCATATTGATTCAAGTTCGAATCCAGTGCGTTTGCAAAGGAACTCGAGCTCATCCAGCAGATATCGTGCTCGGAACGAGGGCTGCTGATTTGCGGGCAGCACATTTTGAGACGCGCTCTTGCTGACAATCTGCACCTGGATATCATGTGCGTAGCCAAAGCTTGCACGCTTGGAAAATGCTCTTTCAATTTGGTCATAGTAGTCGAGGGACTTGAAAAAGGCTGCAACGATTGACGGAAACTGGCTTTCAACCTGCATCATGAACTGGTCTGCACCTAGCAGCTTTCTAAGCCGAATCTCGACTCCTTTGGGTTGGCTGCCTTGCCCTGGAGGGGTGCTGATATCCCGCGCAATGCTGTATGCCTCTGCCTTGTGGAAAGAGCCCACTAAGAGTTCAAGATGCGGCACATCAAGATGTTTCGCCAATTCAATTGTCTCCTGTTCCCTGGCGCGCATCATCATTTGGCCAACGATTTCGTCTTTGACGTCAATCAACATCTCCCGAAGGTTGTCGTATCCAAATATACTGAAGGGCATCGCCATTATGCTTTGAGTCTCGGTCCAAGTGTACAGTATTTGAGACGAGAAAAGACGGAATAGTTCCTTGGCATCCCGCAGGCCAAGGCTCTGGGAGACAGAGACAATGCATCTTTCAGCGTACCACAGAGACGAAGAAACTTGAGCTGGGGTCTCAAACAGATGATAAATACTTCTGCGCAGCAACGTATGCCACCGAGAAGCCAGTTGGGAAAGCACAAAAAGGCGGACTGCGATACCTTCGATCCATTCTGGATCACGAGGCAAGCTTTCTAGAACGTCATCAAAGATAGCGTCATGGTCTTTCAGGAGGAAGCGCTCAAACAGCGTTGGGATGAATTTGGCAACGGTGAACTTGACCTGAACGTCTCCCTCCCGGAGGATGGTGAACAGACTTGTTCGGGGGGAGGGAAGAGACTGCTCATTGCCGTATGAAGGGGAAGTGCTCATGACACCCCGGATGAGTTCAGCCAATGCAATGTAGGCTTTTGGAGCAGCTCGTTTGCGGACCAAGAGCACTTCAATGAACCAACTATACAAGTCCATGGCCGAATCCTTCAAGTTCTCATCGGGCCCATTTGTCCAGGAATTGACAAAGCTGGTCATCATGCGAATGCAAAGGCAATGCGAAGCTTCACATCGCTCCATTTCATATGACTGTAAGCATTTTTCACCCAAGTCTTCCAAGATGGACAATAATTCGGAAGGCGCCAAGTTTGAGCAATGGCGATAAATCTCGGGTAGCAAGTTCTGGGCCGACAGGAGATCAGCTTCATCGAGGCTTGTCAGGTAATCAACAAGACCTGTTCCCCATAGATGACCAGAATTTGGGTCTGCCTCAGCCTTTAGAAATATCGATAGTTGGATGGTCACACATAGTTGGAATGTGATGGGATCTAGGAACAACGACGAAGCGTTCCGATTCGTGGAAATGATTGTTTCATGGATTGCCAACTGAGCTTGATCATTCACCAACCGGTCATCCAAATCCATAGGATCATGACCTCCGGAAGACTGAGCTCTTGAGTCTTGACGAAGCTGTTCAAGGACTTTGGAAAGTGGAGTAAAAAGCTCCTTGAGACTACCCCGAATAGTGGAAGGAGTACCAGAGCTCAACAAAGTGCCAAGAAGAGGTGACAGCAATTCTAAACATGAATGAATGTACCTTGATTCATGCGTTTCCAGGAAATTGCATATGGCGTCCCATAGGGCCCGACAATTTTGCTGTAAATCTCGCGATCGAATCTGTACCGACTGGGGGAGGCATGCCATGAAAAGCGAAGTCACAATACAAAAAGAAGCCAGGATCTGCAAGTTCTCCGGGGATATAATTGATCTGTCCTCGTTCATGACGCGCCATGCCTGCGAGAATGTCTCACATCTCGCCCGAAGCAAATCCAATATCACTGTATCGTCAGGGTCTTGCCGGGAGGATTGTTCCAAACACCACGATTCATGCGGGACCCAGGGGTTGGCATGATGAGTGACAGTGGCAGAATCTATATGGAAGGCATATTCCAACAACTCGGAGTTCTCATGGAAAAAGAACCACTTCCGAGTTATCAGGCCAGTTGGACCTCCCGAAAAGCTTCCCGAAGGACCCGTCAATTTGGTTGATTGATGTGGAGAGATAGAGAAAGGTCGGTTAGTGCATGATGAGAAGAGACCCAATAGGTCCAAAGGGCGAGCGTACACAGCAACTCGAGCCGTTTGAATGCGATCAGTCACAGAGCCAACAGTCCAAACGTCTCTTAACCAGCCACAGATCTGCATCGACGCCTTCTGGGCTGATCCAGGATCTAGTTGTGTCCTCGACTGTGCAATGAACGCCCATAGTCTCAGTGATGAGTCTGATATGGCAGCTGGTCCATTCAAGTTGGCAGAAGACAAGATTGAACGTGTCGTTTCCATTGCATCAGAATACTCCAATAAGCCGGACTGGAGCACCACATCCATCAGATTACATGCAGCTCTTGATGTGACTGGGGAGGAGAATGCGCGCACAGTCAAGTCGACCACTCGTGGCCAATGATTTTGAAGCTCCGGCGACTTTGCAGTCGTCCCGCTTGCAATACTGTTTGTCTCATAATTAGCCTGAAGCGGTGGATCCAGATATGAGAGGAACATACCTTGCCAGAGCAACCATTGTCCAAGACGATACAGAAGCATGGTCGTCGGTGATGCTTGGAACTAGCCGCTTAAAGAAGGAGATTTTGGTTTCTGGGTCGAGCTTGGGTTCAACGAAAGGCACAAGCTGTAATGCACAAATTCTTCGGGTGCTAGTTGCAGATGTGGAGTCACGAAGAACATCCTGAAGCTCAGAGCTGAAGCGCTGCCTTTTGTTCGAATCTCCGCGTGGTGACCCAAGGTTCTTGACACGAGTATTGATATCATCCGAGAGCTTCAATAACTCTGCAATGATCCAGATGAGGGTCCAGTTGAACTCCGATTTAGCATTTCCGAGACGAGGTCCATATATTGGCCGGCTCTGCTCTGCAATCGCATTCTGGTAGAAAATTATGTCGTCGATCTGTAGGGCCTCTTTTTCGGAACGCCTCACATACTCAGAGTGGAGTGAATTCGCTAACACTTCCACATCATGCGCCAAAGATTCGGACGGATCTCTTCCAGCTGTATCCACTAGTATGATAATGGACAGCATTAACGTGACAAGCAACTCATCCTTGAGGCCCTGTAGCTTGGTGGACGACCATAGACGTCGGATTACTGGAACCAGGCTCAACAAAGATGAGCGGACAAGCTCGGTCTGATCAAACATGACTTTAGTAATGACTGCATTAATGCTACTGAAGGCGAGCTGGTGCGTATTCCCAGCTACGATTGAGGGCGACGTAACAAAATCAACCAGTCCATGAAGGATGCTATTCGCTGTGTTTTGAATAGGAGGGTGGAGGACGGCTGTCAGAAGTTGGATACAAAGCACGAGCGACTCTTGGACATTTCTGTTGCCGCTGTGACCTTCTCTGCTAGTTGGGGCAGGGGTCATTCGCGAGGGAGTCGAACGGCTGTCGCTAGCATCCGGGTCTTCGTGGGCAGACCGATAACAGCTTCGAATGCTTAGCTGACTTTCGTTTTCCCGAAGACCAATACCAGCAAGGCAAAAACTTATAAGGTTTTCCCAGTCCTCCTCATCAAGATGCTCTGCATGTGGACGGTAGCGTAGAAGCGACGCCAAACACTTGGTGTAGTCCGCACTCAGATGGTCCCATAGGCCTTCCCCAGGGATTGGAATGGTTTCAGTGATGTGGTCAACGATCGCTCGGACCGTTTTGATCCTCACGTTCCTCAGAAAGAGGTCGACCGCCATTCGGAGTACAGAAGCACATGTTGAGAGCCGTGATGCGGACGCGCTTTTGGAATTCGACGCGCTTTTGGAATTCGACGCGCGATTGAATGCCGACCTTTCTGTTGCGACGAACCGGAATAGTGACTCGAAAATCTTATGGCAGGCTTTATCGTTGAGGGTCTGACTAACCAAAGGGATTGTTCGCGTTAGTTATCTCGTCATTTGGGGGATTTTCGGGGCGGGATACAGCTTGGAGCTCTTTTTGTTCTGCTGAAGAATGTGTTTCAAATCTATGCGTGGCAATGTATCAGTAGTCGCCCTTCTTTGCATGTGGCTTGCAGAGGGGAGACAAACCTGCTAGGCCATCTGAGCGCGCCTTTTGCTTGTCCGATGACAGCAAGCTGATTGTTTTGTCAAGAAAAATCTCCGCCATCGCGTCACAGCAGCAGCAGACAGCTAGTGAATCCGGAGACTTCTGTGCTTCATTCACCAGATCTAAGAGACATCTCGGATCAATATGTCATTCTGCGAAATTGAGGTTGATAAGCGCGACTTGTGGAGTACCAGCCAGTGCGCGATGACCGCCCACGGAAGCCTTCGAGCTTGTTTGTCCGGCAAAATGTCAACAATCAACGTTTTAATGTTAACGTCAAACCACGGATGTTTATCAATCGTCTTAAGTTATAGTCTCGCTCTATTAAGGCTGATGTCAGTTTTATTCGTCCACATACAATCACAATAATGTCAGCCGTCCTCTTCACAATTGAAAACAATACACATTTAGCCATCAATCAAATTATTCTTGAGGGCAAGATATCTATCTATCAATTACTCGTGTAAAAAGCGGTGAGGCAGACGGTGGATAGGCGGTAAGCAAGGCGGTAACTGAATGCCGGTGTTGTCCCTCTGAAAAAGTGGCAGTACTTGCTCGCGTTACCGCCCGAGATTTTGATCGCGCTCCACCTTTCTGCCAGCTTGAGCTACTCTTTCCACAGCTTCTATTACCACCAACCGTCATGGAGCCCAAAGACACTGAGGGCATTGGTGGCCTTGGTGGCCTGTACTCGGACCTTTGTGCCATCGAGCATCATCCAAATGTCAATCTCGAACGACTCTGTTTCGAATTAGAGGCGCATCTCCCAGACTTCCAAAAGCTCCTCGACAAAACACCAAAGAACAATGCCAGTCGTCAGACTGTCCTCACAGGTAATTGATCCTTCCATCCTCTTTGGTCGGGTCACCTCTGTTGGCCGCGGCCTTGACGAGACACTAATGTTGATTGCCATATTCTAGGGAAGATCAGCTCTGAAGGCGACGAATACGAAATCAACTCGGATTTCCAGCAAGGCGCACTCCAACTGGCCGACGCCCTGAACATCGACGAAATCCAAGCGGCATTTATGTTTTTAAAAGCCCAGCGTGATGGTCATCTAATAGGCAGGTCCCCTCTGATCGCCGCTCTAATGACGTTTCATGAACACCGCTCGTATGCCCTTAGCTGTCTACGTCTCGTCTTCAAACTATCGTTCGACTATGAACTTCCAAACCTCCAAGCCGTCATGCAAACAGCTCTGACACACGTCCTTGGGATCAAAAACAATCCCCTGCGGCATGCCTCAGAATTTGCCCGAAAGGCGTTGAAATCCATGAGTGACATTGAGGAATGGATATCACTTCTCGGGGAGCAGCTCCAAAAGGCCACCACGCTCGACCAGGAACTTGATTCAGATATCATGGAGGCCATTGAATTTCAACAATCCTGCTTGCAAGAACAGCATGAGTCACTTGGGGCGATCGTTTGCTACATGTTCAAGGGATCTTTCACAAGCAGCGAGGATGTTCGTTTCCTTGTTCAGCAATTAAAGAAAGAAGACCGCTTTGACGTGCTCCTAATACACTACGTTCCTGCCATAATTGCGTCCTTTTTTCAATATGGTTCTCCAGATGGCCCAGGAGCCGTTGAGAGGGAAGCACGGGATCTAAACCAATTCATCACCGCAACCACCGATCCCCAAGGTTGGAAATTGCCGAACTTCCACGCGGCTGTCACCGCTCTGTGGCTTTCAGTCTACAGTGGATGGTATTTTGACGGTGCCTTGCCCTCGAGTGTCGATCTCAATATCGATGTGGAGAAGGAATCGGAAGAGCGAACGAAGATGTTTAAGTCTTCCCTTGATGACGGAGCACTTGACTTCATGCTTTCCATCTGTGCCGCTGTCAACAATAAAGAGTGGGCTGATCCCGCTCGAAGCGAACTAGTGGCCTTGCTGCTGAAGGAGAGTGTCGTATCATTGCCACAATCTTGTGCTTGCTCTGATTTCATGAAGGAACTTCTGATGGAAAACTTTGAGGTTTTTATCGAATCGTGTGTTGCAAACATGCCTGACGCGGTCCGGCATTTGAAGTCGGAAGAGGACTCCCAAAGACTGGACCAAATCACTGCCCTCAGAGACGGTCTCAGCTCTAGCCTTCACCGTGGCTTAGTAGAAGTGCGGACTTATCTCGAATCTTTCCTCATGATCATTTCATTTGCCTTTGAACGCCGTGCTGAGGCAGCTCAAGAATTCTGGGCTGATCCTGAGAGCAATCTCTATGGCTTCCTTCAATGGGCTTCTAAACGACAGACTGTTCCCCGAGTCAGCGCTTTCTGTGAAATGCTTTGTTCAATCTCAGAAGGGCCGGAAAATGCAGCTGCAGCACACCAGTTCCTTGCAGAGGAAGACAAGTTCATGTCTTCCAAATTTAAGCGATCCACAACAATGAATTGGTCGCAAATGTTTGCTGAACTACAACTTTATGCGTCTCGTGTCACTGAAAAACCGAACTCAACACCTTCGCAAGGCTTCGTCGGGACGTTCTTTTCACGGAAACCGGAGCCGGTGGAAATGAACGAGCCAGAAAGCCCCGTGATGCTAACATGCTACCTTCGGCTCATGGGTCATCTATGCAGTCAGAGTGAGCTTGTCCGAGACTGGATGTTACAAAACCAATCATTCAATGTAGTCAATACATTGTTGACTCTGTGCAGCGGTCCCATTCCGTCGCATCTCCGAGCAACTGCCTTCACGACACTTTCAGCGCTGATGACTAACAAGACCTCCGCCGCTGGCCATCAAATGTGGGTGGCAATCGACGAGTGGTTGTCTGGCGGGTCTATGAGTGCATCAGGCAATGGTAAAGTGCCTTTGGTTTCCAACCTCCCTGTGTGGCATCAACAACAGGCCTTCAAAAAGATCGGAGAGAGCTTCGATCAGACGAATGCGTTTATCATTCTTGTCAATGCACTCTTTACTCCTCCCTCTGACCAGGTCAACGATGGCATGTCGCTCCCTTTTCCGTCGAACCTAGGTGGTTCTTATCGGATGCCTGGTGTCGGCCCCTACATTGATTTTATCTTAGGCCATGCCTTATCAAAAAAGGTTCAGGACCTCAACGACCACCAGTCCCGTCTTCTGACCTTCAACTGCCTAGATTTTGTGGTGTCAAGCTTGAAGTCATTCAATGAGAACTTAGTCTTGGCCTTGAGCGAGGCATCTGGGTCCGATCACACGGCGAATGCTTCGTTGGTGTCAACATACGTTGTTGCCCATCCCTTTGCCCGTGTGGTAGAGTGGCTTTTCAATGAAGATGTTCTCAAATCTTTGTTTGCAGCCTCTCACCAAGACACTGCAGAGCTTTGCATGGCGGCACCTGATTCTATCGTCGTCTTGACCTTGCTCCGCAGCCTGGAGGCAATGAATTTGCTTCTGGATCTTCAGTCGACATACTTAAATGTCGTCAAATCGATTGTCACCTCCCAGCTTGCACCACACAGAACAAACGTGGCCAATTCTTCGCTTGCCTCATTTGAAGACAGTGTGTTGAGCAATCTCACTCTCATTCCATTGCTGTGTCTTTATTGTAGTACAGGGCATTTGGACCTTGCGATTACATCTATGCAATTGCTGGAAAGGCTCACCAGCTCCCGCAAACTCAATAAAATGTCATCTCTGGAATCTGCCCAATGGCGATCCTCGAACAAGATTGTCGAGGTGCTTGCATCTGAGCTCGATGTGGACAGTGTATCGAAGCCTTTGGTACTCCAGATGACTCCTGACATCAGAGAATTCGATTATGGCCCCGAGGCAGCCAGCTACGTCCTTCGAGAAAACCTTCTTGCGCTTCTGAGGCGATGCCTGGGAACAATCACAGACCGTCCTACAGTAGCTCATCTTCTCCTTGGCTTCAAGTGTGTGGGATCTACTCTTGAAACGTCAAGTCAAGGACTATTTGCGGAACAGATGTCCCTTTTGCATGCCATCGTGGACTTTTTGAAGGCATATCCAGAGGATCTTGATGGTCTAATTGTGTCGTGGGTTGTGTACCTCAAACGCATGGCCTTTGAAGTGCTGAAGCATTTGTGGTCATCAAAGCTGGCAGGCTTCGAAACCCTTACTGAAATGCGATCTCTGAATTTGCTCCAGGTCATGTTCGCTAAACAACCTATCATTGATTCGAATACGGCCTGGGGTGGCTACAGCGCTGAGATGGATGAATTCTGGATCTCAGACTCGGCAACGGCCATGACAGAGTTCTTGCTCTACCGCAGCTACTTGTTCGAATATGCGGCCGCAGAAGTACGTTCGACGGCCAAAATGGGATCGCAAGCTCTGCATTCCCAAACAATGGCGATTTTGCTTGGGAACACTGTCATGGAAAACGGTCAACCAATACAAAGTCAATCCGTGTTTGACCTCTTCGATTTCGCGGATCTTGGCGTTTTGCGTGATTTCCAGAAGCCTACGGTGTCTTTGCTTGACGACATATCTGTTCAAGTGAAGTGCAATCCAAAGGATGGTAATTTGGACGAATACAACGTGGATGAGTTTCAGGCACTGGTCCAAATGCGGGATGCAGAATTGTCCGCCGGTGGAAACAAACAGCGATTCAGAGCGGAGGTATTTAATTTTGAGCAATTCATGACTGCGAAAAACCATCACCGTCGGATCCAAAACACACATTATGCAGCTCTCAAGTCTTGGACAGAGCTCATCTCCACTATGATTGCTTGCTCCGATGATGACGAAGGAGTCACCCCTGCTTTCATGCTGCACTGTCTCCAGTTGATACTTCCTCAGCTTGAGGCTGCCACCGATGATGATCTTCCTTGGGCTCTAGAACTGGCAAAATTGGCTGAAACATTGATTTCTCGCAGTGGAGATGCCATTAATGAAAAGCTCTACCACCTTTTCCAGATTTGTATTCAAGGCATCAATTTGGCAACGGGGAATGTCCTGTTGAGGGAGACATTTTACATGATCTGCTCTCACTACGTCACACGCATCACAACATCCGACACCAACAAGGGCCTACGACGTGATAGCCAACGCGCCATTACAACGTGCTGCCCCGCCCTCGTTGAGACCATCTGCGATGATGCCTTAAATGGCCAAGACTCGTGCCGTGCGTCCGCTCTCTTGCTCTTGAACGGCCTGGCCGTTCTAGATAGCCAGACTGATTGTGTTTTGGCAAAGCACATTTCAGAGGCGAACTGTCTGAGTCTCTTCCTAGATTCTTTGCGGGCTCTTCCCATTGAACTCCGCAGAGCCCAGGGAACCGGTAAGATCTTCTTTCCTTCGTTGAATCAGCCGTGACATACTACTAACTGAGATATTCAGATACTCCTGCGCTCATAACTTACTATGCGTCACTGCTTTCTCTACTGCAGCGGCTGTCTCAGACCAAGAAAGGAGCCACATATGTTCTCGATGCTGGCCTCTTCCAAGCTGTTCGTGATTCGCAACTTTTCGCTGCTGATCCAGACATTGGCATAGGTAAGTCTATCCCCCGCCGCTTCGTGATGCCTTACTGATCTTCTCAGATATCGACAATCCTGATGCTCTTCAGAAGTACTACGACCTACTTTTGTCAGTCATGCGCGTCATCGTGTCCGCTGTCTTTTCTCGTGGAATACAAAACCAGCAAATCATACAACAGACCCGCATCTTCCTGGCCGAAAACAGAGCTTGCATGGTGGGCATTTTCAAACGATCTGCGAGGATTGGAAATACATCCAAACAACATCAGGAGACTCTGCGCGACCTGGATAAGTCGTTCATGGCACTTGTTTCGGCCACTGGTTTCACCGAGGTAAGAAAGCATCCCAATATATGTATAATCGTAACTAACTTGCTGTAGGCTGAGGACCAAGAAATTCAGCAGACTGCCAAGCCTGCTATGATGTTTTCGTGATTTTTACGGTTACCTGGGGCGAATTGCATGTATCATTATGACAAGGCGCGGAGTGGAAGACGGTTTTTCAGGTTGAGCGATTATTACTATGAATTGAATTGCGTCTCACATTTAACCCTGCCCTGAGTAGAAAGACATAGAAAAAAGGAAGCAAAAGGAAATACGAAAGCTGAGGCAAACAAGAAGCAAAAGTGACATGTAGACACAGGCGGATGTGCACAGACCACCACCTTAATTTACCTTCTTCCAACTTCCTCTACGTCCTGTTTTCTTCTCCATGCCCCTCGACTTGCGAGAACACTTGATGATAAAAAGAGAAGAGAAAAAGAAGAAGCAGGAATACCATCGGGTGCAGGAAGAAACAAAAGAAAGTTAGCAAGTTCTTGGATTGGAAAGCATGAACTTACCCTCGCCAACGAGGCGAGCCAGCAACATGTCTTGCTGCCTTTCATGTGCTCACAGGCAAATATGTACCCAACATTGGGTTGTTGCCTTCGATGCATTTATAGCAGGAGGTCGGCCGGTTCGAGGTCACGATTTTCGCTAAACAATTGCATTGTGAGCTGATGAAACCAAAATATCATTGACAAACTTACCTCAACTGTCGTCCGTACAAGCCACATCCCACTGCCTTCCGCGCGCTCGCAGGGGGATGCCATCGATTCAAGAGACCGAGTCGAGGTTCCGATTGGAGAGACCGGGTCGAGATGTTGGTAGACCGAGTCGAGGGACAGATGCCCGCTAACCATTTGCGCTTGTTAGCTCATGACACAAAAGTATAGACTTACCTCAGTTGTTTGCCGCAAAAGCCACATCCCACTGCTTTCTGCGAGTTCACAGGAGGATGCCATCGATTCGAGAGACGGAGTGCCGAATGTCGAGTTGATGCCAAGGGGATATCGAAACCTCTGCGCGCCCACCCCAAAAAAAAGAAAGAAAAAAGAATGGAATGGCGTGGTGACTCGCCATCTCAAAAAGAGACAAAAGAAAAGACAGGATATAATATAAAGAAAAGCAGAGAAAAAAAGAACAAAAGAAAACGCAGGGCAAAAGTCCAAGCGCGCAAAAAAAAAAAAAGAGAATGCATGTTTTTGTGGTTTTTGTGGGGGTTTTTGGTGATTTTCGTAAAGAGTATAATGACAGAATTTGAGAGCTCAGGGTCCAGAGGGTAAAAACACAAAAGAAAAAAAGAGAACAGAGAAATGCATGTTTTTGGTGTTTTTTGATGTATAATGAACGAAGTCGAGAAAGAGAAATGCATGTTTTTGTGATGGCTTTTTGTTTTTTGAAGTTTTTTTTTTGGCGTTTTTCGTGGTGTCCGTGGTATTCATGCAAAGAGCGTATAAGGACCGAGGTCGATTATATAAGTAAGTCGAGAGTTCAGAGTCCAGACATGTTCATCACCCCAGTGCGGAAGACGTTGAACCATCCAGCGATGGAGGAACAAGCCCGAGACATGAGAGAGGCCTCTTGGCGTACTGGTTGAATGGCGATGGCAGGTGTAGGACGGTGAACAACGAGTGTGACCTCAGGCTGGAGGTTATCAGGGACTGATCTGAAGAGTTGATGGCTTGGAAAGTTCAAAGACGATCTGTGGTCAGACAAGACGATGACTTGTCCATGCATGTTGCGAGAGATATGTGCGCTTGAAAGAGCTGAACGAGTGATGACAGAAGGAGGTCTGTTGGCCTGTGTGTTCGAGAAACCGAAAAGAGTGGCGGCTGGTCGAGTTTTGTTCATCGATAGAACTGCGGGATAGGTTCTGATAATCCTGTAGGTCCGATTTTCGATAGGCTTCACGTCGACAAGAGAGCGTCTCCAGGAGAGTGTCTTGCGTGGTTCGGCCGAAAGGAGTGTCTTGTCTGAAGATCGACACGGTGGCAAGTAGGGCACATCGTCTGGTCGAATCTTGAGAATGGATCGAATCGGGATGGGAGACAGAGGGGGAATCCACTGTTCCTTCGGAAGCCAGCGAACGGTCTTCGAAGGTTTAGTCAGGGCCGTCGGAGAAGAAGAAAGTCGAACAAGAGAGATGGGAGAAGCAGGGGGAATCCGCCGCGCCGAACCAAGAGAGTGAACTCTCCTGGAAGGGTTGGCCAGGGCCGTCGGAAAAGAAGGAGAAAAATGGGGACGTGAACGAAGATTGTAACGAGGCATGATAGCTGTGAAACAATGAAAATGGGAATGTTTATGAAGAAGCAGTGCTAGTTCAAAAGCCAGTGGCATGGGGAGAAAGAAGAAGAGGAATCAAAACAGAGGGAAATGACAATAAATACAGCAGCCAGGGCACCATGGCAACAATAACAACAGAACAAGATGAGGAAGGAGCAGCTGGATTGTACTGATGCTATACAACTACGAGAAGGAAGGTGCCAGAGTTGGTTGCTAGGCAGCGGACTTAGGGCTATCCATGAATAAGTACTTCCCATTTCACCTCTATTGCCCAGACCAACCAGGTTTGACTTGCCTCGGTTCTATCCTGGGCAAATCTAGTGAGATGGAGAGAATCCATCTCTTGTAGGGTAGTTCAGAATGATTTTGTAGTGAAGGAGTCATCAGGAAGGCATCCAGGGTGGAGATTGGTAGAAGGAGATGCATGAGTTGGTAGCAATTTACATGAAGTGATTTATGAAGTAATGAGCATCTGAATGAGCATCTGATCCAGTATCTGATGAGCCGCTGACCGAGTATCTGAACGAGTACATGAACAAGGCGCATAGCCCGAGTAAAGCTTTATTGATTAATATATCGTTATACACTCAGTTAAATACTTAATAAATTTACTAATTTGCCTTTCAAAAATTTCATGCGAATATCGTTTATGCATATTCTAGATTTTCTCAGTCTTCATACTATTAAATACTTTGTATACTCAGTTCTGGGCTGTACACTGTCTAATGAGTAGAGTTCATATCAAATCAAGTGATTACTACCAATAGGGAATAACCAAGCAGAAATTGTCACCGTGATATATTTACGCTGCTGCATACAAGCTTCTTGCTCAAGTTCGCTGGCGGTCATTAATTCTTTCAAGAGTTGAAATTGTTGATTGATTACAGTTAGACCAACTGACAGCTGTTCATTGTTATAGGCGCTTCAGTTTCTATTTTCCCTTGGCAATATGTAACGTTATTGAATACCTGTTCAATAACTGGTTTAGCAACCTTCCAAAGTTAGTAAGATCTGTGGCTCCACTTGTCCGATGATGAAGATCCCCATGGATACTCGCTGAGGTCACTGGCCACGAAGATACAGAAATACAGAAACCTGATAGTATACCGTACAGACATCTCCCAGACTACAAACGTACAACTACAACCGGCGAAAGAGAGATAGAGAATGCACCAAATTGAACAATCAAATTAAGCAATGGCTAAAAACTACCCAGAAAGGAGTAATAAGTTACCCTGTAACAAACTCGCGATGCAAGAAAGGACCAGCATAACGCCAACCAATGACGGAGATAAGAAAATAAGAAGAAAAGAGAAGATACAAACAACTCAACCCCAATGGAAAAGAAGATCCAGTAAATCATTTATGTATGAAGAAAAAAAGAGGCAACGCAGAAGGGGAATAGCTGTAAGGAAACAACCCGATAAGCCCGGCCAGCTGAGAACCAAAGTCTATACAAGTCGTGTCGTGTAAACGCGCTGAAGGAGATCCGGAGAGAGAGATATAGGAGGTGGTACGGGCTGTGGTTCGGTGTGCCCAAGGTGAGAGGGTATGTGACGTATGTGATGCCGGGGGTCGAAATGGGTGCACATGTTCATGTTCATGTGGGAGGCGGGAGATGGAAGACGGAGCTAGGTGGACAGGTGGATGGTAAATCAACGCTCAATCAAGGATAGCAGGCTGTGAGATTAATCGGATTGATGGACCGAAGAACTGGAGATACTGTCGAATGACAATTCTGATACCAGACCAGACTATGGCGGGGTCGGGGTCTGGCCGACTTCTGGATGGTCGCGGTACTTGTCGCGGGATCGCATGTACATCGCATCTGAGCTTGGATCACGGGCCGGGTCAATGGGTCTCGGTAGACTCATCTGGTGCTGTTGTTGTTGTTGTTGTTGCGTCACAACCTCACGTGCGTAGAACTCTACGAGCATTGTCCCGTATGCCTCCAGCTCTTCGACGGTTATGGCGAGTCGGAAATCGTTTAGGAGAAGGAACTGTAGTTCCAGGTGGTTGAGCTCAACTAATGGAAGACCACCAACCTATACATTCAACCATGATTAGCTATCTTTTGATACCCGAGTCAAGGGAGGAGGAGTAAACCCACCTTTGCGTAACGTGAATTAGTGTAGAACACGTCAGAGAAGAACTTGCTCGCGCAGGTCACACCTGCGATGACCAGCCGATGGATATTGAAGCTATCCACGACGAAGAAATGTGAAAGGGTCTCGGCGTCAGACTGGGGGGAGAGACCCGGCGAAATGGAAGAGTTCGACACCTGCGAATCCTGCGCAGCTAAGCCGGTAGAAGATGGAGGTGTCACCATAGGGGAGTCGTGCATTTGTTGAGATGTAGGCGATGCAGTAGAAGGATCTGAATCCTCTGAAGGGTCCCAGCGACGCTGCAGGTGGTCGAGTTTCCCTCTGTTGACCAGCTCGGTCATACGGTCAAAGTAGACCAACAAGCTCAGGAACACCTCGTAGGTTGTGGGGCAATACTTGTGTATACGAGTGAGGTAGCTGAGGATCGTGATGCTGGGGACATTTTTGCCGTGGAATGCGAGGACGCTGGTGGCCTGTGGACTGAGGTTTGAGGTGCCATCCGGTGGCGGGATGTGGCGGTGGACATGTTCGTGATGCAAATCGTTCGAGGTAGTGATCTTAGTGAGGAGTCCAGCGACCATCTCGATGATCTCCGTGACCGGCATGGAGCTGATCTCGTACTGTCGCTGCGACCCAGATCCGGAGGTTTGCGCTCCTCGCGACCCCACGAGGTCTTCATTGGCGAGACTTTGGATGTGAGACAAGCTCTGGACTCGAATGCGACTCGGAGAATTGACTTCGGATCCCGGCACGGACTGCATTGATTGGTATGTAGGTTGTAGTCGCGGTGAATCCGGCGCGGATTGTGGATCGGTTGCCATCGGATCTGAACCGCGATAGGAGGGAGTGTGTGTCGAGTCGGGAGGGAAGGCATTCGGATGGGACGTCATTGAGGCAGGTCGAGAGGAAAAGGTGGGAGGATCGGAGGCGCGCGAAGCAGAGGAGTAGTTGATGTAAGCCGGTATATCGTTCTGCGGCCGAGCAGAGCCTACTGACGGCGGGGCAGTAGAAGTGGGGGTCGATGAGGCGCGTGAATATGCACCCATGTCCTGTTCCACGAGAGAGCTCATCTCGAGGCTATTCCTGTTTTTCTTGTTAGGTCGAGACCGGGAAGTCTTAGAGAGGGGTTGCTTACGGAGTTGACAAGGAACAAATCAGGATATTCCCCCAGAGAAATAAAGAAGGGAGGATCAGCGACTGTCGATCGAATCCATTGAAGAGTGTGTAGCCTAGAAGTGGTGATGTGGCTTAAGTTAGGTGGAGATGAAACAAGTCTAGATTACTTCATCTATTTCGTATACGGAGAACCTGGAGAGAGTAAGTTATCTCTCTGTACTAGTAGTGTCTAGTCTCTGGGTGTTAGAAGTATAAAAGACGGTGTGTACTGTGGTGGCTTTGTATCGGGCGAATAACAGGACGATCTGAACGCCCGTGGTGCCATTGACGCCAGTGATTCCTGTCTGAGCACCTTTTACCCGTATACAATGGAGACTGGTCTGAATATTTCCCGATATAAAACTGCACATCTCCTTTCTGGGGAGCATGGCAGGGTGCATATGTGAGATGTGATATGTTCTACTCAACATCTGAGCTGTCAAAGGACTTCCTGTAGTACACAACTTGGGATACCTCAACTTCGTCTAATGTGTAATGGACCGGGGTATAGGTGTACAAGTTGGTTATCCCCCGGTCCATACCAGTCGGCATTTATATCCCACGCGATCCGCTGACCGAGCTCTTCTGACTTCATCCTTCTGGTCCTCACCTCGGTACATTATACGCCTACGGGCATGCACTAATGTCGGGTGGCAGTACCTCCGGCATACCAATATTGCACTTGACTGGGATCATGAAACCATTTCATTCGATTGACGCGATATTAGGACTCTTATTAATTCGTCACGCCCGGCCCAGTGTAGCCGTTGTCCGGCAGGTAAAGATGTCTGACGGCGCCGGCCTTGGTCAGGACCACGAGACGAATGACACCACCAGAGCTGCCATCCCACTTGATGGCCTCCTGTAGTGCACTCCGCACAAAGTCGATACCCTCTTGCTCTGTCATCTGTTCCCGCCAGTGGGCATCGGTATAACCGTAGATGTAGGTCGAGCCCGAACCACCGATGGCGAACGACTGCTTGTGAAGGGATCCTCCCAGGGGTATCGAGTACACCTGGCCACCGTGTCGTGGATCGTATCCGGCAATGATGATACCAGCACTGTGGTCTATTAGCATGGATTCGGAGTCCGTAGAGCCCAGCTACTAACCTCAGCGCATCCTTGTTCTCATAGCACAATTCCTGGAAGAGCGACGCGGCCACCTGTGTGGTGGGAGCTTCGTTGTTCGTTACGCCGTACATGTTGAGGTGGTAGGAGACAATGTCTGCCACAGCCTGGGTGTCTGCGGCCGAACCCGAGCGGCAGCACCAGATGGTGTCATGCACCTGTGTCAATTTGTCGGTGACTCGGTTGGCAATGTAGGCACCGGTGGTTGTTCGGCTGTCAGCACCCAGGATGACACCGTCTTTGAAGTTGATCGCCATGCTGTTGGATTATTAATGGGATGTTTGGAGATGGTAATTCGGGAGCTCCAGCTCAACTCACATCGAGGTTCCGAGGCTAGATGAAGAAGAATACGTTAGAATATGTCCAGTAGCTCTAAAGCAAAGGAGACATCAAGGGTCCAGCTTACTTGACCTCACCAGACTTGAGGTGGTTCATGTCAACGTGAATGCCATCTGGACATGTTAGCTTGGTTCGGCGGATGACGATAGCTCTGCTCACCTTCACCAAGCATTCCTGATGTTCCGTGAGGGGCGACCATTTTGTGCTGCTGTCACGAAGGAATAAATGAAAAGGCTACAATTCAATGAAGATAAAACAGCAAGGAAGAGATGTAAGGGAGACGTAGAGAGGTGATGCTATCATGAACACAGGCAGAAGCTCACGCGGCAGGGCGGTGAGTCCCAGCCCCTGCTGATTGAACTATCACCTTCTCCCCGCGAGACTCCTGGAACCTCATATTTACTTTCTCCCTGGGCTTGTCCCTATTTCCTGTATTCTTCTCTGGTCGCATTGGCCTCTGCTAGTTGATATTTTCCAATACCACAATCTCAGCTTGATCTAATCGGATTCCCACTCTAAACTCCACCATGGCCGAATCACCTCCGCCTCCTTCGTGGAGCATCAGCAACATGGCGAACAGTGCTGCGCAATTCATGCGACTGCCAGTCCTGGCATCATCTGGTCTGGCAGTTGTGGCAAGCGGGCTCCTCTACTTCAAGCAGAAGTGCGCGATTGGCATCTAGACCACGATCTCCGAAGCTAACACTTTGCCCAGTGAACTGATCTACCCCCGAAACGTCCCTGTGGATGCACGAACAAATGTCCCAAGTCCTCGTCAATTCGGTATCACCGACTTTGAGGATCTCCAGATCCCCACACCCGACGGAGAGTCACTCCATGCTCTCTTCCTGCGCCAACGACCCGGTCGGTTCTCTCGCAATTTGACTGTCTTGATGTTCCACGGAAATGCGGGCAATATAGGCCATCGTGTTCCCATTGCCAAGGCTGTCCAGGATACTCTCCAATGTAACGTGTTCATGCTGGAATATCGTGGATATGGAATGTCAACTGGCGTGCCGGACGAGGCAGGCCTGAAGATCGATGCGCAGACTGGCCTAGACTATCTGCGACACCGCCCAGAGACCAGAGATACAAAGATTGTTGTCTACGGGCAAAGTCTTGGTGGTGCCGTGGCTATCAACCTGGTTGCCAGTAACCAGGAGCCCGGTGATATTGGAGGATTGATCCTGGAAAATACCTTCCTGAGTATCCGCAAGCTGATTCCAAAGTAAGCTCGAGAGAATCATGTCATCTAGTCCTGCCAATGCTAACTTTGATAGTGTCTTCCCTCCTGCGCGATATCTCGCGCGTTTCTGCCATCAATATTGGAACAGTGAGCAGATCTTGCCTAAGATTACCCATACACCTATTCTTTTCTTGAGTGGTCTCAAGGATGAGCTTGTTCCGTAAGTATCTCTGCTCTCGATTGTTTATCATCACTAACATTTCCTAGACCATCGAACATGGCCCAATTATTTGCTGTTTGCAACTCCGAGATCAAGCTTTGGCGCACGCTCCCGAGCGGTGGCCACAATGATTCCGTCGCGGAGCCTGGATACTTTGATCACATCCATTCCTTCATTACCGAGGAAGTGCTAGCCAACAAGGAGTGAACCCCTGCTCTTACGACTTGCTTCTCTTGGGCACTTTTCACGTCTTATTTTTGACCTCTAATTTAATGATCGGCTGGCGAGAGAACGGCCGATATAAATCTCTGGTTTCGGTCCTCAATACCTAAGAATCAATTGACTGGCACAGTCAATCATGACCATGATACCCCCAACCACGCAACCAAGACACGAATTTCACATTGCATCAATTCAATGATCAGGTTTCTACCCATTGACCGTCCACTCGCCCTGTAAGAGTGGTTTTTCATTTATTTGCTCTTCTTTCTTCTTTGCTTTGATTTCGCTTCTTGTTTCTACTGGCGTCAGCTTACTCTCGGTGTTTACACTATCGGTCCGATATATGACGTGGCACATGTATTTTTTTAAACATTGTCTTTACGCATTGCTTTCGAGCTCTGTTAATTACTTCTTTCTGTGCAAATACTAAATGGCGAAATCCTTGAAATCAGTATGAATGTGAGAATAGCTTTTTCCTACCCTCTATGAACCTTTGACAATGAAACCCTAGCAGTGAACATCAAGGGGAGCTATGCATAAACCGTCTCACACATTCTCAAATGTGGAATAAGATATCGCCTAATTATCGGTCTCGAAGGACTGGATGCTCAGATCATATGCATGCAGTGCTTCTGGTGGTCCTTGACAGCTGTCAAATCTAGCGTTATGCACTCCCTTTTCGTCTTTGATCCAATGGCGGTTTGCTTACGACCCATACTTCAGTGTCAAACTAAGATACCAGTCCCAATGAGGCACCTTAGATACTCTGTGGTGACTCCAGCACAATTAAGCGATGCTAGGGCAAGGATTTTGATCGAATTTGGAACAAGCAAGCTGGATTTCGCAGGGCCTATATCTCGATGTCAATCTATCTTCATATGTATCTTGGAGGGATACTTTTCCATATCCTGATGGTGATGTAGATATAAACGTAGACAGTGTCAATGACATGTTTGAACAGCGAACAGATATTTCGATTATTTGCCTGCCAATAGAGTCAGAAGCTACAGTAGGGATGAAATTGATTAGTTGATTTATTCATAGAGCCAAAAAAAAATAAAAAAATAAAAGAAATAAACAAAAAAAGAACAGGCCCGAGCCGCGGATTGAACGCGGGACCTCGCGCATATAAGCTTAGGTGTTTGAATACCCTAAGCGCGAATCATACCACTAGACCACCCGGGCTGTCATGTGATAGACGCTTGAAGTTATGCCTGTACGAGTCAGAACGCAGAGTTGAATCTAAGGCTAATTGAGTTGCTGGTTGTGTGTTGATTTAAAATGACCATAACACATCCTCTAGCCTCGAATGTATGTATAATGACATCAATTCAACTTTCCAATATCTATCCAACCAACAAACGAGACAGGAAGAAGAATATATAATACAAGCCCAATAAATCAGGCGAGAGAACAATCTACTGAAGTCTCTCGGACTCCTCCAAAAGCTCCTCAATCTTAAAGTTCTCCACATCGCCACGAGTGAACATACGAACAAGCTCGCCCTTCCGGCCATTAGCCTGACCCTCGAAGTCATAGAATCGCTGCAAACAGCTAACAAGGAAAGTAGCCTCAGTAGTGTTAACACCACGATCCGGCACAACCTGACCATGCATAAGAACCAAACCCTTCTCATCCGCTAAATCAAGGTGGTGGGTAACAGTAGTGTGAGGCTGAGCAAAAGAACCATGCATCTTATAAGCACCCAGGTTAGTAAAGATTACAGTCGAGGTGTGTGTGTTAGAAGGCGACGGCGTCGAGCCCTCAGCAGGAGGGTGGAAAGCCCACTGCAGGAAGTGGATCTCTGCAGCAGCTCCAGCTCCCTCGAGATTCTGCGCTTCGGCTTCCTCCTGTGGGATCTGCGCGCGTGGGAGGGGTAGCACGAATTGCGGGTTCTGGCGCGCTGCTTGGGCAATGCGCTTGTATGTGTCCAGTGTGATGACTGCGGAGATGGAGTGCGGGTTTTCCGCGTGGCGAAGGCGCCAGAGGGCTTCGATCTCCTTTGCTGGGAGCTCGCGGATCTTTTCGACGTCTAAGTATGCGTTGAGAGGCTTGACGGGGCTTGAGTCGCCGCCTGACACGCGGCGTGCGGCCTTTGCCGTGGCTGATTCCTGGCCCGGGGGTGGAGGCGGGTGGAATGCTGGGGGTGTGCCTGGGACTGCGGTGGTGGAGATGGGAGAGCCGGGCTCTGGGGTGGCTGCGGTGGATGCTTTGCGACGGAGATCGGAGATCTTTTCGCTGTAGGCTTCTTTCAATGATTCAACCGATTCGTGTCCCTCTCTGACCAAAAGTATGAGCATTGAGGTTATAAGGTATATTCGAATGAACTTACTCCTTGGCCTTCTTGTCCAGCTTGGACCGGTACTTGTCCAGGACATATTTGGGATCGTGGTGAGAGGCGAGGAAGCGAACGTCGTGGACCTGAGCCCACCGTCGCTGCTGGTGGCGCAGCAGATGAGTGCTGCCACGGAAAGCAGACTGGAAACTCCTCAGATGGAAAGATGCCATTTTGACCAGTATAAAGTACAACTTGAATGTCTCCGAATCTCCAAAAGAAATGCCCGAACTATGGGATGACATAATCTCTATCTGACATAAGCAGACTTACGCCTCCCGCTGTTAGGTATACTTCAAGCATTGGAGATGCGTTATCTCATGTAAACTATGCTGCATCTGCTATTTGGAAGAGCAAGACCTACTTATATACCCCAAGCATCTAGTATATGACCCCTAAAAACACCCCAGATCGACGTCGGATGGACTCTTACCCATTTGTCAGCACTTCGCCCAAGAGCGAGCCATACAAACTGTAACTTTAAGCCCCCAACTTCAAACCTAGCCTCAACAACATCTCCTCAATTAACATCTCTACATCTAAATTGTCACACAAACCTGAATGACTATCCCACATCTGGCACCGCAACAAGAAAACCAACCCTCGAAAATGCCCTTCAACCAAAAAGAGTTCAGCACCCCACCACCCCATCCACCAGTGGGCACACCCCAAGGCTCCGAATCAGCACTCCCCTGGTACTCAATTGCCCCAGGGGTCTGGGAGTTCCTCTTGAACGGAGATGCAGAACACAAAGCCGTACTGCAATGGTGGGAGCCAAACGCCGTCTCGGCTCAGACTGAGCCCATCACTCATACCTACACTGAAGAGGTTTGCTTTTTGCGCGGTGGGCTGGAGGATGTTACTCTAGGGAAGGCATGGGGTATTGGTGCTTATGCTTATCGGCATCCTGGTATGAAGCACGGTCCGTATCGGGCTGCTGCTGAGGGGTGTTTGCAGTTTGTGAAGGTTGTGCCTCCTGCAAAGTAGATCTATGGATTTGGGGTTTACCTTGGATATGACTACAAACTATCACGGTTGAGGAATTGGTATTGATAATTCTTCTTTTTTTTGGTGGTTTTTACATTCTTGCTTTTCGTTGTGTACAGAAAATATCAAATTCGATGCTCGAATGCTTCCGGACTCCGACATGATGCCCGACATAAGATATCATGAAAGCGCACAGATAGTGAAACTTATCGTAATGTATTGATGCGTTGATGCGTGTTATTTTGTTCATCAGTGCGAGGAACTAAACAGCCACGTCTGTAGCGGATGAAGCTTCCTCAGCTTGAGCGGGGTCAACTTCCTTGGGAGCATCGGATTCGGCCTCGGCCCCAGCTTCGGGTTTGCCCTGAGGGTCCTCATGAGTAACCGTATCCTGCCCCCGTCCCGCCTCCAACTGCTCCTCTTTCTCTTCAGCCGCTTCCTCGGCATCTTCCCAATTATCAACAACCTCCGGAGCAGGCTGCTTCGCACGCAGAGACTTGCCAGCACCAACCCCAGAGCGAAGGACCAAGCGCTCCTTCTTAGCACCTCCATCGGCATCGAGAGCAGAGTAAATAGACTTGCTCACAAATGAGCTCTGGAGAGGTGTGCTGCTCCTCGTGCTAGCACCGCTGCCACCTTTGCTTCTCGAAGCCACCTGAGCCCAGCCATCTCCAGCATTAGCCTGTGCCTTGATAGATTCACGGGCCACCTTTGCTTCAAGGGCGGCAACTCGTCGAGCCTCTTGCTCCTTGGTGCGCTCTCGCTCGCGGAGCTTGACGCACTCGCGTACACTCATGCCGCCGATACCGATTGTGGAGCTGCTTCCCATGCCGAACATGGGAGGTGTCCAGGCTACTGGCTTGAGGACGAAGACGTGTCGGTGGGGTTCTGGATCGTGGCTTTCTGTCACGAAGCCCCAATCTGCTGCGAGGGAGTGTGCAAATGCACGGAGAGTGGGTTTGGCAGGCTGGAAGCGGAATGATCGAGTTGATTTGTCGGCTATTGCCAAGGAGTGAAGGTTTGATTCGTATGTTTGAAGGGTTGCAAGAGGTGCTGAGGATGCAAGTTTGATGTACTGGTTGAGAGTCTCTTCCGAGTAGGGGAGGTTCTCAGCGGTGATGGTTTGTGCAGTGGTGTTTGGGTTGATATCGATGCCCAGAGCGGAAGCCAAAGAGCGGTTCCGTTCAAGACGCGTGCATTCGTCGTCACAGGACAAAGGAGTAAGCTCTGGCTGGCGCTGAGGAGACTGTACCTGGCCCTTAGATGTGATAGCCTTTGCGGCGTTACAGCGTCTTTGTTGCCGAAGTCGTCCACAGCCACATGTCACTGTGAGCACGGCGGGGCATGGCGTCTTCTCAGGGCATGCGTAAGGCGCATGGCATGGATCAGTGCAAGGATGCCCGCAAATGGTCTTGGTCTTTCCACAGGCCTGAGTGCAAGGCTTTGTTGCATCTTCGCAATCATCCGGACGATGGCAGTCCTTCCGGCAGAGGTGAGAGCCACATTTAAGCGGCTGCTTACAGATCTGACCACAGCGGGCATCTGCCAGCCAGCAAGGAACGTTCTTTAGCACCTGCTTGCCACAGAGACACGCCTTCTCAGTCAAGAATGGGCACTTGGGACAGTTCTCCTCATCGGTGTGGCAAGTATGCGCAGCCTGAGGATGTCCACATGCCTTTGGACGTTCGCAAGGGAAGTTACAAGGAGGCGGCTTCGCGCCACATGGCTGCGGTGGATACAGAACAGATCTTCCGCAGTTACACGCAATCTCTTCAAAGATGGCCTCTCTGCAGGTATTGCATGCGCCCTTGTGGCAGAGCTCTGGACAAGTGTGTCGCCCGCATTTCAGCGTGCGACCACAGACGCGAGTGCAGATATGTTCTGCCTCAATGTCCTCTTCGGCAGGACGAAGATGCGGCCTAAGCTTGCGACGTGCCGCTTGACGCTCAAGTGCCTTTTGCTCTCCTGGGCAGCATCTTTCAGTACAGGTATGGCGACCACAGTGTAAAGTTGCCTTGCACTGGCGTGGACACTGAGGAGGCTCAACAGCACCTTGGTGACATATGCTCATGTTATCAGTACGACCGCATTGACACTTGATATTCACACGGAGTAAACAAGCGCGACAGGGTCCGATATGGCAGAGCTGCTGGCACGCATGTCCACACGGCAAGATCTTGCCACATGGTTTTTCGCAATTCAAAATCGGATCTTCGCAAGATGTCCGAGGTGTGTATCCTGAAATTTCAGATAACGGCGTTTTACCGCAAGCGCAACGGTCAACGACATCTGGTGACCGTGGGCAGTGGGCAGGGTGTGGATCTTGTGCATGGCAGTCTTTCTGACATGAATGTATGCCACAATCGAATGGACGGCCGCAAGTATCTCCACAACCAAAGCAGCCGGTCCATTCGTCCTCCGAACCATCTTCACGAACGATTCGACTGTTTTTCGTAGCGTCCTGGGAGCTGCACAACATTTCTGTTTGTAGCTTGCCGCAATAACAACGGGCCTCAATGCGAACTTCACAACGGCCACACAAGCCTTCATGACATGGGAGAGGACATGTATGTTCTCCACATGGAAGTAAGTCACCACAGATCTCACCACAACTCCATCCATTTTCATAATCAGTATCCTGGCATCGCTTTTTCGTTGAGTTTAGACCACAGAAACAATCCTGTGTCGGGCCCATGGCAGTACAAGGCGCACAAGGACCAGCATGGCACGTCGAATCGCAAGGATGAGGACAGCCCTTGCGAGGCCGAGAACACGTCTGACCACACGAGTGTGGAGGCAAACCCGGAAGCGGCCTGGGATCAACCTCTTTCTCACACCAACAGGTGTAATTGGAAGGGAAGTTCTGATGCGAAAGATTGCAACCAGGACAACGCCAAGCACGAGGAGTAGCACTTTCCTGTCCGTCTTCTGGACCAGAAGCCCTCTGGGCAGCTGCGCCCTCATTCTTGGACCATTTCTTGACGCAGGTCAAGTGGAAAACCGTCCAACATAGCTCGCAAGACCAGACCTTGGATCTGCGACCCAGCTCGCTGCAGCAAATAGGACATTCGTACAGATTGTGGGAGATATCTTCGTGGATTCGTGTGGCGAGATCGTCGGCCGTTGACTTGGTAGTGACTTTCGGTGGGGGCGGCGCTCTGGATTTTCCCTTTCCTTTATTTGACTGTCCTGATGGTTGTCCAGCTGATGCTGACGGCATACCCGGTACAAAATCCGGCACATCAGCCCTAAGTGCATGGTCGTTCAACTGCCCCGCACCATCATCCGAGGCCGGACCATGTTGCGTCAATTGAGCTTCAAAGCCGCGCGCTCTCATGCCGCGAGTTCTCACAGGCGGCCGTGTCTCTTGATTTTCCTGTCCGCCGTTTTGACCCTGTCCTCGTGGAGGCGCATGGCCCCGGTTTCTCCGTCCTCTCCCTTCTCGAATTCCTTTCCGCGAGCGAGACGTATCATTTTGATGGTTGGGCTGTTGCGATACTGGAGCCGGTTGGGACTGAGGAGGCGGCAGTTGCGTCTGTGTTGTCGCTTGACCCTCACCGCCAGATGCAGGTCGTTGTTGTTGACCTTCACGGTTTGCGGAACCCCGCCCTCTGCGCCTAGATGATCTAGGAGCACGCGGAGGCCGTGGCCCAGCTGGGATTGAAACCTCTGTTTCTGGGCCTGACATAGCCAAGGACGCGTCCGAGACCCGACTGATCACGCCCAACGTGCTCATATGATGCCGGTAAATTTTCTCGATGCGGTTGAGTGGGTTGCAAGAAAGTGAGGATCGATGGATGTACTCGCTTTAAAACGAAGCTCGAAGATCAGAATACGGGTAAAACCAAAGAGTAAAATGCTCGAAAATAACACAAAAGATAAGCGAAAGGCAGTAGCCCTCCGAGAGAAATGGTAACAGAACGAATTATCTAGGAGGCGACAAAAGCTCTCATCGGCAGTATAAGGCGGCGTATGCAGGGCGGTGACGTAGTGGCCAATTGCTGTGAGTCAGGAATTTACATAACATGACTCATTGTGCCTGGGCCCACATGCGGGACCTTGGCGATCTATAAACATTGGGATGTATACAATTGAGTCACAGTAGATACGATCTGAAAGTACCCGCCTACTGATGAAAGGCACCAAAAAAACAATCAAGCCAGAGTACACATTATCAATGCAATTTAGTCCCAACCCGAATTAATATGAACAGTATGCAACAATGAAGCCTCACACATCAAAAAATCCCAAAAGAAGCATAGCGCTATGCAAAACAAAACCCAGCCTAGTCAGCTCATAACAAAGACCATGACCACCCTTCCAGGTTTAAATCCACAATCATCGATCATAGATCATGGATCATGGATCATTTTCAACGCCTCTCGAGTTCAAATAAACACAACAATCTCACCACGATCATTGCGGCGAAGTCTCAAAGCCCTCCACAAATCCTTCTCATCATCAAATCTCCGATCCCGATCCTCCTCATCATCATACTCATAAGAAAGATTCCGGTGGAACCGCTTTAGAGTCTTATTAACCGAGCAACCACGCTCACTACCACTCGAAACCAGCGAGAGGAAATGATGCGCCAGCTCACGCTGCAAATCCTCATCGGTACGAGCAGGAGGCTTGGACTGCTTGTAGACAGCCACCTGGCGGCCGTCGGGTGAGCGGGAACGACGCTCATCAACCTGCTTCAGACGGCGGGAGGGACGGTCACCGTCAGTGGGGTTGCTGCTCTTGCGCTTGGACTTGCGACTTTCGCGGCTGTCAGCGTGGCCATCAGTGCGCGAGCGGTGAGATTTCTTGCTCTTGCGGACTTCGAGCTGGTCATCATTGCTGGAGGCGCTGCCACGGCGGGTGCGGACGACAGCCTTGGAAGTTACTTCGGTGTTACCGCCGTTGGCGCTGGAGACGGATGAACCACCGAACATCGAGGAAACGAGGCGCTCGGCGCGGTTTCTCATGGAGATTCCTAGACCTTGATCGCTGTTTCCGTTGGCTTCCTTGCCGTTGCGGCGCGTGCGCTTGATCGGCGAGGATGTGTCTTGGTAGGCGCCACGGCGGGCGTCGGGACTGTCGTCTGGTGAGGCGGAGCGCATCATTCGGTTTAGACCACCGGTCAGGCCGGAGTGGGCTAGCATTGGTGTGCCGGCATTGTTGATGATGCTCGAAGGGGCGTCCATCATGTCGGTGTCAACTTCGCCGGGGGTGCTGAGGACCTCGGGCTGGCCACGTTTGCGCTTTTTGTCGCTGACAGTGCCGGCCTGCTTCTCCTCCTTGCGCTTCTTCTTCTTATCCTTGGGGGCGGGGGTGACGAACTCGGTTGACACGTTCGGGGGCGAGTTCGATTGCGGGATGCTGCCGGCGCCATATGAAAAGCCGTTCTGCTCGTAGGCGATATCGTAATTTTTACCCTCATCGTCGGTAGTGGGGTTGGCTTCGAATTTGGCCAAGGAATCGCTGGGCTCGAAGACAGACTTGGCATTCGAAACCATCTTCATCTGCTCCTTGGGCGTAAGAGATACCTTGGACGCGTTCGGGGTCTCGTCGGTAACCAGGTAGTCGAAGACGTTGACAGGCTTGTTGTTATCAACCTTGGCAGCAGCAGGAGTCCTTACCTCACTAGCAGGCGGGGGCGTAGGAGCAGGGGGAGGAGGGACGTTCTTGAGACCCTCGCCATCGGAGCCATCCTCAACACGGGGTTGCTGGTGGCGGGCGTTGGGGTTCTGCTTCTGGTTCTTCGCGGTGTTCGGTCCCTTCTTTTGGCCCTTGACTGGCTTTTCTTTGTAGAGAGCTCCCTGGTACTTTTGCGCCTCGCTCATGCAGGACTGTATGAGCCGTTAGCAGGTGCACCCCCTTTGTTATGGCTCAATCCCAGCCGAGTAGCCTCGAGACTATGCGGCAATACGATCAGGTCCTGACATACCGTGTGCGATCTGTATTCGGTTCCGTAGAAGTGCACCATGCAATCAATGCAGGTGAAGGTAGCACCGCGACATTGGTTGCGATGAGGGTCGAGCTTCTTCTTAGTGAGGATATCACCGCATGCCTACCACGAATATGTTAGTAGCCATTTGAGGCCCGGGGAGACTCGTCTCTCAACCGCTAGATCGGAGTTGTTTGACTTACCTCGCAAGAGAAAGAAACCATGTTGACTGAAGATCACCCCACCTAGCAGATGTTGGCAGAGACGGGCGTTAGAGGGGAAGACAACCGAACTATAACGTGTCGGAAGACTGAATTTTAAGATTGAGGCGCAGTATGGAAATGCGCACTCGGTTCTTTGCCGGAGGTGAATGCGACGGCAATGTGCTGTTGCCGATTGTGTTGCAAGGAGGGGGTGTTATCCCTTGAAAGTACCCCGACAGCAGATAAGCTAACAGCAAGTGTTATGCGCCGAGTCTAACAGATCAAGCGCTTAAGAACGGACAAACCTTTTGTTGCTTGGTTTTTCTTCTTTTTTTGCGCGTTGAAATTTGGCGCGCAAATCGACGCTAGCCGGGATTGGGTTACGCTAGGCTGCTTTGGGTAGTATGGCGGCGCGTCGGATGTTTTGTCTTTCTGAATGTGTTGAAGATGTTGAACGTTGTCTTTTCTTGAATTGAATCATAAGAAGAGAAGCTGTATTGTTCTATTATCAAACTTACGGGGCCATTTTTTATTTTCATGTGGACTGGAGTGGATTAAAAAAGCACCGGCTGATGGCCGATCAGTTCCCCCAGTATGAAAGATCAGCAATGCCTGTCAGGAGACCCCAAGCGTTCATTTGTCGGGGATGATTCAAAGCAGTGAGACTGGCCCTTAAAACGGCTTCATTCACATCCTTCCCGGCTCTATTTTTGGCCCAAACTCAACCTGGATAGGATGCCTTCCTGTCTTGCAGTTGATGTCCTGCGCTAATGCGCAGCCGTAGATACCATGATTGGGGCCATTTGGGGGCCTTTCGTCATGATACCACATGCGACTACCCCTAGACTAGAGACTAGTTGGTATCACGAGGGTGCAACATGACGACGATATCGACTTTGCGCTTCCCTGTTTTGAAAGAAAAAGTTTATTCAGTGCTTCTGCTGAGCAATATGAACATGTACGACGGAATGCGCTTTTAGTGTGCTTTGCCAGTCAGGGATATACTAAGCTTGTCGGGTCATGCGCGCTTCCTCCTGATCACCAGATAGGATGATCTTTGCGAGAATGTGAAAGTCTTGCTCTTGTCTTCTTGACCGATAGCATAGTCTGTCTAACTCTTCGTTGCCTTTCTCTAGTGCTTATTGCGAGGTAGATATCCGGGCTATATACGTATAGTTACGAGGTTAAAACATCCAACCAAGAGTCCTCGGAAATATGCTTCTGTGTGAACTTAACTTTATATCTTTGAAGACCAAAGTCTACATGGACTGATAACTCATACTATAGTATGATAGCGTAAGGGATCTACCCCTCCTCTTCAACCCTCAAAAACCACATGCAGAACATTAAAGGGTATATTGGTACTTTCGACAATCTATTACTGTACAAGGGAGACCAGCTCCATATGAATAACCAACCCGAGCCTTGCGACTAGAGTAGGTCAAATGCAAGCCAAACAAGACCGGACCTTAATGCGTAGAAGCAAAATTCAATCGATCAACCGCGGGTAGTCCTAAATAGCAAGTTAGCCATCATCCACACTGTAAGCAGCAATACCAGGAAACAACTAACTCTTCCTTGGAAATCTCCACAGCGGGCCCATCATGCCTCGTGCCATCCTTCCCGGCATCAGACCGTGAAGTAGCAGATCCTTGCTTGCCCTTCCCACCCTCTTCATCCCCATTACACCCACAGTCATAAAATTCACCCAGATTGGCGCAATCGAACTCGGGCTTATCGAGCATCGCATTGACCTCATTATGGATGAAGCATGCCCAGCCCGCAGCTGCATTGCGGGAGGAGACCTGAGGGGGATATTTGCTGAGATGTTGCTGGAAATGCGATGCACATTCTCCGCTGTTTCAAGTTCCGTCAGCACCATTCTAGGATGTAGGTTTGGATTCTCGGAACAAATCCAAGGAACAGCAGGGGCAGGGAGGGAGCGTGGGAGTTATTACCATGGATATAACCGAGCGAATAGATAGATGTACGAGCGCAGCGCCTCCTGCTGGTCTTCCGTGGGCGTTTCGGGGTATCGCGCCATTACCGTGTGGAAGTACTTCCATGTCGCACGACCCAATTCAGCCCTGGAGATCGACCAATCCACGGTCAGTCGTTGTCCCCGATATACCATATGGTTCATGATTTCGGATTCGCCTTACTTAACAGTCTCGTTGCCCAGCTTGGGCATCACCACCGCGCCCTTCAATGTGCTATCTTGGATGCTTATGCCCGGCGCGGTCACGGGTGCGGAATGGTCGATGTGGCCGGGGGCGCGGATGGCGGGGCTAGGTGGCCCTTGCGGTCGAATGAAGAGGAAGAAGACAAGACATAGTGCGATCGCTGCGCTGCTGATAATGCGCCGTGTGATTTGCCGACTTGCCATATTGGCGGGTTGAGGTCGAGGAGCAATGTCGCCAAGCGATCGCGTGAGCACCTGGGACCGAAGGGGAAGTATTCCCGAAGAGCTCGAGAAGACAATCTCAAAGATAGTGGTTTTAGCAAAGCTCAGCTTGTTCTTCGTCGAAAAAGGGATTCGTGTCCCTCGGGGTCGCCTGCTGCTTAGTCATGTGATCGCCGTGCCCAGGCCCGGTGGAGCGATCCGCAGGTGTATGTATACCTCTTGCCTCTACTGCATGCCTTGGGGCCAACTCACGACTATATTTCGTTTGATTCTACATGGCGAAGCTTGATCGACCTCTAGCTAGTAGGTGGGAGTGTAGAAGAAGCATTGATAAAACATTGACCCATACTTCAATTGCTCGGGGGCACAGGACTGATCTGATTGGGCCTTTACAGCCATGGTATTGGTCGAAGATGCGGGAAGCTATTTGCAGTTGGGCATTTTTGCTTCGAAAGCGACAAGGTTAAGCCTGATGCAGAGCAAAATTGACAGACCGCCAGAAAACATTCTTGTTATCAAGATACATCATCCCTAATGCATAATATCCCACAAAAACACTGTGACTTAAAACACGGAACCATTTACATGCCATTCGCGTCTACCCCAGCAAGTGAGTCACTCAAACTCGGAGGCAAGTCCTCCTTGCGTGTACCCCAGTGGCTTTCCTTGTCCCCAAGCGTCAATTCTAGCGTCATACCCTGCGTGAAAAACTCATGCGGAACCCAGCTCTTAGCGTATGGCTTGCCATTGAGCGTGGCACTCTGGATATAGATGTTCTTATAAGATCTGTCGAAATTGACATTCCGAATTGTGGCTGTTTTGTTGGTTTCCGGGTGCGTGACTTCAATGGCTTCGAAGAATGGAGGGATGATTAGGTAGACGTTTTGACCGGGGTTCGGGAAGAGTCCCATCATGCTCCATGCGAGGAATGAACCCATGGCTCCTGAGTCATCGTTGCCCGGTAGGCCGTTGTGCGTGGCGTTGAATGAGGATGGGATGTAAGCGTGGGCTCGGCTGGCAGATAGACCGGGTCGTCCGGCGTAGTGGTAGTCATAAACTGTCAAGAAGACGGGCTCGTTCCCCACGTCTGCCAAGCCAGAGGTGTGGAAGTAGTCTAGCCGTGACACAAAGGATTCTGGGCCGCCAACTAGCTTGATCAATTTTGCCATGTCGTGGGGGACGAAGCTATGAAGGGTCAGCAATTATATCCGCGAGAGAGTATATGGGTTGACGTACAATAGATATTCCCAGATACTGGACTCGAAGGTTTCTGAAGGGTTCGAGGTGAGAGAGCACCATGATGCCAAAGCACTGCAGGCAATAGGATCCTGATAGCCCCAGGTGCCATTCAGATACTTGGGCTGGAAGAAGCCAGTAAAGCCAGTGTCTGTTCCATTCTCCAGAAGCGATGTCTGGTTATCTTTATACAAGTTTTGCCAGTTGTTAGACCGAGACAAGTATGTGGTGTAGTCTTTCTTGCCCAGGCCTTTGCCTACAACGGCCACGCTGTAGTCATTATAGGCATATTCCAAGGTCCGTGAAATACTCCGTGAATTGGTACCAAAGCCGATATAGTCAAAATCCAGGTATGGGATATAGTCGAGGTGCTTCCAGCTCTGAAGACCCCCTCGTCCTTCATAGGACCACTCGAGTGGCTCGTTCTCCGCATCGTTGACCATCGCTTTGTAGGCGAGTTCCCAGTCAATTCCAGTCAGATTTTTGACGTAGGCGTCAGCCAGAACAATGTCGGCGTTAGAACCACCCTGCGTCCAGCCTTTGCAGAGACTCATGCGGCAGTCGGGAAGCCATCCTTCATGCTTGAAGGTATCGAGCAAGCTTCGAACCATTCTTGACTGTGATTGAGGATCAATAATTGTCAAGAATGGATGCTGCGCGCGGAATGCATCCCACAAACAATAGAAACTGTCAAAGTAAGGCTCGTCACTCTTCCATAACGGGTTCTCGCCCGTGAGGTCTTGAGGTGACAACATGGTCCGATAGATGCCACTCCAGAAGCTGCTCAACATGTCATCGCTGACACCACCTGGCGTGACCTTGATCGGGCTGAATTTCTCCTTCCAAGCGTCCTCTGCATGTTTGCGCAGACCATCAAAGTCACTATCTGGATCAGATACCTCACTCACGGCATTTTGGCAAGCCTGATCAGTGCTCATAAAGCTGACACCCACTCTCACAGTGACGACCCCGTCACTTGGCCGATCAAAGGTCATATAGCCTCCAGCTTGGAGGTAGAAATTGTTGAAGCCGCGAGTGACAAACAGCTCCTTCACCGATCCGGCTCGGTCATTAACCCAAATCCCACCGTCGATAGCGTCGCCACTGAAATCAGCACAGAAGTACGACTGGTACGATCCAGCCCCGAAACTCGGCAGGAAAGTCCCATTGCCCTTAATCCGGCCACTTTCAGCATCGATACTGATGGAAGCATTCTGTCGACTATCCCAAAGATCAGTCAGATCCAGTGAGATCAACGGATTAAGGTCACTTCCATCCGGCAGCTTCGACTCAGGGAAAGTAAACCGATACAACGCAGTGCGCCGCGCAGCAGTCATCTCAGCTTGAATACCACCCTCAAGCGTTAAGGCAAAATAACCCGGCTTCGCAACCACCGAGTCATTTTTGTAATGAACAGCGCGTGCAGTCTTTGGAAACTTGCAATTATCCACAAGATTATCGGCACAATACTGAGGGAACAGCGGGAAATTACCCATGGACGGATTCCCGCCAGTGCCACTGTCATGCATGTGCGAAAAACCAGTGACATTGCTCCCATCCGTTGAAAAACCTCCTGTATTTTGGCCATCCACGTCCGCAACGGGTTTTGCCAGGCCGTATGGAAGGCTTGCGCCTGCGAAGACGTTGCCGCCATTGGTTGATCCGATCAAGGGGTTGACGTATTTCAGATCATCTTGCGTGGCCACTGTACCCAAAGCGAATTGCAGGAGTACGTTGTACAAGAAGGTTTTCGGCACAATCGCCATGGCGTGGAATGTGCTTGTTTGAGCCACGCGCAGTGACGCGTTGGGTCTGGAGGCGCGGGAGGGATGAGTGCAGAAGGAAAGAACAAATGCCTTGTTCTGCAAGGAGTTTTCCACCTTGTATTGACTGCAACGTCACATTGTTTTTGCGATTCCTGACCTAATTCGTGTTAGTGTTGGATGTCAGGGGGACTCGTGCGGGGTTGGTGTATCTGAAGTCAATGCTCTTGTTGCAGTTGGTGTCTCGGTATATTATTGTAGTGGTGATTAACAGGAAAGTTACTAAGTGTCGAAACCATCATGGCCCCGAGTGCTCCCGGGAAATCACATTGCATTTCGACAAAAAGATTTTAACGAGATGTTCTACAACGTAGATCCCCAGCCACGAATTATGTTTGTTAGGCCATAACCATAGACATCCAAACAAATGATCTGCTGAAAGTAATCTTCAGTTATCATTGAATGTGCCCCGAGGCCTGTGGTAGCTAACGCAAATTCTTGCGCTCAAGAAGAGTTTCCATAGACCCAGTAACAAATTCCTCCTGAGTGATTGTGATAGTGGCATCTGTCTATAACAATCCACATTGCCCTCTCGCTTCCAGGCATTGGTATCCCGTTGCCCACACAGAAGCCAATCAAATCATCAAAGTCGTCTTTGCCATGAACTGACCTGAAGTCCATATTCTCTCCATCATGCTTTCAGTAACTTGAAGAGTTGCATGCTTTGTAAGAACTTCGGATGCATCAAGTTTTGTTTCCGAGCAGTCGCTTTGCCAGACATTTCCCCAAATTATCTGAAGGTCCGCACTGTTTCTCATTTCCAGCGCCATAAAGGGGTATTGATAGAGAGCTGCCCGTATCAAAACCATATCTGTTATGGGAAATCTTGATCTGTGTCGACCGAAAAGTAGCCGTAAGACATTGAAGTCTTCTGAGTCTAATAATGCCTCGATTATGTCTGCTGTGATGACAG
Organism: Penicillium arizonense; assembly: GCF_001773325.1. Classification (NCBI taxonomy): domain Eukaryota; kingdom Fungi; phylum Ascomycota; class Eurotiomycetes; order Eurotiales; family Aspergillaceae; genus Penicillium; species Penicillium arizonense. The sequence continues at coordinate 141,443 of NW_019173285.1, read as the reverse complement.
CATTCATCTTACAAACGCAAAGAACTGCCTCCATGGCGTTGGCGCCTTTTGCTGCCATAAGAAGGGATTGGGGCGAGACTGGAAAGTCTGGCTTGAAAATTGAAAGAGTTCGCAAAGCACCGACATCCTGTGAAAGCTTCTCAACCAAACTTTGGTCGAAATGTGAATCTTTTCTGGAAAATAAGGAGATCCAGAACATCATGACGATCTTGGTAAAATTGCGTCTCTGCTATCCCCTCAACCAGTATTTCGATAGGAAAATGATTGGGAAATCATTTCAGCATCAGTGACATGGTCTTATACTACCACATGCCGCTTTAAAAACTCGGTCTGCCACCTTTAGGCTGCTTTGGAAGGCGGGGTTATTTGCATATAGAAGACTTTGCGTATACGAGACTCTTGATATGGGTTCCGTCACCTCGCCTTTTTCAAGATGACAAGCCATACAGAGGTCCAAATGTAAGAAGTTACTGAGAACCAAAGAAGAAAAAGACCTCATGAGTCTTTTTAGGAAAAATTGATACTCCCTTCGGCCCTTAGTTGGACCCCCAACCAAGGGCCGTTGGCTTTCCAAGGCCGTTGGTGCCCGCCCAACTCTTCCTCCGGCCGAAGGAGAGAGAGGGCGGCTAGACACCAACTGGTCCAGCGCGGATCAGGGATCGAGGGGGGGTACTCTCACCTGGAACTGACAGCTAGGCCATAGGGACATTCGGTGAAGTTCTAACCCCAATTTAGGTTGATACCATCCCCCTTGTCCCAAAGAGGAAATATGTGCAAGTCAGGGATCGAAACGTCCCTCTCTCTTATTATTTAAATAAATCTGCCAAAACACTCACTATATCATATTACCCCATACCTCACCTTGTGGAAGCCAGCCAGGGGCCACAGATAGTACGTTGTCTTCATCACAATTACCGGCAGCTGATACCAGCACATCTTCTGAAATGACAGCCTCCCCGTCAAGCTCAGCAGATATGTCACCATAGTTTCTGGGCACCAGAAGTTGCTTGCTGCCGCGCAAAAAAATTCTCCGTGGTTCTGATGTTCGGCCCTGCATTGCTCACAATAAGTTCACATATTTGCGTGTTATGGGAGCTTGCTGCCTTAACCAAAACCTTCTGTGAGACAGTAACGCCTGCCTGTTACCTTTGTAGAAGCAGGTTCATTATGTCTGCCCCGTAAGTTAGGTTGGATACGAGCGGACACATGACTTTCTCGCTGATAGGAGTATCTGGACTTCATTCCCCAAGCAGTATTTCCATCATTTCGAGACTTTTCCTTTTATTTCCTGCTGCTGCAGTCAGGACCTTTTTTGTTAAGAGTGGTATTCACGCAGAAATTCCCCGTAAAAGGGTGTAAAGTGTCGTCGCCGTTCTCGAGTAAGTTTTTCACAGTCCGTATCAACCCCACCTTGGACGCTCTGTATATTAGAGGTTCACAATCATCGGGTGTCAGGTACCAGATGCTGGAGAGCTTGCTGCCATGGTCAGTCCACACCCAGTTGAAATAGGTAATGGAATGACAGAACAAACTGTCAATCCTTTTATGTAGCTCCGGAGAGTGGGTCTCTTTTCCATGTAGCTCGCTTAGATACTTCTGTCGTGGTTCGTACTTCTTCGTTTGCTGTTTCTACTATGACTTGGTTCTCACCTTCAAAGCATTTTTGATCTTTTGGATGGACTCAACCTCTCTTTTGCAAGAATCCAGAGATTTCGATCTTCTGGCTTGCTGTCTACTTGCGGTTCCGAAAGATGAGAAGGTGATGCAGGGTCAGGAATCAAAGAAGAATTGGACGAATACCCATGACTTTTTGTGATGAGCTAGCGGCTCTGCTATATTACCCTCTTGGTTTTTGACTTCTCCATTCAGATTGACAGGTTGGGAATGGGGGCCATCATTATCACACCGAACGCCGTGATCCATACCACGGCCGAGACAATCAAGTAGTTTCCAAACTATTTTTTTATGTATTTGAATGGCAGTCAGCTCAACCTCAAATAGCGAAAACAGATCTGAAAGGCGTGAAGAGAATTGGAAAGGGGTTTCGTCCTATGTGATGTGTTAGGTATACATGCATGACACTAATGCGAACTTAAGTATACACCGGATTCTCCTTGGGGACCTGTATATCTTATTAAAATCATCAATGTATATATATACATATATAAATCAAAACAAACCAAAGAATAGGGTTAGACAGCTATGTATGTGGAGCGGGTCATGTTTGGGTTTAGCGCCCTGCTTCTAGATGTGTGGCGCCAAGTGAAGTAGCTTACAGTGGGGTTGATGACGCCCCACTTTCGGAGTTAAGCGTCAAACACCAACACAAAGTAACACTTACTTTTAGTTAGAACTGAGCAAGGGATAATCATAATCAGGATACTACATAGTATGATAGAAAGGGATCGGAGTGATTTTTTCGTCCTTGTCCACTTAATCTTTATACTCATCACTTTACAAACTACAGAAAAGAACGGAAAATGACAGGAGAACATGTGCTCATCTTTGGGGGAAATGGCAGAATTGCTCGATATATGACTAGCTTAATGCTTGCCCGGTCATGGAAAGTTACCAGTGTTATTCGAAGCCTCCATCAGAAGAAAAATCTGTTAGAACTAGGCAAGAGTCAGTCTGGGACGATTGACACACTGGAGATGGACTTGAAAGATATCAAGACACCCAACGACGCGAGCAGAATCCTTGAGAGTGTTAAACCGACATGCGTTGTGTTCGCAGCAGGTATAATCCTCCTTTTACAGTTTCAGGTTCTAGCAATCTCTAACCGTTTCAACTAGGATCATTTGGAGACGTCTACGCCATAGACCGCGACGCAGCCCAGCAAATAATCAAAGCCTCCACCGAAGCTCCGTATATCACCAAGTTCCTGATGATATCGTTTCCTGCGGCACGCAGAGCAGCAGCACCTTGGTGGGGAAAACGCGACATACAAAACTGGCAGCAGGAAACAAAGTCATATCCCGATATCGCAGAGGCCAAAACCCAAGCGGATGAGTATCTCGTTGCAATGACCAAAGAGCGGGAGGCTCGTGGTGGTCCGCCTTTTCAAGCAATCAGCTTGCGGCCAAGTTGGCTCCTTACGGGGCCAGCTACGGGGAGGGTGAAACTAGGCAAGACTCCCTCATTGGGCCAGGTGAAGATTGCAGATGTTGCGGCTGTAGGTGTGAGTTTGCTGGCGCGCAATGATACGAACGGTTGGTATGATTTAGTTGAAGGGTCTGACAGTGTGGACAAGGCGGTTGACATGTGTGTTGAAGATGGGGTCAATTGTCTTGAAGGAGAGGATATTGAACGTATTATAAAGTCATATAGTTAAATCATGATTCAATAAAATCATGCTATTTCTATACCTCAAAACCATTGTCTTTCTATAGATCACATTGACGCAATCTAATCTTCGCCTTGCAAGGTTGCCACCCCGCAAACCACCGGAGTTAAGCAACAACGGGAAATAAGAATGGACCCACCAGGTGTAATCGACCATTCTTAATTCCGGGCGCAATAGCATTAAAACATATAAATTGAGGACTTCTGCGACTTCTTGTCAATCATCGCAATTAACTATTCACGAATCACCAATACCCTCCCATCAACAATCAAAATGGTCAAGACAATTCCCTTCGGCAACATCCAGGTCCCAACACCGGGTTTCGGTGCAATGGGTCTGAGCTTCGGCCTGGGCTCCAACCTGAGCCTCGAGGAAGCCGAGCCAGTCCTCCTGAAGGCCATTGAGCTTGGTTGCACATTCTGGGATACCGCCGTAAGTTAATACTTCATTGTCACGAGGAATAATCCCGGAATCTAACATCAAGGCGCGCAGGTTGTCTACCAAGCCGGTGTAAACGAGAAGCTTCTTGGAGACTTCATCCGCAAGCACAATGTTCGGGATAAGGTTTTTAGTACGTGCTTGTACAATCTCACAATGAAGCCAAGAACTGACTGTTGTGAATAGTTGCCTCGAAGTGTGGTTTTGATGTGTTTGGTGGTGGCTCAGTCACCAACTCCGCTTCGCATATTAAGGAGTATATTGAGGGCACTATTGAGAGACTCGGCTTTGCTCCTGATTTGTACTATCTGCACCGCATCGATCCTAGTATGTCTGATTATCCACCGTTGTGGTTTTAATTGCTGATTTTCGACAGACACACCTCTTACCGAGTCTATCCCTGCTCTTGATGAGATCCGCAAGGCTGGAAAGACCAAGTACATTGGGCTTTCCGAGTGCTCTGCTGCGACTCTGCGCAAGGCCAACTCTAGTGAGTTTGAATCCTGGATACCTTTGGAATATTGGATGTTAATTGTGAATAGTTGCCAAGATTGACGCTATCCAAGCCGAGTACTCCGCTTTCGAGACGGTGCACGAGACAGACGGTCTGATCGATACAGCTAAGGAACTGGGTATTGCGTATGTCGCCTACAGCCCTCTCGGACATGGCTGGCTGGTCGATGACTTCAAGTTCAAAACCCCTGACGACTTTGCTCCCGATGACTTCCGCCGTGGTTGTGAGTATAATTCCATGGTTCCTTGCTTTTGTTGTAAGGCCGAAGTTGCTAACCTAGTCACCGTTGATAGCCCCTAAATTCCAAGGCGACAACTTCTACAAGAACCGAGCAATCGTCGAGGAAATCAAGAAGCTCGCTGCTAAGAAGGGCTGTAATATTAGCCAGATTGCTCTCGCTTGGGTTGCTGCCCAAGGCATGATCCCCATTCCTGGAACGACTAAGGCTACTCGTCTTGAGAATAACTGGGCTTCTCGAGATGTTGAATTCTCTGAAGAGGAAAAGAAAGAGATGCGCAAGATTATTGATGCTGCCAAGCCCCACGGAAACAGATATGGGCCCGCGCACCAGGCTATGGTTGGTCACTAGAAAGACTAGATATTAGAGGTCATGATATGGAATTTTTAAATGACAATGAAGTTTAACCTTGAAGTACAGTATGTTGAAAGTTGTCTATCGTTTGGAGTAGATCGTTAGTGCGACTCGAGTGGTCTATTCACCGTAGTAGGGACGCCCTGCAAGAAAGTTCGGTTGCACGAAGCTGACTGACGGTTCATAGCTGTCATAAATGGTACTGCAATAACATCCAACCTCGGGTTACAGAGGAGGGGGGTGAGCTAACCAACTTCTTCCCTCCCCAAGGACTTCACAGTTGTCTTCCACGGGGAACTACGTCCCTGAGCCACCCTGGGAGGAAATTTACTATCGACCAAACCGTGACCGATAGGCCTGATCTGTTCGTCAAATGCTACCTGTTCCGCGAAAACTGCGGCTCAGAACACCGAGAAACCTACTCGGAATGGAGCCTCAACGTCCAACGCAATCCACTGCCAAAGCAAGCAGGGCCTATAATCGTCTAGCATAGAGATGTCCCATCGAAGCAATCGAGAAAGTGTGACGGTGTGACGTTCTGCCCAAGCCAGGCTGTCGAATGTATACATCAATCAGCATGTCACTTATCATACCCTAAAGAAAACTAGTAATTATGATAACTTCTTTCTTTCTTTCTTTGCAATGTCCCGACGCGGCCGTCCTCCATCTCCCCCTTCCAGGTATATTTTCCTTGAATGCACATCCGACGTCCCCTTTTCCTACCCGTAGGAAACCTTTGGCTTGTGTCATCTTTCAATCCTTTGAATCGATTGCTGCTTCATCCAACTTCTGCTTGAGTTCTTTGGAGATTTCCAAGCTCCTAATGTGGATAGAAATAGCCCTGGACTAGCTCGCGATGGGTAGACGTGCTTCCGTGAACTGCCGCAGAAGGTCCGCCTTGGGGTGTGCAGTGAAGTCGAAATGCTTCTTTGCACTTTCTCCAAACCGTTGTTTATTCGCGCAGCTGATTTTTTCAATTCAGGGCCCAGTCGGGAAGAAATCCTTTATGGTATGGCAACGGCGGTTTGCTGTAGTCGTTGACAAACACGGCGATGTCAGATTTTACCGTGTCGTGGAAAAAGCTCAGAAGGTTCCTTGATGTGTTTCGCGAAATAAGCGTAGTCGATGAGCGGCTGCTGTCGTTCTGCGTAATCTTTCATTTCAAAGAACCAGTGCAAGAGATCTGAGAGCACAAATCCTTGACTGAGACTACCGGAATATATACGTGTCAGACAAATCCCTGGTCACTTGCTGGTCCAGGATCTGCTTTGAGTTTGATGAGACTGGAATAACCAGTGCAGTCTTCCAGGGTCACGCTTGCGGTGGACCTTATGGGGAGCGGGGTGCCCGCGTTGCTGTAGATGAAACGATAGAGGATCATGTTAGAAGAGAGAAATATGATAGATAAAAAAGACCAGTTTGGTATCATACCCGTGTAATGTCTTTGCCCATTTGGTGGTTCAAGCACTGCTTTCAATCGAGAAAGACCGTAATTATATAGCAGAATGTGGTAAAGATGAAGAAGTGTGAGAAACCTGGCAGAAGACAAGAGGTATATAAATGTTGTGAGTCGGCAAGTCTTCATCAAAAAGAGTCCATTCATCGAAGACACTAAGCTAGAGAGAAGAAGAGAAAGAGAACTGGAGAGACGCCAGAAAACTATGCTATCTACCTTCCTCCGTCCAATCATATCCGACCCCTGGTCTCACCACCTTCCTCATCCAGCCATCTGGCCAAGTCCTGCAAGTGATCCGACTGTCATGCGTCACAAGTGTGACGCTATGAGTCGCGGTACTAGATTTGGTAAAAGAGTCCAGAGGATATCAGCGTACCGAATTATTTTTCAGAATCATTTCGAAATAGCTTGACAGTCGCGAGTAAGATAAACAACCAAAAATATCTGGCCTCATCAACATGACATTCGAGCTGAAAAGTGACGCTTGGAATGAAGTCAAAACAAAACTTCCTAAGCATTGTTTGACCAACGGATTAACATACTGCTACTTGAAATTTACACGCCCACGAGAGAGAGAAACAGAAGAAGTCTGAGAGAAAGTACTGTGTTGAGTGTCATGATACAAAGCTTTTACTTAAAAAGGAATATTTTGAATGGGCCCAGGCCACGCTCACTTGGTAATCAAGGAGCTATCGGCGGCGGCAGGCTCATCACTGAAAACATTGGGCTCAGAAGAGCCCCGGGAATCCTCCTCGGAGTCATACTCCTCATACTCCTCATACGGAGCCTGGTGCTGGTGGTCCACCGCGTGCTCGAGAAACTCCTCGTACACCAGGCTCATCCAGCCCTCCGCCCCGTGGTTGTCCATCCGAAGGGTCTCGAGGAACTCCCAGCCGATTCGCGAGTCCTTGATGGCGGTGTTGAGGACAAGCCACTCGGAGGAGGGGTGAACAAAGTAAGGCTGGCACCGGATGTGTGCCAGAGCCTCGCGGAAGCAGTGGACAAAGACGGCGGGGTCCTCATGGTCGTCGAAACGCATTTGGGACCAGTCGTAGTACATGGCCCGGACCTTCTCGTAGTCAGGGCGGAGCTTGCCATAGACTTCCTCAAGCTGGAGGAAGGCCAGGCGAGAGCTGTTCATGCCCATGATGATCCCGAGGGGGATGTCGGTGACGGAGGCGCGGATGGCTTGCAGGCCCAAGTTGTTGGCGCGGCGCCAGGCACCGAGCATGGTGGCGTAGTTGGCTTGGTTAGGAGTGATGTTGGTGGTGAGGTTGTTGTAGCATGACATGGCGTGTTCGTTGGTCAACTCGGTGACAGAAATATTGTTGTTGGCTGCAATCTGAGCAGCGATCTCTTCGACAATGGGAATTTCGATCATGGGCTGGGGATATGCAGCAACTCCATCAATGATGTCCCAAGCGTAGTGGTCTATTTCCGACAGATGGTCGCGGACACTGTCCTTCCATGCGGTCCAGTCGAGCTGGCCAGAAAGCACAGAGAAGGTCTGGGATGCCATGATGATGTTGTTGGCAAGAGGTGGTATGACAGTGAAGGTAGAAGGTTTTGTTGGAAGAGGAGAAGAAATCAAAGGTAATGCTAGAAGAAGAGACGAAAAGCAGAGGCGAAGCTGAAAGATGAGAAGAAAAGAAAACGCAGTTGGAGAATTGACAATAGGAGCAGATTCAATAGAGTCGCGATATAGGGCTCGCAAACAAAGGATTGTCTCACCTCCATCCTATTGTTCGAATTTGGGCAAATCAACGACTCTGATACCTCCAGCCCCAGCCTCCTTCGATATTTTGGATTTTCCTCCTTTTGGGATTAGCCAATCAGTTGAAGTTCGCCATCTCTTCAATAGCCCTACAGTCTTATTGACTGTTTTTAGCTATCCAATCAGGGCTCCAGATCTGGCAATTTGCCAATATACACCAATCCCGAGGCCCGTGCTATGTTATTGTACTTTAAATGCCATGTTAAGCCGAACAATAGTTGCACAACCACCGTCAATATCAGCCCAGTGAATGCGTGGACTCTGAACGATGATGAACTGCTGGAGCTGCAAGATATCGTCCTCGCAGATCGTCGACTTATTGCAGACAATGGCCTAGGGTAAGAGAAAGGTATGAGTAGGAAGGGAAGCAATATATACCCCAAGACATACATTTGAAAGCTCTATTTGTATGTTCAGCAAAAACCATCAAGCACGGACTCATTGTGAAAAGAATAGCGAGATGGTTCTGCAGAAACCCTTAGGTTCTTTCTTTGATATTGCCATCATAGCCAGTGGGATCCTACATGTACTGTGGAAAACTGGCGAAGCATTGCTAATATGGTACAAGCAACTAGGCGAAAACCAAAGTCACTGTTTGTTTTATTCCTAGAAAACAAGGTAATAAGAAAGAGAGCATGGAGCAACCAGACATGTGAGTAACCAGAGGACATCTCATCCATCAGTAATGCCTACTGTATGGACGGTGCGATGCTGATGACCATCCAGCCTCAATATTGGGTCCAACTTCTATTCGCCTTGTATTATTTTCGGCGCCAGCGCCCACGTTTGATTTTTGTATTTCGTTAGACATCCTCGAATTCCTCGTCATCCTCGTCCGATTCTTCCGCTTCATTCTTGGTGTCAGGTTCGGCATCCGGGTCAGGCTTGATCTCCGGGTCGACCTTAATTCTCTTTGTAGCAGGACCATCATCAGCAGGAGTGGATGGGGTGCCAACGGAGGACTGAGGAGCACTGGATCCGCCGGAATCAAGTTCTCGCTTGACGCCACCTCCGCTGAACGAGCCGCCGGGAGCACTTGTAGGGCCGCCGTTCGTGGCAGGGGTACCCGGTCCACTTGGGCCAGAAACACCCTCGACATCTTCGAACTCGTCGTCAGAGTCATCATCCGCACTGCTGGCATCTTCTTGGGCTTGGAGTGCCTTCTCGCGCTCCATCTCCGCGTAGTAAGCGGCAACCTTGTCATCCAAGGCATCCAGACTGGGCTTCTCGTCATCCGCAAACTCGGGCTTCACCAAGCTGCCACCGTCGGTCTTGACCTGTCCATTTGCGGGCGTTGCATTCACGGTAGAATGGGTGTGCCAAACTGGAAGAGCATTTTGCTTCTCTACGGCTGCCTTCCGAGCAGCCTCATCGGCTTGCTCAGCAGCACTCTTCTCTTCACTCGAAGTAAGGGAAATCTCCAGTGCGGCTGCATCAGTCTTGGCGTTGGGACGTGTGATATCCTGTGCCTTAGGTGGGACAACAATCGCGGCGCGAACAGGATGTGTGCTCTGGTTCCTAGGGACATCCACCTTGTGGTCCCAAGCAGTTTCAAAGTCATTGGGTGGGATTTCAACGGTATCGATCTGCTTCAGGAGCTTGAGCATGTTGTCAAGCTGGGCCATCAGCTTGCTGTTCTTCTCATGACCCGTACGGTCAATTCCCTCCACGCCCTTGACATCCTCGGTTCGTTCCAGGACTGCGCCACAGTTCTGACATTCGAATCCTTCATCGCCAACCAGACTCAGGACGTCCAATTCCGTCCACTCGGTTCCACATCGGATGCAAATGTATTCCTTGCGTTCCTCGCTCGGTGTGTATTGCGCTTTGATGTTCGACGTCAATTTGGAAACTTTGTATTTGATCGCATCAACAACCGGGTGCAAAGGGATGTAGTAGTATTCGCGGTTCACAGGACGAGTGGACCCATCACGGATCTCGGCGCGGGTGCTTCTATATTCAACGAAATTTTCAAGTCAGCTCAGCTCGTTTCGTCGCCATGCAAGATGCATGTCAGTGGCCTGTGGACCATACACTGCGATCAGTCGGTCCTCTCGGAGCTTAGCGCAAAGCTTGCGAAGATCCTTTTGTTGCATTCCCATCAGAAAGGCAAGATCCTCAGCGTGGAGACTATGACGGTCAGTAAGTCGATCATTCAGCATAACTCTGAAAGATCATCATACACTGAGTGTAGGAAGAGCGCATCGACCACCAGAATGTGGCGGGTCTCGTAGAAGGCGCGCGCCACAGTCCGGATGAGGGTATTCGCAAGGTCCATATTGGTGGTGGTGGTGTTCGGAGTAGAAGATCGCGGTCAAAAAGTAATGCGGGTGAGGACCGAAGAGAGCGCAAGGCTTCAACTCGCAGGGTGCAGTTAAGATTTCAGCAAAGCAAGCATGCTTTGATCTCCGAGAAGAAACAAAGTGAAAGGAGTGACTGGGAGAAGAGCGCGCCAGGGCTACAGCGCCAAGTCTGTTGAATGAATGAACAATGAGTGCAATTGAGGCTGGAAGCTTCACGTCACATGCAAATGATTGTCCGCCTGAGGCATAAGTTCTAACCTAATTAGGCTTAGTCTACTATATGCTACGCTAGGCCCAGATAGGTCTAGGGTCGATATGGAAAAGATGGACCGCGGAGACGAGGGCAAATTCCCCAAGTTATTTTCATGCGTCCCTCAATTGTTTGGCAGAACCTCTCTGGGATCCTCCCTACAACTCGAAGCTCAACTATCACCAGCTCAGTTCGACGCAACACCCGAAGCTTCGCTCTCAGCTGCCCGCTTTCCCATTCTTTTTTGGAACAAACGAGACCTCGCGCCGACTTACACAAAATCTTTGAGCGGATACAATGGCCTCGAACCCATCAAGAGGAGGCGGAGGTGGTGGAAGGCGTCAGAAGCGCGATATGGGACGAGCCGAGTGGGCGTATGTTGCATCAATTGAAATCTCCGTTCTTGCATGGTCGGCTAACTAATTCAAGTCGTCAAGGCATAGATAAGAGAGAGCGCCAGACGCAACAGATGGAGGCTAAGCGCCGCCGAATCGAGAATGGCGAAGAGGTTACCCTGCCCATCTACGCGACTGAGTTCACGAAGGAGGAGATTGATGGCGAGGAGCGGCGCCCTAAGAAGAAGGTTGCCGTGCTGATTGGATACTCGGGAACTGGATACTCGGGCATGCAGTTGTATGTCTACACTGGTTCATCATGATATGCTCTTGCGCTGACAATGAGACTAGGAACGAGAACCAGCGAACCATTGAAGGTGACCTATTCGCTGCCTTCGTCAAGGCCGGCGCAATCTCAAAAGCCAATGCAGCGGATCCTAAGAAGTCTTCCTTCGTCCGCTGTGCGCGCACAGATAAAGGAGTGCACGCTGCCGGTAATGTCGTTTCTTTGAAGATGATCGTCGAGGACGAGGATATCATCCAGAAAATCAACGAGCACCTCAGTCCCCAGATTCGCGTCTGGGGCTACGAGGTCACAGCCAAGAGCTTCAGCTGCTATCAGATGTGTGATTCCCGTGTATATGAATACCTGATGCCGAGTCACTGTCTCTTGCCCCCTCACCCCAGCACCTATCTCGGCCAAAAGATCACCGAGCTTGCCGAGAAAGCTGGCGAACTAGACGAAGTCAAGGCCCGACAGGAAGCAGTCACTGGCTACTGGGAAGAAGTGGACGAAAAGCACATCAAGCCCATCCTGGCAAACGTTCCTGAGGACATCCGCCAAATCGTCGAAAAGTCCCTCTACCTCGACGACTCACGCGAAGCCCTGCAAGCAAGCGACGAAACCAAGGAACCCCTGGAGTCAATCTCAGAGTCCACGGATAAGCCCACCGAGCAACCAACAGAACAGTCAACAGAAAAGAAGCCTTTTGTAATGGACGAGCGCCAAAGGCTCATCATCGACACCGTCAAGGCCGTCAAGGCAGCCTACCTAACAGCCCGCCGAGCTTACCGTGCCCCAGCCTCACGAATCGCCCGCTTGCAAGACGCTCTCACGCAGTATGTTGGAACGAAGAACTTCCACAACTACACCATCCAAAAGGCACACAGCGACCCCTCCGCCAAGCGGCACATCAAGAGCTTCGTCGTGAACACCTCGCCGATCATCATCGACGGCACGGAATGGCTGAGCCTGAAGGTTCACGGTCAGAGTTTCATGATGCACCAGATCCGCAAGATGGTCGCTATGGCCACTATGATTGTCCGTGCTGGATGCAACCCCGATCGTATCACTGAGACCTACGGTCCGGACCGTATTGCTATTCCCAAGGCACCTGGTCTGGGACTCTTGCTTGAGCGGCCTATCTTCGGTGCTTACAATGCCAAGGCTAAAGTTCTTGAGCGTGAGCCTATCCACTTCGATAAGTATACCAAGGAGATGGATGAGTTCAAGCAGCGGGAGATTTATGATCGGATTTTCCGGGAGGAGGAGCAGAGTGCTGGGTATGATATATCTCCCCTTTCACATATTAAGAGAGAAAGAGAAAGACAGAGCACATACTGACTTTTGCAGATTTGGTTCTTTCTTCAACCATATTGATCACTACCCCGCTGATTACTTCCTCTATGTCACTTCCGGTGGTATTGCAGCTTCAAAGCTCGCCACTGCACCCGCTGCTGCATCTGGGTCTAAGGGTAACACCAAAGCCCAGAAGGATGCACTTGCTGCTGTGGAGGGATTGTCAGATGATGAAGCCAATGTTCCTGCTGGTGGCGAGGAAGAGGGATAAAGTTTCAAAAATACGGTATAAAAAACCAATCCACACATTCTATTCGATGAAATAAACGATCATGGTCTATGGACCTTCTCCCAGCTCATCTCCTTCCTCCACTTCTAGACAATCTTAGATAAAGTGCAAGATCAGCGATGCTTAAATTTTTATCTTGAAAATAAACAACTAGATATGCAATGCACAAAGAGAGCTGGCTCTCAAACGGCCACCATTGATTGAAGTTAACCCTGCACCGGCTCATGGCGAGCAACAAGGAAACGCCGGATTTAATCATATGTGAGAGCAAAAGAAAGAAAGAAAGAACAAGCAAAATAAAAAGCAAAAGTTCGTAAAATCCGTAACTTGTGTGAAACCCTTCCGATTCATCACCATAACTGTCCCATATGACGCTCGCTGAATCTGTTGACAACGCAAAAACGCATGAGAGTAAGACACAAAATGAAATGAAAGCACAATGCTTTAAGAGCATGCGTGATCTATGGAGATCCTGCAACTCCGACCTCGGAATCACTGGCCATTGCCGAGTTGGCTTCCCATTCTTCGGGAGAGGGAGCCTCGGATTCTGGCGGCCTCGGGTTAGACTCGATCTTGGGTTGTTACCGACTTAGGCAAGGGGCAAGTACGTACCGGAAGCCTGGTCCTCGGGGAATTCTTCGAGTGACAATGTTTCCAGAAGCAATAACAGATCTGCAGCAGGGAAGGCGTCAATAACGTTGAACTGTGGAGAAAGAAACGGATGCTAATGAGCAGAAGGATTGAAACATACTTTTGGCCTCTGTGACAGTTTGCTGGTCCTCCTCGCTGTCGCTAAAGTAATTGTCCAGGCAATACTGCATCACTGCAGCGATATTCGCGATTTGGCTGCGATCGACGCGTCGGGGTGGGTCTTTCACAAATGCTGTCTTAAGTCGATCGATGCTAGCTCGCACCAGTCCCCTGCCAATGACAGGTCGTCGCTTTTGGATGGGGTCATGGTCGGTTTCGTCGTCCTCTTCATTTCCCTCAGAGCTAGCTTCCTCGTTGCGGTCGGTAAAGACCCAGACACCAAGGATGTTCTGCATACTCTGCCGAACGTTCTCATTTCTGTCAATGAGCAAAGTGGGAGCCCATGTTGGAATCATAGTGAAGACAATCTCAGCCAAAGCATTGGCGTTCAGATTGAGTCGCTCGTTGGAAGTTTGGCAGAGGCTGATGAAGAAGGCAATGTGCTCCTGACCACCGCTGCTGTCAATGCTGTCCACGCCGTTGGCGACAAAGGTGATCATATCAATGACTCGCTGCTTGATGGGACAGTGTTGACAGAAAATCACGGCTGCGTCAAGGAACGGTGTGCACTGGACAGCAGGCTCGATCCTTAATCCATTCTCAATAGTCTTCTGGATCGAAGGAAGGAAGCCTGCCGCGGGTTCTCCGCCCAAGAACGTAGCAATGATTAAATGTGCTGTCTGGCTCCTGGCAAGTCCATCTTGCTTCAGAATATGCCTCAAGATGGCAAGTGATCCATCCCTCTCAATCGGTTTGATGAGTTCCACCTCATGGAGCCTAAGAGAGAATTTGCCATTTGAAACCGAGCGTGGATCATGAAGACCGACGGGCTCAAGGGAAAGATCGATATGTTTTAAGAATGTGTGAAACAGCGACAGCATACTCAAGTAGGTAAATCGACGGCCTTTCTCAAGCAAGCGCCAGTAGTTTGGGAGGTGGACCCGCATCCTTTTTTTGTCATCCTCGTCGAGCCAGAGGATTTGCAGGCAGACGGTGAACATCTGTTTATCAGCGAGCAATTCAACAACCCAAGGTCCATAATTGCACAACTTGACAAAGAAACCGAAGTAATCTTCCCACACCCGTGAGATGCTTTGGACGCTGGGCCACACCTCTATCAGCATGGGCACAAGACGTATGATGACTTCCTCGAAGCTGTTGCGCCAGAAAGCCTGCTCACTCTCTTCGAGATTTGGGTCCTTAGACAGCATGTGAAGGTGCTTGACAGCAAAGATGATCAACAAAATTTCCTTATGCCGAACCTCTGGCTGGTGCATCTTGGTCATGAGGTTGCGGATTGGCGATTTGCGGTCGAAAATCCAGTCAAGGCTAGAACGCGCAGCGTTGGGGCTTTTGTTAATCATGGAAATGAGAACGGTGAACAATTCCTGGTGTCCCTGAAGGTCCTTGGTTCTTGAAACCATTTGTTCGAAGGTGTCCATGCCGACATTGATAGCTAATGTCTCTGCGAAGCTCTTGTCGGGATTGTCGTCGGTCATGCCAGACCAGCGTTGAAGTAAACCTTCCACGAAAAAGGCATATTGCGGATCCAGAAGACAGTAGGTCCGAATGAGAAGTTCGTTGTCCATAGCAATGTGGTTGCTGATCGCGACTGAAACTGGAACATGCACGGGGATGTTGGGCTTCGCAGGCTTGTACACGGACTTGGATTCCTCCATGGTGGAGACACGCTGATAGAATAGCATGTATGCATTCCAGGCCTTGTTCTTGGGCTCGCCATTGTACTGCATTTGCTCACTCGGGCCGCCAAAGCAATGGTCCGCGATTGAACTTGGGTCGAATCTGGAGACATCCGAGTCGTTGAACTCCACCCACGAAGGTTCTCCATCGGGCGAAGGTCGCTCAAGGGTGTAAGTGTAATAATGACCCGACTCGGCCGTACCCGTGTGAACAAGGACACCAGTCAATTCAAAGTAATCGGGCTTGGCGGGCTGCTCGGGATCAGCCAGATGCTCAACAGTGTATGGAGTCATGTCGATATGACGTGGGAACACGAATTCATCGTTGATCTTGCTTCTCAGCATGGTCACCATGTCGAAATCAAAACGCTTGAGGTGGAAAATCAGATTGTCGGGGACATCTTTCAAGCATGCCCGCTTCACAGCGTTCACATGATTATCGCATGAAGTACAAAAGTATTTGTTGTCTCCTTGCATGACCTCGCCAGCCACGTAAGCGCGCAGGCTGTCTTCAAGGCTGGCCTTGCCCTTGATCTCGCACTGGATTGCAGAGAATGGCTCAAGTCTTTCGGAAATGTGAGGGCATTCCATCGATTTGATTTGCTGAACCAGTTGACCTCCGTAGAAGGAACGGAACTTCTTTTTGCTTTCGGCATCAAGAACCTGAGACTCCCAGCGATCAAAGAGAAGATTGTAAAACTCATCCACGTCCATCTGAATGGTAACATCAATGGGCTCATTGTCGAAGGTCCGGATACTGTCGACGAAGTCCTGCGGCTCGATGCTCTTTCTCCAAGTCTCTTGCATCCAAGTAAACAATTTCTGGGTCTCGAAAAGCAGTTTCTGAGAGTCTGGATCCGCAATGTGAAGCTTCAAGATGAAGTCACGGAACTCAACATTCATGAACAACTGTGTCATCAAGGAATTGAGATAGCAAGTGTTCGAAAGGTTTCTCAAACCAGCATAGCCCTCTTGGGAACGAATCATCGCCGATCTGTCGAAAGACCAATCAAAGTAAGTAACATCTCGAGGCACAGTTGTGTTCAAAATTTCCAGAACCCGGAAGTAAGTCTCGTCGCTCTGTTTGCACAACAAACTGACAACACTGTATAGGGTTCGGCGGGTGTTGGTGTTCATGACTGGGGTTCGAGCATCTTGTTGGGTTGTTGACTCTGGCGAGAGATCTGGGAAAAGATATTTCTGCAAAATCTGCTCGGCAATGTCCAAAGTGTCCAAATGGATGTTGGCAGCATTGGCAAGCTTGAGGCACCATTCTAGCAGAGAAGAGAATCCGACAATCAGATTATCAACTGGCTCGCGTCCAATGAATTCCTCCGTCTGGTGCGTTAACATGAATGAGCTCCACTGCTTGAGATAATCATTGAAGATTAAATCGCATGGTGATTTTTCGGCGATAGTGCGGAACATCCACAGAGCAGCATTGAAGAATTCCTCCGACTGGGTAGCGTACAGAGGGGTTGTGGGAATGACCTGTACCAGCGAGTTCCAGAGAGTAGCAAGTATGTCAATTCGAAGGGGGTCCTCGGTAGAATTTCCAGTTTCCTCGGCGGATGTATTTGTTGGCAACTTGGATGGCTTCAAAGGGCCGCAGATTATCTTGATGCGTTCCAAGGCTTCAACCCGGATAGTTTTTCGGCTGTCAATCAGGAGCAATGAGAGGATCAATTCATCGAAATTTGCTTGCTCTTTGACAGCATCCCAGATATTTTGATCACGCACTGAGCCATCAAGCAAAACCGCAAAGCAGCTGCAAATTAACTTTTGAAGGCAATTTGCCTTGAGCGAATCAGGGGAGTCTTGGAGTCCGATATCAATCATCTTGCATAGGCGCTGGACCAAATAATTTGGTTCAGGAACCAGAGCGGCATTCGCATCAGCCGAGCGGTAAACAGAAAACGCGAAGAGAAGACACTCGACCGCTCTCGTAGCAAGCAAAAGGCCTATCGGGTTACCATCCATAGACTCAAGCAGTTCGTCTCCCGTCAAGAACGCAACGAGAACTTTGATGCTGTGAGATATGAAATCGCACCGCGGAGATGTCTCCAAGGCTTCTTCGTGCAGACAAATTGACAGGGTATTGAGGGAATATAGGGCCTTGAAAGGCTTTTGCAAGGGAAACATGTCTTTTTCGGAATTGTCAACAGATCGGACCAGATTGACAGCTTGCTCTTGAGGCGGAAAGACGAGCAGGAAATCGATGATCTGTCGAGCCAGGTCGTCCTTCAATTCGAGCAGATCATAGAACTCATCGAAATGTTTCAACACTTCACTGTCGACAGATGTCAAAGACTGGGTTCGACCAGCCCAAGGAAGCTCCTGAGCGTTAGGTGCTTTCCGTACAATGAGCAACCCGGAAGGAAGCTTCAGGTTCTGTACCAGGGCATTGGGGTCTTGAAGCAAATCCACCTTCTGTCCGCCAATGATAGTGGTTAACTTGGAAAATCGACTCAGCTGCACAAGGCGTTCAACAAGTTCCGCGGCCGTCGACAAAGCACCGATTTGCATGGTAGCGATCTTGGAAGAAGAGTTACCACCAAAGCATTGGTATTGAATGTTGACGGGGTCGCCTTTCAATGAGCGCTCGGGAATGCGAGGCGGAGTGCCACGGGGAGAGTTGTATTGCGGCCTGGCGCGCAATCCATGGAGCAATTGACGGAGAAAGAGAAGGGAACGACTGAACATGAGCTTTTCTCCTCCAAGATCTTGATTCAAACCATCTATTTCCATGGAAGCATCTCCATTGGGGGTTCCATTGCTAGAGGGCCTCAACGCCGCGGCGGCGGACTTCAGTTGGTCCACGCAACGACCAACTAAAGCGATATGGGTTGCATCGATAGCCGAGCGCGGAGCCCTACGGACGATGGGGTGGTCCAGATAGACATTGATGGCGAACTTGATTGCCTCGCCTTCGATCGTGTTCGGTGGTGCCGTTAAGATAAAGTTCCAGATTCGATCCATCCCAGGGATGGAGATTACCTCATCTTCACCGGCCGTAGGGGGCAGAGTTACTTGGATTTGATAGTGGAGTGATTGTTGAGCAAAGCACAGTACCGCATGCGAGTAGTCGACGGGTAACAAGCTGGGAAGATACTCATGGATGCAACGCTCTAGGAACGGGTTTTCTTGGACACTGCGGTTGGCGACATCAACCATCATCTTCCAAATCACTTGACGCTCCTCAGGCGTCAGGTTCTTGGACATGAGAACCTCATTCCAAAGCGTGTTGCCAAGGTCGGGTGTGATCGTCTCTGGTGCCATCTCGATCAGGCGTCTCAAAATTTCCACTCTTGAGGGGAAGCCGTGCCCGAAAGACAGATCTTCGCGTTCACGCTGGTCTTTGTTCACAAAGTTGTGAAGTTCCATAATTACCAGTCTAGTCAAGTCGAAATCATTTGCGAGCTTCCAAACTTCCGGTGCATCGTCGAAGGGCACCAAGGCATTCAGAACTTGAATGCTGCCTGCACTGGACGAATTCATCTCGGCTATATCCTGGATGCAGCGTTCGTATGTCTCCACTTTATCCGATTCATTCAGGCCGGCCTTCATAAATAGACCCAGCTGCTCGCTGCCAAATGTCTGCATGAGTTCCCTCTGGTCAGGAGGTAGGTATGTTGCACCAGAGCTCTCTCGAATGAGCCGAACACAAAGTTTCAGTGGAATGGCATCTACATGCGCCAGTTCCGGCTCGCGCTTGAGAGTTCGTTCACGCATGCGAGGCACGAGTTGATCGCAAAGCTCGATTATGCGGTTGTCAAATCGCTCCAAGGGCAACTCAAGCAACTTGGAACACACATATAGTAATGGAGCAGATCTGGACGCATGAATGGGGAATGTTCGTGCAAGCATTTTAATAACCTCGGAGACAGTTCGATCATCTTGACTTTCCGTGATGGTCTTCCAGATCATATCCGTGTCCCGATCGGTGTAGGTATGGGTCATGATCAGAAATCCAAAGATGTTGCTCGTACGGGTAAGCAACTGGGGGTGAGAATCAATACCCACCAAATAATCGAGAATCTTGTGTTCACGGAGCAGCTTAACCAGATACCTCATGAGCACCATGGCAGGCTCTGGAGTGTTGGGAGGTGAGTTGTGAGTCCAGATGTTGACCAGATCCGTTTGCATAGCGTCCACGCCATGCACCCGAAGCTCCATGCGACCTTCCATGAGGTGTTTCTTCATAGCATCAAACTTCCATGCCCAAGTAACAGCCATCACCCGTTGGGCTTCGGGAAGATCTTCGGGCAATTCAATCCCCAAGTAGTTGGCAAGTTGGACCACGAATTTGTCATCGGCGGAGCAAAGGAAGTTGTAGGCACGGAAGACAGATCGGACGAGGTGTTCACTCACATCACTTGTAGCTAGTGGTGATTTCTTCGTGACATACTTCTCATGTTGCGTAGCGACAGCTCGCGTCATATCGAAGAATTCTTGCAAGCTGGGGGACGCAGGAGCGGAGTCCACTGAAGAGTCAGGGATACGAGACGAATTCTGATCTAGATTCACTCCAAGCAAGGCGCAGGCGCACATCGTGAGTTGTGGGAGATGTTGGAGAAGTTTTGAATGCGTCGGAACCAGGGAAGTAACCAGGGTAGCATAATCAAGCAACTGGCGAGATGCGTTGAATGGAGGCAGTGCAATGTCATCTTTCACTGAAGCAAGAAATTTATTCATAGCAATGCGACATTGAGCATCCATGGCACGGTAAAGCGGAACGTTGGAACTCTGTAGCATGTAGGGGAAGCAAGCGAGATAACGTCGAGAAGTCATCGTAACACCCTCCATGTCTGCATCGTCTTGAACCCGACTGAGAGATACAGTGTCAATGCGAACGAAGTGGAAGACAAGACGGGCATAGTCGAGCAGAAGCTCTTCGAGAAAGACCAGAGTGTCCTCGTCATCGTCCAATTGCAGAGGTCGTTGCCTGTACACAAGACGTTCCATGATGAATGGGAAATTTCCCCAGAATTCCGGTTCCTCCATGAAGGCCTCCAGTGTGACTCGATCCAGGTTGTTCACGCAGGTATTTAGCCATTGTTTCGTTGCAGCAAGTGCGATACCTTCGCGCGGGTGTCCTGCTCACGAGGTTAGTCCATGTCATGTCACATTGAGTGGAGGTCCCACGCACCATGTTCAATCATGTCGGCAATCGCCTTAAAGTTGTCTCGGGGTCTCATGTCTTCGTGTAGTTTGGGAAAAGAGTCGGTTAGAGGTACAATGTCTTCGTCCTCGACGACCTCCATGTCGCCTTGTTCGTTCAAAACCTCGGCGAGAGGCTTCCAGTTGGAGTGATTCGATTCTTGGTTCATATCTTCGGGGTCGGCGACTTCGATGTGAGGCGAGCCTTGGGAGGATGAAGAGTGGATGGATATGACGTTGGCGGATGCGGCATCGGAGTCGACTTGGAGCTCTGGGGCATTGTCTGGGAGCTGAGACTCGGCGGAAGGAAGGTCAAGGGCGGCGGGAGAGGGAGGAGATTTCATGTTAATGGTGAATTTGCTCGCAGGGCGAGCTGGATCATCGTCCATTTCCGAGGCAGGCGCGGATACAGGACGAGACATTCCGTCGAGCGACAAAGATGGGCTCACACGACTTCCACTGTCGAGGCGCGGACGCTTCCGGGTCGCTTGAGGATCGAGATCCTCCATGGAGTCGCGTACGTTGTCTTCGTTCAAGGGAGTGTCAGGTGGGGGGTGGTAGCTATCTGGCGGGGATACTGCCATGACATTTTCTGCCGGGGCAATGGTAAAGAGAAAGGGAGATGCGAAGTGAAAATGAAGAAAGAAGGAAAGGGTGAGGTCAGAGACGCGAGATAGAGAGAGGAAAACGAGGCAGTGAGCAAATGAAGTTGGATAAAGCGGTCGACAGCTTTTTTGGGGGACGCGCCTGAACCAGTGACGTTGCGCTGAGGAACGGGATCGGCAGGTTAACAAAGCAGCCTCCGCATCAGATTTGATTGCTGGGGCGTTTTTAAGTAAGAACCCTTGGAAGAATGTGTATCTTTATCTGAACTGTCAGGTTAATACTTTAGCTATAACTCGCTAGCTGCACTAGTTGGCGCTTATGTCTAATGTGCCTATGGACGGCGCTTAACGTTATACGTTATGTATCGGCTATGCTTGGCATGAACTGGTTCTTATAAGTTTACTACAATTGAATAGCTATCGTGCTACTTGCATTTTATCCTCTCTATATCTTATATCGGGCTAGCCTGCATATCATATATGTTACGCAGCTATTTCATTGATGTAAGCCTTTATAGATGCAAACAGATGCTCTAACTTATCCAATGCAAGATCCCATCTAGTAGAGTGAGCGATTATTCTGTCATTGTCGTTTCAATTCGACGGATGATCTTAGCTGGATTCCCAGCAGCGACATGGAAAGCAGGGACATCCTGTATAAGTCAGTATGATCTGATCCGTACATCTACCCATACATTGCTTTCTAGTCACTTCGGTATCAAAAGGTCTAAGAGTACATACCTTGGTCACCACACTTCCAGCTCCAATTGTTGCACCCTTGCCAATCGTAACTCCAGCAAGTACAATGACATTGCCCCCAAGCCAGCAGTCTTCCCCAATATGAATGGGCTTTCCAAACTCAGGACCCTCGGTTCCATTTCGTACAGCAGGATCAAGAGGATGAGTACCCGAGAATAAGTTAACATTAGGACCAAACATGGTACGAGCACCGATGGTAATAGGACAAGTATCAATGAAGACACAGTTAAAGTTGATAAACACTCCCTCGCCAAGCTTGATGTTGAACCCATAGTCTATCTTGACGGGCGCTTCAACCCAGGGCTCATTCCGAAATAGATCATCATCTGCGACAGGATCATCTAGTTTTGGCGGCAGAGGAGTCTTATCTTCAGTGATACTGTAGAATAAGTTAGTCGAATACAACCATAACATATTCCCAAAAGGGAACACACACACAACATCACTCACTCTCTCCACATTTCCACTAATCTCCGACGAGGCACTTCCTCCGAGTTATTAAACCGATTACAAGCCCATTTGCAGCGGGTCCGAGCTGCAATAAGATCTGGAGTAAAGGCGCGGTATAGCTCCCCGCGGAGCATCTTCTCTTTCTCAGTAGACATTATCCGGATCAAGTATCAAGGAGACATAAGCAGTCCACAGGTGTAGTACGAGCGGAGTTGACATTTATATCGGAGCTA
Organism: Penicillium arizonense; assembly: GCF_001773325.1. Lineage (NCBI taxonomy): Eukaryota > Fungi > Ascomycota > Eurotiomycetes > Eurotiales > Aspergillaceae > Penicillium > Penicillium arizonense. Next base: position 118,910 of record NW_019173285.1, on the reverse strand, counting down.
TGCCCGGACCATGTGGGGTGGATGTGTCATGGTCTTCGGGGGAACAATACAACCGCTAAGATTGTTCTCAAACAATGAACCTCCCACATAAATTGTCTTGAACCACCAGACATGCCAGCTCAATTCTCTGAACTCTGAGACATCCTTTCGAATCCCCGACTCCGTCTCACACAACTCCGCAATCCCACCTCCAATCGAACCTTCCAACAATGACAACAGCAAAAGCAACAGGCTCCGAGCCAACCTCAACCATGCCCCCAACCCAAAACTTCACACGCACGCACAGCGAACCAGGCTGGCACCCAAACCACACGCGCGCAACAAGCGCAACAAGCTCCTCCTCCGCATCCCTCTCCTCCGGCACCTCCACCTCCGACTACTCCGACACAAAGCCCGACGTCGACATCTCAAACTACCCAAACGGCAAAATGTCCCTGAGTGGAATCTCCCTGCGCGCAATGTTACTAGGAACAACCTTAGGCCTGACAAGCAGCCTCACTCTCCTCTTAGCCACAACACACCGCACACCACTGTGGCGCGTGCCCTTCTTCATCGCCGCGCTGAGTCTATTCCATTTCCTGGAGTTTTTCGTGACGGCGCGTTATAACACGCGCTACGCGACTGTTTCTTCGTTTTTGCTGTCTTCGAATGGGTGGGCGTATAACGTTGCGCATGGTTCGGCTGTTGTGGAGTGTCTAGTGTCGCACATTTTCTGGCCTGGGCAGTCAAGACTTGCGTGGATGCTTTCTGTTTCTGAGCCGTTCTTTGGTGGGGAGGTTTCGCTGCTGCTTGTTGGAGGGTTCGTGCTGCTGGTGATTGGGCAGGTTGTTAGGACGATTGCTATGGCGCAGGCCGGTGGGAATTTCAATCATCATGTGCAGAGTCGGCATCAGGAGGGTCATGTGCTTGTTAATTCGGGGCTTTATCGGTTCTTGAGGCATCCGAGTTACTTTGGGTTCTTTTGGTGGGGGCTTGGGACGCAGTTGGTTCTTGGGAATGTTGTTTGCTTTGTTGGGTATGCTCTCGTGCTGTGGAGGTTCTTTTCCAGCAGGATTAAGCGTGAGTATTCTGATTCCTATTTTGTTTGTGGGTTGACTGTTTTGCTGACTGGTTTCTATCTCTACAGGCGAGGAGGCTTACTTGATTTCTTTCTTCGGCGATGCGTACGTTCAGTACAGGAAGGATACCCCCGTAGGAATCCCAGGCATTTGATTACATGAAATCAAAGTACATATGTTTTGAGCGAATACAAAGGCCTTGTTTGAATATTTACGCAGCTGCGCTCGATTCACTAGATAGCTGGTATATGGTATAAGAAGTGATCTACCCGTAGGCATGCTGGCTCCATCTCCAGGCCGCGTACGTTGTCATCATTATAGCTTACTCTCGGGTGCAACACCACCGACTGCACCACTCATATAAGGTCCACTGTCATCTGAGTCACCGGCGGTCTCGGCTCCAAAGAGGACAAGCTCACGCCCACCCTCCGTGCTCCACCAAGTGACACAGCAGTGAGCACGGTCAACGTCCATCTCGCCGCCGGCGAGAGCTTCCCAGAACCGATCGATGCAAGTGTGGCGCATATTGCGGTCAGAAATTGCATTGATCAGTTGTGCCGCCAGGGGCAGCCACTCCTTAAGATCGTCGACTCGGAGGAATGAAAGAGAATCAAGAAGAGCCAAAGTGAGGACAGCTTGTTCAGAGAGAGGTGGGCTTTGACTCAAGTCGGGATTTGGTCCTTGGGCCGGGATGGGTGTGGAGGAAGCATTTAACGCGCGGTTATGAACCACTTCGAGCAGGACGGAAGGCAGGAGGGGTTGGCTATTCGCTAAAGGTGAGGGAGGTGCTGTGATTTGGATGACGGTTTTGAAAGCGAGACGGAATTGGCGTGCAGAAAGGTTGTTGGGGAAGACCTGTACGGAATTAGAAGCTGCTTCCATTCAACGAATGGGTGGGACTTACGGCAAATAAATTATCAATATAAAAGGGGAGGTGCTTGGCTGCTAGTTCCGAGTTATGGGGAATGGCGAAGACGACAAGCACCAGGCTGTGAGCAGCTTCGAAAATCTCCAGCAGAAGGTTGTTGGCACCGGCTGTGAGGTATGGGAATGCCGCCGATAGGAGTAGCTCTTCATTTGTCCCGGGAGATAGAACAAGAGGGAAATGCTCCGCAGCATTCAAGAAGAAAAGATCCAGACATCGTTCGACTGGATGAGCCGGGATCTGTCCAATCTCGCTGGGCTTTATACTTCGCAAGAAGTTCTCAGCAAGATCGGGGTATTGTGAAAGGATGTCGATGGCTGCCAGCAGTACAAAGGTCTGCTGCGATGAGGCATTCTGACCGATCCGAGAAGAGATGAAGTACATGTTGCGAAGGGTATGAAGAGCTTGCATCGACAGATACGGAGCACCTAAATGGAATATGAGTATTAAGCCAAGAGTAATGATTCGATAGTAGCTTACTACTGTTGGCAGCAAGAGCCGGATCATTGATGGTTCTTCCTAGGACGGCCCTGAGGGCGATAACCACCGAGTATAAGCAATTCCGCAACATTTGCCAAAGCGCAGGAAGTGTTTTTTCGCGCGATTCGGCATCGAGGAACTCAACTTCCTCTGCAACATCAATCTCGGACAACTTGTTTTGTCGCCATTGTACCATCAGGGTCCGAACAAAGTCGGCCAGTTGATCAACTGTACGGGCAACGATCCTTGGATCGCGCGCATTATCAATTGAATGTGCAATGAGACGTGACAGAGGACCTAAAGTCGAGACAAGCGGACGCGCAGCTATTGCAGTTACAATAGCAAATGTAGGGGAGTCTGCCGACCATCGAAACTGTTTTCCGGGAGCCTCGACGATATCTTGATCAATAGATCCCAAGAAATATCCACCCTCGAGACCCTCCGGGGACAAGTATGCCGATTGAAGCATGGCGGGAAGTAAGCGATCATAATCAATCTTGCTTCTCTCAAGATCCGATAAGAGCTCGAATGTGTAATTCAACACCATGGTGATACACTGCGCATCGATACCAGCCTCGGGACTCAGTTCCTCCAACGCTAGTTGTGCCGCAGTAGCGAGCGCAGACTCAAGTTTGATTCGAATATGCCGCGGCAGACCCTGACGATTCTGCCCCTCGAATCCCATCAGGATACCACCCAGCAGGAGTGTATGCCGCCATCGCGGGGACTTGTCATCAGCGCCCTCCGCAATGGCCTTCACCCAAGCATCGCACTCAATTTTGCGATTCCTTCCATATGGTATCCGCGGCTCATCGGTAGTATCATTCTGCAAGACAGCAATAGCAGCAGTATTGAAGACGCTAAGGATCTTGCGGCAAGCATGGAGGTCAACGGGCTGACTCCAGAGCGAGGGAGCGGTAAGAAGTTGAGAGGCGAGTAGAGTCAAATTCAAGGGATTCCCTAGCATAGACAGGAAGCTGGTAACTGTAGGAAGAAGACTGATGATATAATTAACATCACATTCACATTCACGCCCAAGTCCGTGGTCGGAGTAGATAACACTTACCCAGCAGCATCCTGGAAGCTAGAAGTCGCCTGCAGCGACCGCAGCAGCGTAGCCAGAGAGCGTTCCGTCGCCATTGAAACCCAACCAAAGAGAAAAGAAATCCAAATGCGCCCAGACAGAGGCTCACATCGCTCAGGGAGGTGAGATGATCAACCGCGGAGAACCCCAGACGCAGCCGAGGTCCGGGTCTGGCAAACAGTGCAAACAAGCATCGTCAGTGGACTTTCCTTTTCGCGACGCGGTTACTTTCTATACAGACACACCCGAGCTCATATATCTCACGGCTTTATTCATCTTTCTAGACGATGCTTCGATGATTGATATTCGCTGCAGCTGAACCTGCGCGGCCGCTTCGCCCATGGCTAATAATCGCGTTCCGATCAACTACGAAGTGCCGTCGTTTCCTTCGTTGTACGATTTCTTGCCGTCGCATCATCAGCAAGCTTACTATCTATACTACACGACGGATATTTGGCGCTTTACTTTATTCTGGACGCTTATTTTCTATGCGGCGACTCATCTGACTGTTGCTGGCTGTGCGATACTGACACATTGCCGTAATTGGAGTGTGATTTGGATTGTGCCTTTGGTATACAGCTTTATTGCGGGGCTACAAGGACTCTTCGCTGGGAGTATAGTTGGGCTTGTGTGAGTCTATCTTTTACATCTTCGGCCTGGGGGGTGGGCAGCTGACTTTGGAATGATAGCCTCGGTGCGGTGTATGAAGCGGGCAATTTCAGGATGTCGACTTGGCTGCCGATGATATGGGGCGGTGTCAATGTCATGGTCCTTGTTGTGACCAGTTTCCCGATGCAGGGTGGTCTTTAAGTCATTGAAGGCTACTCGAGGTCATGTTCCTTCAGCGTACTACATTACAACAAAACGTGGGCTACAACATGCAACGCACCTACGGACTCGCGATATTCTCAACACAACAATCCCATTGGCGAAGCTTGAACTTCGAAATACCCGGAAACCTATTATACAGCTGGGAAATGATATCTCAAATAGCGCCGTTACCCGCGTCAAAGTGGCCATGCTATAAGTCCTTTACGCCAAAGCAAACCGATCGTGCATTGCAAACAATAGCCGATCTCAACTACCTCCGATTTCCATCGGGCATGCCGCCGCCCTGCAGACCAGGCAGACCGCCGAATCCAGGGAAACCAGGGTTTTGTGCTATGGCCTGGAGATTGAGGTTGGGTGGCATAGGGAAACCCTGGAGCTGCTTCTGCAGTTGCACCAAATCCATCTGCGGCATTCCTTGAGGCATACCCGGTGGCATACCTTGCGGTGGAGGGAATGGCATTTGCTGGTTGGGTGTGTTCGACTGCGAAGGCGGTTGTTGAGTGGACATGATTGCGGCCAACCGACCAGGATCCATCCCACCCATGACGCCAGCCATTCCAGGTGGAGGAGGCTGAGCTCCGCCAATGCCAGGTAGCAGGCCTGGTCCGTCAGGTTGGCCGCCCGGCGCACTTTGAATGCCCGGTAGAGCGGGACCGCCAGGTCGTCGTTGGTCAACGAGACTATCAGCTTCGTCCTGCATCTCTTGCTCCTCTTCTTCGCGCATCTGTTTCCGACCGAACCCGCGGCTCCATGTGCCCTGGGCTTCTGCGGCCTCTTCACCGATATGGAATCGGTCTTTCATGTAACTAGTCTCACCGGGTCGAGTCCGAGACCAGAATCGAGTAAAGTTATCTTTAGATCCCGAGGCCAGAATATGGCCCAGAGGATGCCAGTCTAATGACCAAATCGTAGCCCCGTGAGCGTACTGAATCTTGTGTGCTGGGTAGATGACTTGGGCAGGTGTATTCGCGGGGTCTGGACTGTCGTAAGGTGCCACAGTGGGAATCACACCACTGGGCAGGTTGGGCTCATCGAGGAGGTAGTGATATAGCGATCCATCTTCAGCACCAGTCGAGATGAGGTTGCTATGAATCGGGTGCCATGTCAAGGAAGAAACCGGCTTCTCGTGGCCCCGTAGAATGCAAATATCGCGCATCATCCGCAAATCAAACACCCGCGCCGTCTGATCACGAGACGAAGTAGCAAGGAGATTGCTGTTCACCCGCGAGAACCGCGTAGATGTAACAGTGTTCTTGTGGCTGTGGAGTGTCGTCAGACAGCGAGCAGTACGCGGATCCCAGAACTTGACCTGGTGATCCTTAGACCCAGAAACAAGCAACCCCTTCGTCGGATGCCAGTCACAGGACTTGACATCCCAGTTATGTCCGGTAAGTGTCGTGTCCGCCGTTCGAGTCGTAAAGTCAAAGATCTTGAGGGTTGTATCGTCGGACGCTGAAAGGAACTTGGTATCGCTGGGTGCCCAGGCTAGGTCTCGAACAGCGTCGTGGTGCGCGTCATCGATCGTCTCAACGTTGTTGAAGTTAGGTCGCCAGTACTTGATATCGCCTCGTTGTCCGCCGGAAATCAGCCAATCCTGGCTATGAGCCCATGCCAGCGATGTCACGCCAGCCTGTATTTGATCGTAATGTGCCTAAACCGAGAAACGGGCATCGTTAGCAAGATCCCTCATCCACAGACACTCTGTAAATACGCACATCCATAACGGTCTCGAAGTTAAACGCCGTTCCATTCCATAGCATAAACTCGCCCGTATGGCCACCGGTCAACAGTCGCCTTCCCTCGGGGGTCCATCGCACCACGACAATGGGCTTCTTTGATTTTCCGATAGACTGGTGTAGGTGTCGTACGGGGATCGTATCGACGGCAGAAAATGGTCGCGCCATCGGGGGAAGAACCTTCACACGTCAGTCTCTTTGTCCGGAGCCAGTAGAATTCATGCGACACATACATCGACCGCGAAGCTAGCGCTCGGTCGCTCGGTCTCTAATCGATGGCTGCCCTTATAACGCGGTTGCCGTGTGCGCATCCATTGTACCATCGACGAGCCATAATCGGTGACGAGTCCTGTGGGTGTTAGTAGACTCAGGTATCTCCGAAAGAAGGGCATTGCACGTACGTGGCCGTCGCGGTCCGGCTGGACCTTCGAAATTCTTGTTAAACCTCCCGAATTGGCCGTCGCCTCCGTGCTCCTCATAGTAAGCCATAACTGACAAGCTTATGGAGAACGGTCGAGATGAAGCGGAAGTCAAAGTCAACAAGTGAAGCTATCAAAGAAAAAAGCGGAGGGAGCTCGGGATGGCAGTATCCGCTGATTGGTTATGCGCTATGATACCTGCACCCCCGCCATGTCTATTGACCGTTGGGATTTGGACTTTTGTCTTTCTAACTCTTCTTTCTTCTTTTTCTTCTCATTGTCATGGACAATTGTCATTGTGGTCTTGGGGTTAGCTTGTTCTGAGATACCATCCTGATCTTTCGGTTCGGTTTGCTCGGAGCTTAGCTTGGGCCCTTCGACTCTCCCCAACTCTGCCAACTTCCAACCGCCAAGGTTGCAAGGGTGTCAAAATGGCCTCTCTGACTGAAGCTATCACGACCGCTCGTGAAGAGTCGTCCAACTTCACTAATGGTATTGTCTCTGGAACCGAGTCTCCCCCGTCAAAACCCAAACGCAGTAAATACCGCCATGTAGCTGCGTATCACTCAAAGCTACAACATTCCAGCCTCAGTCGAGATGCAGAGACGACGCCCAGCTTTTTGGGTTTCAGAAACCTCATGGTGCTGGTCCTCGGTAGGATTGCCCTGGAGATACCGAGTATATGCAATAGCTGATCTCAAACAGTGGCGATGAACTTGCGACTGATTATTGAGAACTTCATGAAAGTGAGTGATTCGAATGGCTCAAAATTTTGATTCGGACTAATACCTCGTTAGTATGGAGTTCTTATCTGCATTAAATGCCATGACTATCGCAAACAAGATCTCATCCTCGGGTCTATACTGTACGCATCAGTACCATGCCACCTGCTCGTGGCATACATAATCGAGCTATCAGCCGCTACGGCGGCGAAAGAGACAGTGGGGCGCCAGAAGAAGACAGAGAAAGAGAAAGAACACGATCAGAAAGTGTTCCAGTCAACCTGGCCATACACGGCTTTCCTGCACACGCTGAATGCCACGCTGTGTCTCGCAGTGACCAGCTTCGTGGTGTACTTCTACATTCACCACCCAGGCATTGGCACACTCTGCCAGCTTCATGCGATCATCGTGTGGCTAAAGAATTGCTCTTATGCCTTCACAAACCGAGACCTCCGTCTCGCGCTGCTCAATCCCGCTGCAGACCCTGGTTTACCCGATATCTATTCCTCATGTCCATACCCGAGGAACATCACTATCAAGAACCTAGCATACTTCTGGCTTGCCCCGACACTCGTCTATCAGCCAGTCTACCCGCGCACTCCATCGATCAGGTGGTCCTTCGTCGCGAAACGCCTGGCGGAATTCGTCGGTCTGGCCATGTTCATCTGGCTTCTCTCCGCGCAGTACGCCGCGCCTGTCCTACGCAACTCAATTGACAAGATCGCTGTAATGGACATTGCCTCGATCCTGGAGCGAGTGATGAAACTATCTACCATTTCCCTAATCATTTGGCTTGCCGGATTCTTTGCATTATTCCAAGCTCTTCTGAACGCCCTGGCTGAAGTCATGCAATTTGGAGACCGTGAGTTCTACACCGACTGGTGGAACAGCTCTAGTTTGGGTGTATATTGGCGCTCGTGGAATCGGCCTGTCTACCTATTCATGAAGAGACATGTTTTCTCGCCGTTGGTTGGCCGTGGTTGGAGTCCTTTGGCGGCGAGTGGGATGGTTTTCACGTTGTCTGCTGTTCTGCATGAAATGCTTGTCGGCATTCCCACGCATAATTTCATTGGTATGTTCTTCGTGTCCTTGTTGACATTGACTGGCACGTATGCTAACCAAGTCAGGCGTTGCATTCTTTGGAATGATGTTCCAGCTGCCATTAATCGCCCTTACTGCGCCATTGGAGAAGGTGAAGGGGCCTCAGGGCAAGGTTATTGGAAATTGTATCTTCTGGGTTAGTTTCTGTCTTGTTGGTCAGCCACTTGGGGCGCTGTTGTACTTCTTCGCCTGGCAAGCCAAGTACGGAAGTGTGAGCCGCATGCGCCCTGACATGCCAACAGTAGTTTGAGGTTTTTGGTTTTTCCCATATTTGATCATTTTGCTGCCTCGGATATATGTTGAGATATTTGAGATATCAAGCCTTGTCTGGTTGTAGCTCGTCTGGTTGTAGCTCGTTCTGGAATTGATCTTAGTACAACTGGAATGTGATCATACATATTTACCGCTGCTTCTTTGTGCGCCCTCGTAAAACGATGAATATATACCTCTCACTTTCCGGGAGTTAGATCATTGTTCCTTTGAAACCCAAGAGTTGGTGTGAAGGTATTCTCCTGAATATAGACAAGTATATACATCTCGAAATGCCACTCATCATAATGACATACCTTCACGGTATAAAAACGTCACATCTCACCCCTTGATTTATAAATCCTACAAATCCATCCTAAATAGAAACGTGTCATAAACGGGGACGAAGACGGCCGAATTGACACCCCGACGGAGTTGAGCCCCTTAACCCCGATCCTCGCATATAAAGCCAGGTTGCTAGCACATCACAACGCCATCAACTGACATCACTTCTCTCCAATCATGGTCGCAATCATTGTTCCTGGCAACTACGGGTATGCTTTATCTACAATCATCCCAACCTCCAATTTATATACTAACGCGTCCAGTGCCGTCATCGCCGTCGCCCTCGGTGCCATCCCTGTCTTGGGCTTCGTCCATGGAATTATCACTGGCAAGCAGCGCAAGGGAGCTAAGGTGCCTTACCCGCACAGCTACGCCACCATTGAGCAGTGCAAGGAGAATGTGCGTATACCATTTACCCCATTAGAAAAGACTTAGACCTCAGCCTCCCTTCTGTCCATTCATTCCCTACATGCCCAGTATCCAGACCCCAATGGTCCCCAGATGAACTATACTAACAATCCTCAGCCCCTAGCCGAGAAATTCAACTGCGCCCAGCGCGCCCACGCCAACTTCCTCGAGAATGCCCCCCAGACAATGTTCTTCACTATGGTCGCAGGCCTGAAGTACCCCGAACTGGCCGCCGGCCTGGGTGCCCTGTGGGTTGTGTTCCGTGCTCTCTTCCTCCACGGCTATGTGTATGGTGGCAAGGCGCAGGGTATGGGCCGTCTGCGTGGTAGTCTCTTCTGGCTGGTGCAGGGTGCGCTGTGGGGATTGAGTGTTTTCGGTGTTGGACGGGATTTGCTTGACTTCTAAGCGTCCTTGACAGTAATCATTGGACTTGATGTATTTATATGAATGTTAAGTGAATGTCAAGTGAATGTAAGATGAACATGAACATGAACATTGGATACAGCCTCCGTGGGGATGTGGCGGCTCCACTGGCAGAAAAAGTTCCCCGGTTGACTTGGACTTGCTTCATTCTTCTCTTCTCTCTTGAACTCGGATCAATTGTATTCTAAAACGGGACTCGTCTATCTACCTAGACAGCAATCTCATTTCCTACTCTCAATCCCTCAATCTATACCCACCGCTTCTTGACCCCGCCAACCCCGCCATGTCGTCCAAGTCGCAATTGACCTATGGCGCCCGCGCCAGCTCGCACCCCAACCCCCTCGCTCGCAAGCTCTTCCAAGTTGCCGAAGAGAAGAAGAGCAATGTGACCGTCTCAGCCGACGTAACCACGACAAAAGAGCTCCTCGACCTAGCCGATCGTACGTAACCGCAATCCAACCCAGCAACCAACCCACCCACCACTAACACAACCAAGGCCTGGGCCCCTACATCGCAGTGATAAAAACCCACATCGACATCCTCTCAGACTTCAGCCAAGCAACAATCGACGGCCTAAACGCCCTAGCAGCCAAGCACAACTTCCTAATCTTCGAAGACCGCAAATTCATCGACATCGGTAACACCGTTCAAAAACAATACCACAATGGCACCCTCCGCATCTCAGAATGGGCCCACATAATCAACTGCTCCATCCTGCCGGGTGAAGGCATCGTCGAAGCCCTCGCGCAAACCGCCCAAGCAACCGACTTCCCCCACGGCAGTGAGCGCGGCCTCCTCATCCTCGCCGAGATGACCTCCAAGGGCTCCCTCGCCACAGGCGCCTACACCTCCGCCTCGGTCGACATCGCCCGCAAGTATCCCAGCTTCGTGCTGGGCTTTGTGTCAACCCGCTCGCTGGGCGAGGTCGAGGCTGAGGTTGCCCCCGTCGATGGTGAGGACTTTGTCGTCTTTACTACTGGTGTCAACCTCTCTTCTAAGGGTGATAAGCTGGGTCAACAGTATCAGACGCCTCAGTCTGCTATTGGTCGTGGTGCTGACTTTATTATTTCTGGGAGGGGTATCTATGCGGCTGCTGATCCTGTTGAGGCGGCTCGTCAGTACCAGCAGCAGGGTTGGGAGGCGTATCTTGCCCGTGTTGGGAAGCAGTAGATGCATATACATATCATATTCATATACATGTAGGTGATTCTTATGCATAATGAAAATTCTATTTTGATTGCGTGCTGTGGAAAGTATCTTTTCTTTTGCTCTGTTCTTCTGCTCTGTTCTTTGCCACTTTGGCGCTTACACTTACATCATGGGTGCATGGTCCACGAGTCTTTCATGTAAGGGAGTGCCACATGTGAGCAAGTAAGGAGCTGAGCTTTGGATCGGCAATTTCCCGCGCGTGGTGGAAGGTATGTTTCAGATCGAACATCAAACTCGGAGCTCGAACCTCGCAGCCAAGATGCGATGAATCATGCCATGATAAGTTATTCAAAGTAAAGCATAGATAAGCATATTCCAAGACCGTTACCGTGCCAAGTAGCTAACTACTGTAAGTGACTTAAGTAGTATCCCGAGCTCGGCTAACGCCCAGGTAGAGATAAGAGTTAAGGCTCCGGAAGCCACGGGGCAGCCACCCGTGGTTGGAAGTATGAACACCCGCAAGCGGTCGAAATCTAGGGACCTCCATTGACGTATTAACTTCTACCAGCATGTGCAGCACATCCCAGATTCCACACCGACATGGAATATCCGTCCAGCTCTCGAGCTGGGAGTTACAGGGTAGTTCCCGGGAAACTGCCGATCCTCCCACCCCCTCTCAACATGGCCCAATGAGAACATCCACAACTAACCCCAGATATTCTTATCGACTCCACCGAGGTCATTGATAGGAAGCATAAAGATAACAAGTTCCAATGCGCATCCCTGACTGCGGAGTTCTCACCGTTTTTTACCTTATTTAGATAGCTCCCCGCTCTTTTCTCTTCTTCGTTTCTACATAGCATTGAGATTGAGATTGATATTGAGATTCAGACACCTACAGTAGCTGGAACTGACCAGGTTCTGTTCCATCTCTTGACCTGGACTTGACCTCCCCCACCCTCCATTTATCCATCTCTCGTCTGTAATCAACCGTCAAAATGTCCGAAGAAAAATCAATCGGCATATCCTCGGGCGTGGACCCAGCCCTCGACATTGAACGAAGCAAACGTGTCGACCCAACTATGGAGAAACACTCTCACGACGCCGACGAGGCCATGAAAGTCTTTGATGAGATGCAAGGCGAAGCCATCGAACTGGATGAATCGACGAACCGGCGCTTATTGAAGATTATCGATTGGCATATGATGCCCATCATGTGTTGTATCTACGGCATGAATTATTTGGATAGTATGCTTCCCCCGCTTCTCCACCTCCATCTCGGCTTGATCTGCATCTCCACGCGCGACGTCCAATGATATTCGGATTGATGCTAATGCTCCTTGCTCTTTATAGAAACGACTCTATCTTATGCGAGTGTCATGGGCATTAAGGATGATCTTGATCTTCATGGGGATCAGTATCAGTGGTTGGGGAGTTTGTTTTACTTTGGTTTGTTTTCCTTACTTGATCTCGCTCTTGCTTGCTTGTGTTCTGACCGTTTGTGATAGGATACCTCGCGTGGGAATATCCGACCAACCGTCTTCTTCAGCGTCTTCCTCTCGGCAAATATTCCGCTGCTTGTATTTTGATCTGGGGGTTAATTCTTTGCTGTTTTGCTGCTGTTAAGAACTACTCTGGTGCTATTGCGATTCGGTTTATGCTTGGTGTTTTTGAGGCTGCTGTTACGCCTGGTTTTGCTTTGTTGACTTCTCAGGTATGGATATCCCCTCCACTCCCCAACCTCTACTAACACCCTCAGTGGTACACAAAACAAGAACAAGGAAGCCGCGTCAACATCTGGTTCTCCTTCAACGGCGTCGGCCAAATTCTCGGCGGAGTAGTCGCCTACGGCATCGCCGTCGGAGCCGAAAAGCACGGCTCAGCAATCGACCCCTGGAAAATCGTCTTCCTAGTAACAGGTCTACTGACCATCGTACTGGGCTTCGTCTTCCTATGGATTATCCCGGATAACCAGCTCAACGCGCGCTGGCTAAAGAAGGAAGATCGCATTCTGGCCGTTGCCCGCGTGAGGGTTAACCAGCAGGGTATTGGCAACAAGCATTTCAAAATGTATCAGGTCAAGGAGGCATTGCTTGATCCTATGACTTGGGCTTTCTTCTTCTATGCGCTTATTGCTGATATTCCTAATGGTGGCATTACTAATTTCTTTAGTCAGTTGGTAAGTTAACACAGCTATCTATGATCTATGGTCTATGACCGTGAATATAATACTGACACCGTCTAGATCAAAAGCTTCGGATACGACGAGAAACAAAGTCTGATCCTGGGTGTTCCTGGCGGCGCTGTGGAAATCGTCGCTCTACTTCTCAACGGCTGGGTCGGTCATATCACCGGCCAACGTATCCTCGCCAGTTTGGGTGGCCTTGTCGCCTCGATCGTGGGCATGTTGCTTATCGTCGCGCTACCCCTGTCCAACGATGTCGGTCGCTTAATCGGCTACTATCTCACCCAAGCTAGCCCGACACCCTTTGTGGCCTTGTTGTCACTCATCTCTTCCAACGTGGCAGGATACACGAAGAAGACGACCGTCGCAGCTTTATACCTTATTGGATATTGTGCAGGAAATATCATTGGTGAGTGGATCTCGGAAAAACAATACCACACCGACACAAAGTGTCAAAATTGGAGTGGATTGTGCATTGTGGATTGTGGGTTGTGGATTGCGCTGACCTCCGTACTTGTATACTTATAGGTCCGCAGACATTCCGTCCTAAGGACGGACCCCGCTACGTCCCCGCTGAAATCACCATCATTGTTTGCTGGGGTGTGTGTCTGTTCCTGCTGGTCGGGGTTTGGCTTTGGTATCGTCGTGAGAACAAGCGCAAGACGCTGTTCACTGCCCGACCGGAGTATGTGAGACTGGAGAATCAAGAGTGAGTGTTTTCTTTAACTTTGCGATATCGGCGCGTGTTTCCTAACGTCCTGCAGGTGGCTTGATTTGACAGACCGGGAGAACCCCGAGTTCCTGTATTCGCTGTAGTCCCGCATGTTCCTTACAGTAAGTTAGGTATTTGAGTTAACTAGTTAGTTCATTATTTGCTGGTCAAATGAAAGTTATTGGATTTGTTCCACGTGCGACAGTATGACGGTGTGTAGATCCCGTAGAGTTTTCCCAACTAAATGTGTTAGGGTCTGCTAGGGTCTCTGCAAACAAGATTTAGTGTCTTGACAGCCTACTGTGAGACATGATCGTCCAAACTGACTTTATATTTGCAAGTGACAAATTATTTAGTGAGGGGTTCGTTGGAGGATTTCAGTGCTTACATTTGGACATATACAGCCTTCCACTGTGTTCTAGATTGCCTAATATATTATTATAGTAGTGTAAGACACTCAGTAGACTAATTCTAGCCCAATAGACAATAGTCAAACCCCTGCATCCACTGCAGGGGAAGGGCCGATCATGGCCAGACAACTTAGACGCCGAACCCCCCACTAAGAAGAGAAGCGGTGTGCACAATATGAAATACACTTCTTTCTGCTCTTTTTACTCTTTCTATTCTTTGATCAGATTTCTTTCTTTCTTTTTCCCTTCCCTATTCCTCCAAGATGGAGTGCACCCCTCCTTTAAATACTCAACCCTAATCTTATCATACCCCTGCAGCCCTGCAGGTGAGACCAACACGGGAACCAACGTACCTGTGACCCGTGCTCGGTCTATAGACATTCCCATATGGCTTCCGTCACATGCCTCCCTGTCCACATGAAGCCTCGTCTAGACATCAAGTCCTGCCAGCCCATCATTACTGAGATTACACAATGTGTCGAGTTCACTGAATCCACTACATCGCCATCTGAGATGTCTCCTAGAGTGAAACGGATCGACCCGCCAGGTACAGATACAGCTACAACAGCTAGAGGTACAGGCCCAGACACGGGTGCCAAGTCGCCAACCTCGCCAATACAAACAAAGCGTAGCCGGCGGGAAACAACATCACGGCCAGCATCCGCTACAAACTCAAGCAGTCACAGTCGAGGCCACAGCCAGAGCCACTCGCGCTCTGCCTCACGCAGCACGGTGCGATCAAGCCCAAACAGTCGACGCAGCTCTTTACACTCAGCACGGCGAACTGTCCCAAACCCAGCCATCGTACCAGTCCCAACGGCTCGGACTTCACCACAGGAACGGCGAGAGTCCCTGATAGCTCTACATCGAGAATCATGTCGACTATTCCAAGACGAGGCCTCAACCTCGAAAGACCCCTCGGCAGAAGAACATATACATACACGACCACGCCAACCATCCCTACATCGAAGAGCATCGTCGACAACCTATCCGCGCCGGGATTCGCGCGCATCAGAAGGAAAGGGAAACTCAGCGCCATCCTCCCCGATCGCGCCTTCTGCTTCCTTCGCCAGCTTCCGTTTTGAGCCTGAGGCTGCGCCGCCGTTCCTCGCTTCTAGGGATCGATCCTACACTATGCCTAGCCATAGTAACGCTAGCCCAGCGAAACACCATCACAGTCCATCGACTTCATCTATTCACGTCCCGGCGACGGTGATGGAGTGGACTTCTCCCTCGACTCGCCGGCGCGAGTACGAGAAGATCGATCGGGCGAGTAGTGGTATGCGCGGTCTTTGGCGTCGTGTTGCACCGCGTTGTTTACAGACTCGCGAGTCGAGGACTTTATTCTTTGAAGAAGGGAAGCACGAGCGGGAGGGCAGCGTGCGACGGTTCCGCATGGATATTCCTGAAGATGAGGAAACGGGGAAAGAACCTGTTTCCCCGACTGGGAAGTCGCAGGTGCAGCTTTTGGATTTTCTGAGCAAGCATACAAGCTCAGATTCCCGCTCGCGGTCGAATTATACTCCCTCACCTGATGGCTCACGACGACGCTGGGCGTGTCTCCGCTCTAAGACTTCTCCTCTGCCTAACGCCTAGACCCCGTACCCTACCCTACCCTCCTTCCCCGTTTCCGTTTGAGATTGAGATCGGGGCTTCTTATCATTATCATCATCATCCATTCGATATTTTATTGATACATCCATACAGAACATGCGAGCCAGCACCGGTGCTGCTTGCTTCAATACCCCTACTGCGTTTGCCCCTCCCTATGATACCATGATTCCAGAGTGATGATTCAATATTGCATTGCATTGCACAGCATCAGAATATTCTCCCCCTGCATCGAGTGGCCCAGTGGTCGTCTCTTTTTTGTTCTCTCTTTGGTTTTGGTAACTAGTATGGCCTTTGTCTCATATCCTTACCTCTAATTTTTCTAGTTTCTTTTTCTTTTTCTTTTTCTTTTTCTTTTGCATTTGTGTTTGCATTTGCTCCGCTCGTTGAAGACTAGATACCCCGATCTTTATTGAAATGCTGTATATAGCTTGATACGGTAAATATGTTATAGCTTGTTGATATTTGTGGCTAATCAACTGATCTTCATATTTAAAACACTTGACAGTAGTCGACGGGAATTACATATAGAATATAGTGACCTGTGAAGATGACGCCGAAAATGACAGCTTCTGGCGCTAGAAACCGCCCGCTTTTCCACCGTAACTTTCCAGCGGCAAGCCGCCGCCCGACCGCCCCATCACCCTGGACCACCATTATTCTGCCATGTTGGCGTTGGGCCTCAGCAAGATCGATTGGGAGCCATAACCCCACCGAGAAACTGACGGGCAGAAAGCAGCCTGGGGCCAAAGTTTGGGTCGGGTCACGGGACTCGAGCTCTTTCTTTCCCAACCTTGTATCCTTAGTTTTTCTCTCCTCCGTGCATCTCACGGAGCTTAATCTCATCAGTTTATGGTCCCCATTCATCTCTTCTGTTCGTTGCAGCATCAGTAAACCCTCCAGCTGTAGTTGTGGAGTGGGTGGAGTCACGTGAGATCCACCACTCTCGGGCTCTCAGGGCGTCGGATCTCTCCCGCCAGAAACTGCACCGGGTACGGGTCGGCTAACACCCCGGGGCCACCTACCTACGGGTATCAGCGAGGTCCCCGCCTTGCAGCCTCCGTAGCCGCGAATGTCAACCTCACTATCACGGGGCTTAAAGAAAATTCCTAGTTTCCCATGACTGACCCAACAAGGTAAGTCCTTCGATATGGCATATAAGATATTCTTTAGTCACGGTCTCATTCTCAAAGGGCTGCCTCGGCATGTTTGCGATGTAGGAGACAGAAACTCAAATGTGCAGGTCCCAGTAAAAGACCCTGCCAACGATGTCGGGCAAATAATGCGGAATGTATCTTTGTTTCCCCGAGAGCTGCGCAAAGGAGATCAGGGTCCCCGTACGTCTCTTTTTCCTTGTCGTGGCACAGAGTGCTGATCGTATGCCAGCACCAGAACAGACCTTTTGGAGCAGCGATTAGATTCTCTGGAGCAAGAGCTTCGGTCGGAGATTCAGGAGCTGCGGGCCTCAATTGTGAGAAGTCCGGAGAGCAACCGAATCCGCCTACTCGCACAATCCTCCTCGCCAGCCCCACTGGTGGGCTTCTCGCAACAGGAAGCTATACCTTCGACATCATGTGACGAGACGTTTGATATCACCCCGAACAACATCCCTGTGGAAACTGAGTGGAGCGAGTTATATGCATTCTTCGTCGCAAATTGCCGTGATTTGATCGCTGTCGTAGATGATCAACTATGTTCAACTGAGGAGACCGTGAAGCACAACCCCTTAATGTCGGCCGTGATAAGCGCCATCGCATCAAAGGCTATCAAGCCTGAAAGACATCATTATTATGCTTCGCGAGCCGATCAACTGATAAAGGGCACTTTCCAAGGACCATTACCTGATATATTAAGCGTGAACGCGATGATGATATTCGCGGCTTGGGCAGGCAGAACACGACTTTATGGGTACATCGCCTCAATATGCGCCGAGCTTCAACTACACGAGGATGCTATGATCTTGAGCGACCCATCTACTACTCACACACCTGAGCTTGTTGCGCGTGCCAGGTGCTGGCTCACACTATGCTGCTTAGACTTACAGTAAGCTAGATCGAGTCCATGCTCTCCAGAGCAGCTCACATCTAACCCTTCGCAGAACCAATCTCAGCAGACCTTTCTTGTTTAACGAAATGAGAGACTGCCTGTGTCATTCTACGAGCCTCCTCACGTCTCCATTTCGTCGCCCTGTAGATGATCGGATTTGTACGTACATCGAGGGCTTCAGAATAACAGGTAAACACTATACATCTAATCCTGCAGGATTAACTTATGCTAATATTTTAATAACTAGCCGATCTTACAGCAAAATTGAAGAATTCTCAATTAAAATCCCGACCCTTGTTGCCTGAGGTTGCCGGACTTCTCACATTCGCTGACCAAGATGTCGAAAAATGGTTTCACGCTGCGAACAACAGACTTCATCCGCTTTACCAGACATTCTCGGATAGACAAGATCGAAACCGGCTTCTTCTACCATTCTGTTTCATGAAACTGTGAGTGATATAGATCAATAAAAACCTTCGGACTGACATGGGCTAATATCCTTTCCCACAACCGAAGATACATTAACGGCTTAGTACTCCAAGGATTAGAATCACCCCATGATTTGGACTCCGACCCAGCTCGGATAGAGTATATACAAAGGGCCTTCGAGACCGCCTGTCTTATAATTCGGTCTCAATTTGACTCGACACGCCTTAGGAAGTCCTTCAAATTCGCGATGGTAAGCGTTACAGAAAGCAAGTTAGCAGCATTCCCTTGTCCAGCTCTGATTGCATCTCATAGGACTACATTGCGATACCGACCAATTCTGCTATCAGTTTCATTTTGAAGATCTTGCCTCTAGCTCATATGCATGTTGACTGCAAAAAGGCTCTCATTAGGTTGCGGCAGACTGCCGAGATCTTTGCGGAAGCAGGTGCCTTAGAAACTGCCAGTGAGATCCTGCGGAATGTTGACAGGATGGCATTCCTACCGCAACCACATGGAAATTCAAGAGTATCTGACAACTCAGTGGGTGAGATCTCACAGAATGCGCTGTTCGATATTCCAGGTCTCCTTGCCGAGATGGTAAGATGGCCCCATAAACCAATTACATCTGGGCAATTTTGATAGCAATGGGGCTGACAACGTCGACAGACATGGGATAATGAGTTTCCTGCTATGGGAACGTTCTCTTCTGCTTGAAAAGCCCGAGGTGCTCAGAAACAACTTCTGTAGAACAACATCCAGGGGAAAATTCGCTGAACGCTGGATATCTTGTGGATGCTGCGTCAATCGTACTTCAGTCAAATTCATGGAACATTGTTTAGCATGTACCTAGCGGCAGTCACATACTGAATATCATTCATTCGGGTGAAGCAATCCCCGGCAAAGCCATGGCTATAGCTGCCTAATCACCCCACCAAAGAAGGCACTAAAGAAATATCTCCAATTGAATAATGATTGCTCGCTATTGAGATCGTTATCTGGCGGACCGATCTTCGAGGTTCGGATTCGGCCGGGCCGAAGCCGAGGCCGATTTCGAGTCTGGTTCGAAGGCCACCAATCGCATCCTGCTGAGAAGGGGAGATCAGTACGTGTGATAAATGTGTTTCAGTCTGAAGATTGTAAAATTATTAGTTAGCCACCGGAGCAATTGGTTACTTGATCTTGCATGGTTTATGGATGCCAGCTTTGAATTTCTCTTCACATACTTCTCATACTTCCTAATTCCAACATGACATTTCAAACGACCGAGAGGAACGAGGACAATAGCATGGGCAAGCACCACATGGTACCCTCCGTTGTCAACGATGAGATCAAGAATATTCAACAAATCATCGACTCTCAAGCCGAAAGACTATGGGAGATCAACCAAAAGGTACCACCAAAATGCAAAATTTCCTGCGGTCAGCACGAAAGAGCGACGTTTGAAATGCAAGACGCGAAAGGATGGGATGTGAAAGTTGTTGATTATTTTCCTGCAGATTCATAGCAACCCGGAATTGGGCTTCAAGGAGTATTTGGCCCACGACAACATCACCAGCATGCTTGAGGAACTTGGCTTCCAGGTTACTCGTCACGCATTTAAGCTGGAGACTGCCTTCGTTGCCGAATATGGAAATAGTGGCAGGGTCGTGGCTTTCAACGCCGAATATGACGCTCTCCCGGGAATTGGACACGCCTGTGGCCACAATCTCATCGCGATGATGTCTATTGGCGCCTTCTTGGGAGTGGCGGAAATGATCAAGCGAAAAGAGATCTCCGGTCGGGTTCGCCTCGTAGGCACACCTGCAGAGGAGGGTCTCGGAGGCAAGATCCCTATCGTTGCTGCCGGGGCCTACGCTGACGTCGATGCCTGCATGATGGTTCACCCTGGGCCATTCACGGAGTGTGTCGGCTTCGAGGGCGATGCATACATGCCTACCACGGCGAGCATCAAATTCAGTGTTGGGTTCACAGGCAAGACAGCTCATGCTGCCATGGCACCGTGGGAAGGTACGAACGCACTTGATGCCGCCGTGCTGGCATACAACGGTATCGGACTTCTCCGTCAGCAGATGCACCCATCTAACCGAGTGCACTGTGTCATCTCCGACGGCGGAGATCGCCCAAACGTTATTCCAGGCTTGGCTGCCATTGACTGCTATGTGCGATCTCCCTCATTGAAGATGGCGCAAGTGCTCCAAGAGCGGGTGGAAAACTGCTTCAAAGGTGCTGCCCTGCAGACCGGTTGTGATGTAAGTATCCAACTGTAAGTGACCGCCTGACTATTCTGTGTGATGAACAGATTGTTCCTGAGCTTACCTTGCAAAGGAACAACACGTACGCTGATCTTCGACCAAACAAGGCTTTGGCTCGAGGCTACGCGGATGCGATGACCAAAATGGGCTGCCTGGTGAAGTGCGACTTAAATTCAACGGGCGTGGCAGGCTCGACAGATCAGGGTCAGTTAATTTGCCGCATTCCGTCTTGAATGAGTGTTTGGAACTAGATGCAAGTTTCCCAGTGACTGACTGTAGGTCTTAGGCAATGTCACATACGCATGTCCCGGTATTCAGGCATATGTCGGTGTCCCTGCTGGACCGGGATCGAATAATCACACTGTCGGCTTTACTGCGGTAGCGGGGCAGAAGGAGTCGCACAATCTGTGTCTTCATGCGGCCAAGGGCATGGCTGTCACTGCTTGGAACGTTTTAACCAATGATGACCTTGCAGCACAGATCAAAAGCGACTTCGAGGAAGACAGAATAAAGCGTGACTCAATTTGAACGCGGACGGCCAGGACCCGGGTTTTTTACTGGCTCCGCTGGACCTGGCGCTATATTATTGATCTCAATTTATATGTTCACACCTGGTTGGTGAGCGCTCCATATAGTAGATAGTGTCAACATGAGGATTCAGTGTATTGATTAGTATTCAACATGTCCCGTTAAACCTGTCTACTTGGGCGAGTATCGTTGAGAGATACTCAGTGGTCAAGTTACGATGTATTGCAGCATCGTACTTCCAGAATTACATTGCCATATTCTATCTTATCACAGAACGTGTTTCTAATCCGATTCAAGGCAGGCTTCGATCATATGGCTAACCCTAAAGGCATTCCCAGTTTCCAAAGACTAGTATACATAGCGGAACTGGGGCAACTCTCGGTCTGTCTTATCTGTAAGGTTCAAATAGGCTGAAGGCATAGAAGCGCTGTCCTCAGCGTGTTCTCTCGCTGCGGTGGCAGCAGCGTCTCGCTTCCTGTTCTCCCAAATGCAGTAAAATCTTAGCGAAATGCTCAAAATTGCAGAGCAAGCAAAGCAAACAAGAATTCCAGCGAAGCCTGAAGGATAGCTGGGTGCTTCCCTGGCAAACATGATCTGAGGGCCGACAATGTTGCCGAGACAGTACGCCACAAAGACCTGCATGCGTGATCGGAGTCAGAATCAGCACTTTAATACTGCTCAATGATGTGCGAGATGGGAGAGGGAGGGGAAAAACATACCACCGCGTTGACAGTAGATTTCTTGGTAAAGCCGGCTGTGTTACTGGTGATCATCGTCATAGTGAGAGGGAAATTAGCCGAGAACCCAATGATGAGACAATATCCCATGAAGCGAGACCAAATGTGGTCGGCATCAATCTGCCGGATCATGATGGTGCCAATCAAAGCCATGATGGTGTTGAAGGTCATCCAGTAAGTACGAGTGTTTGTCAAATAAGTGCTTCCAAGGGTGGATATCACGACGAAAACCATCTGGAATCCAGTTCCAATCATTTGCACAAGAAGGGTATCAAGGGTGGTGAAGCCAAAACCCTCCACGACAATAGAGGCAAACTATCCAAGAGAAATAAATCAGATGAACCTCATAAACTAACCTAAAGGACATATAAGAACTTACCGAGCCAACGCCTCCATTGGGCACGTTTTGTGTAAATTGGAACAGAGCAAGGAACCAGGTCTTTGGATCCAGCAGAGCTTCAATGACTTGGTATCGCTTGACCTGGTGGCTTTTAATACCGGTTAAGTTATCCTGGACGCGCTCCACGGCTTTGACCCGGTCCTCTTCTGAAAGAAACTTTGCCGTCATAGGGCTGTCTGGAATGGTAAAGTAGCAAATTATTGACCAAGCTAAAGTCGTGCAACCAAAGAGGAGGAAAAGCGCCTGTCAAAGAGGATCATCGGGTTAGTATCGGGGAAATGACATGCAATATATATCGATTGGTTTTCGTACCTTCCATGCTGCCATAGTATGAATGTGCCCAACTGCATATCCCAACAGGCCGCCGACCAGGCCGCCAGTCACATTGCCCATAAACCACGCACTCTGACGAATAGCCTGTTCAGATCTCTTGTACCACATCGAAATAATGATGCTCATAGAAGGAGCAATGCTTGCTTCGACGAATCCTAAAAAGAAACGTGCGGCCCACAAGCCGGACGCATTTTCACAAAGTATAGTCAACAAAAGGATAGCTGCCCAAAGACCCCTTTCTCAAGAAAGTTATGTGTCAGTCAAAAACACGAGTATTCGGAGCTCAACGATACTCACATAGCCGCCGACATGAAGCGGCCAACGGGCAAACGAATGATACACAAGGCCACGGCCCCCGAAGCCGCCAGGTATCCGAAGTAGAACAGACTAGCTGCCCAAGAATAATCTTGTCCCTTCAGGTGCATATCAGTCCGGAGACCCAGAATGGCGCTAAAGCTCATCGCCTGCTTGTCAAGGTATTGAAAAATATAGGAGACGAAGAGGAGCGGGATCAAGCTGGTAAACAGTCAACATCTAGTTATAAAGGGTCGTCTAGCCCATCTTCAAACACTACATACCAGAGGTCTATCTTGCGAAGAATACGCCGATCTTCCTGAGGTGACAAGGGGAGGCCCAGCTGAGGTAGGTAGTGCTCCAGCGCCTCGAGAGCGTCATCGCCGTCCTTTACCTCCAATTTCATTTCCGTCTTCGTGTCACAAGGTATTGCCGCCGGCATTGGTTGATCTGTGGAAGCAGACATAGCGGGGATATTATAGATCCTTGGTCTTTAGCGGGAGGCCGGAAACTAAGATTATTTTTTACGTCTGCTGAAGTGCAGACTAAATCGGTTTAATATGTGCGGACGATAAGTGGTAACTTCAGGCCAATTCATTGCTTCGTTATCTATTGCCCAGGTGGGCTCGGAAAACGCACCTCTGTCTTTGAGAAACCCTAATCTTCTGTCAAACCTTATAGAGAATGCGGGGGTCTTGGGGTGTGATGAATTGGGCTGGTCCCCGATCAGTCAATCAATCAATCAAAGTTCTATTAACCTATTGCAGCATAACTAGTATCGTACTGGCTATGACTGGTCCCCGATACATCTTGCATTCGGCCCGAATGCCGAAGTACTGATCCCTGGAGCATATCCAATGATATGCACTCGGGCCGAATGCCGAAGTACAATCGGCGGAACATATCCGATGGCATTCGGATTACATTGACAAATTCGACGAACTTGTAGGGCTCTTAAGCGATCAAGAACCAAATAAGTCAATAGCACTTTCCAAACCAACCTCTTACAATCACGTCTCAGAACAATCGAACTCGAATCCACTTCTACAAGAAGTTGCTCTCTCCGAGCCCAACGAAGCCAGCAACACCATCCGCACAGTCATTTACGTTGCCATGTCACCCGCCAAGTTTGCGTTGATCGTGAAGAGCCCCGGGCTGGGGGGCCCGAGGCTAGACTGCCCAGCACTTTTGGCGGCGATTCCTTTATCTGAACTTCAAGAGCGGTTATTTGAAGTATGCGGCTATTTTTATCATGGAAGGACAATGTTGGACAGCCTAAAAGATCTAGCAAGGGCTTGGAGCACCTTCTGGTGAACTACTGAATGGATGGTTCTTGGTCAACGAAGCGCCAGCGGCGTCATATTCTGGTTTAGCTGGCGCCCAAGATCTTATTCGATTGTATAGAATAACTGGTCAAATGACTCAAAATCAGGTGAGAAGTATGCAGAATATTGAATATCACCCCCAGCCCCAAAGTCCTGCTGGTCCTGAAATGGAGGCAATTGAAGCATTGGTCCCGGATCAGCCTCGGTATGTAACTCGGGGTTGCTAGGCAGACAATCATCCCAGGACTTTGCAAAATCCTGGGTGCCACCATTGTGTCTCTGTTGAACATTCCTATGCGTTGCTGTAGGTTCAATGACCAGAATGCGATCCAGATAATGCTGAACTGTATGGTGCATCTCATCGGCCACTCTCTGTCGATATTTGGTCACAGCTTCGGCGAAGTTGATAAGGATATTATAGTAAAGCTGAGCCTGTGGGCTACTCAGAGCAATGTCTGCCAGAATTATGCATCCGTTCTGGAAGGAGTCCTCGATGTCCTTTCGCGGCTCGCCTGCAAACATGGAAAATCCGAGGACTAGTCCCGCTCCGAATAACCATGCTCTATTATGAATAGTTGTTAGCATGCAT
The DNA here is from genome assembly GCF_001773325.1 of Penicillium arizonense. NCBI lineage: Eukaryota > Fungi > Ascomycota > Eurotiomycetes > Eurotiales > Aspergillaceae > Penicillium > Penicillium arizonense. The sequence continues at coordinate 94,129 of NW_019173285.1, read as the reverse complement.
TGGCGAACCCGTGGTGATTCCCAAGGTCTACACTCACTCAATCAGACAGAAATTTCCGAAAGTGAAGTTGACGTCTTTGGCTTTGATGCACATGTCAACCATAGTGATTGCTGAGCTCACGCAGACCTGTGATATCCTGGATACCTTGTTGTTTTTGAGCTTGATATCAGATGCCTGATCAGGATCATTAATCAGGTGATCGGGTGCTTTGCCACGTAACCTTGAGGTCAAGTAGGCAACTAGAAATGGTCGTGTAATGAGTATGACTGCAAAATAGTACACGCACGAAAGATGCATGCTTCCCATGAGGAATTGTCGGTCGGCAGGCTCCAAATTGCAGCTACTTGGTACCAAAGACGTAAATTGGCGTATGCTTTGGGGTAAGTTCCGGCTCCAACGGCGAAGTTCTTGGAGTAAGTCTTCGGCGGTAGGAGTGTGTAATATATTGTGATTTTTGCCGAGTGTATCGACAATGTTGTCTAGGAAAGTGCAGGCGTCGACCATTGCGGTAAAAGTTGACTGGGTGGGTTCACTTGCATCCTCACTGTAAGCTTTCGGCTTTACTGCACTCTGACTCTTCGGCAAACTTTTGGGTCTTCCAATTATAAAGCTGCTCAGAATGTCTAGATTCCGCATGCTGTTCCATAACCTCTTCCTGACAGTGCTGTATTAGGATAATTCCTAGAAGTTGGAAACAATTTCTGATTAAAATGCTCACCTAGTGCTCGCTTCCTCGGAGGTCTCATCGTCTTGAGAGCTTTCAAGGTCTAAGATCACGGCAGCCTTGGCCGCAACCGCAAGGAACATTGCCGCTGAATTTCTGTTACAAGCTCCGAGCCCGTAAAAGGCTAGAAGAATAAAAAGACGGATCTTGCCTAGGCTCTGCGACATCAGCATATCCTGGAATGCCATCATACGGGCTCGAAAGAAATAAGCCTCGGAAAAAGGTTGATCATCCTTCAATCCTCGTGCCTGTGCCCCAATAGCCAGAGCAACGTCAAGAGCAGCTGCATCATCACTGTTAGGGAGCGAATGAGTTGTGTTATCCTGAGACAATGGTCGCTCGGATATGAGAATGTCAATTTCATTTGCCGTAAATAGGTCCAAAATACCGCTGGTCTGCCCGATAGATTAGTTATAATGGCTAGCGTACCATTGCAGAGAGAGAGGCACCCACAGCTTCAAAATAGGAGTCCAATAGCGAGTAAAGCCTTGCCGGTGATGGCTGTGGACTTTGGACCCTCGAGCTTCTAGAATCTAATTCTACCGTGAAGTGATGGCGTTCGCCATCGGTAAAAGGAACCGACCCAACGAAAGATTTGACAGTTCTTCTTAGAAAGAACAGGAAAGACAACGACGATGTCTCTCCGACATGGACTAAATTTCTGGTGGTCAGCTTTTGCGACGTTGAAGAGCTTTACGGTGATGCCAGACCTTTTTCACGGGAGGGTGAATTGAGAGTATGCTCACTTTCTGCGACAGAGATCGCCGGGTCCGCCATACTGCTGGGATCAGGAACCCTTGGATCAACAGCAAAAGGAGTGTCTAACGGAAGCGGAGATCCGCTCGGTGATAGCTGTCCATTCGTGGTATTGGTCCGCAACGACGCATCTTCCGGCAGGTTAAGAGCGCGGAGAGCATTGCTTTGGCCCCGCCTTCGACGGTCGACACCTGAATAGATGCAAGAGGCAGTTTGACCGCGTCTGAGACATGCACCGCACGGATCTCGAGCATCGCATCTTATCTTCGAGGCTTTGCAAGCCAGACATGCGCGGTAAGATCTTTGACGGTTCTCAGGGCGTACTTTTGGCCTTGGCATTGATGCTATGATATAGATTTTGTTGTATGGCAATAGAAAAGTAGACTAAGGGGCTTTGGCAAGTTCAAATGAAGGTGAATGACTGGGATAAACCTGGACCGGGGTGCGGGGGAGGAACTGATAGGGGCGAAATGCTGCCTTTCCGGGCTAACGCCAAACTAATGATAACTAAATTGTTACGACGGAGGGTCAATCGCTAATACTAGCTCTTTATGGAAGTCTGACCTATATTCTTTTTATTCTGAAGAACTCTTTTTCTGCCTACGTCACTTCGCATAGACCCACAGCAAGGTAAATAACACTGGGCACCTCGAACAGCTGCTCAAGAATGACTAGAGCAAGACTGCACGCGATATGCCATGAATATTTGAAATTCTAGGTCATCCTACATTTGTAAAGGCACATATGTGCAATTCATGCGGCCACCTTGGCTTGGCTGCCAAAGTTCCTCGCGACAGACTGAGCAAACCACTCGCCAACAGTCATTGGCGGACTTAGTGATTAATATGTTAGCAAAACGATCCTCTAGATAACGAAAGCGCCAGTAGCTTACTATTTTTTCAAAGGGCCTTGCAGGACAAAGTCGCGTCTACCTTGATTGAAGTAGGCGATAGAATATCGAGACGAAGGTTTTCCAACGTCTTTGGCACGAACTCGGTGGAAGTTCGATTTCAAACGATCATCTGACCAAGCCACTTGAAAATGGCGAGATGTGTCAGTGATTAAGTCTCGAGTTCCAATACTTGGTCACTTACTGAGCATGTCGCCAATGTTGACAACAATCGGGCCAGTCTCTGCAGGAAGAGGTGTAAAGGTGTCGCCAATAGCAAAGCTTGTGTGGCTTTCTCTACCAGGGCATATTTCTAAGCCATCTTCTCCATCACGCTGAAATAGGAGAGTGAGACATCCGATGTCGGTATGACTTCCGGCTCTCCATGTGCCAGCTGCATCTTCAGAAGCCGGATAGTGGATCAGTCGGAGCTGCGTCAAGCAGTCTGGCTGACTTGGATCATTCGCAATTTTGAAGTAGTCCTCTTCAAATCCCAGGGCAACAGCGAAACACGATACTAGAGGGTAAAATTAGCCGGATTGACCGTAATCAATCGAGGAGAAATAAGTGTTGACTTCCGCACATACAGACTTGATCAGAAATTCCTGCACATTTGCTCATGAATTCTGTGGTTGATTGTTTGAAATGGGGTACATCTTCATCACTTGGCCAATGCGACTTGCGTTGTAGCCAAAGTGATTCCTTTTGGTCGTATGTGCCTGTGCTGGGGCGCAGTTGAGCCTAACGTGAGGAGTCAGAGAGAGACTTGCCGAATGACGGAAACCTTTCCACCTACTTTGTACTCCCATCCATTGTTGGATATATTATCATGCGGAGTCTTGGCCTTGACCTCGGCAGGAAGATCAAAAAATGCCCTCGAGATAGCAAATTGGGCTTCTATATCTTCTCTCGAAATACCATGGTCTACCAATGTGAAGAAACCAGTATGTTCCGCTGCTTCTATGAGCTGCTGGGTGATATAGTCTTTGCGTTTATCGAAGTCTTGAATTGGGCTGTCAGTGAAGTGGCAAAAGTAGACAACTCAGACAATCTAGTGGCTCACCTTTGAGAGAGATAGCAGGGACCAATCGTTCAGCCATGACTGTAAATGTGACTCGTGAAATTTCTTATCTCGACGACCTTTGTTATTGACTCTCACTGTTTCAAATGATGAAGAGCACAACTGCCATGGGCGCTTGCGTTACACTTTTATCGTGTCAATTTTACCTCATCATTTCGGCAAAGTACTACCGTACTACCTACAGTACCCGTCCATGGGGAAACCGGAAATGTCCCGAAGCTTGCTCCAACGACGAACACGAAACCACAAGACACCCTTCTTCACTACCAAGGACCAATATCTCGGAACGGTTACAGTTCGCCTATGGGTATATGCATGCTAAACTTCGAGATATCCGGTTGTGAACAGTGGGAACCGCAGCTGTGTCTGAGCGCCTATCTCCCTCTCCCCTGCTTATCTGTAGAGTCTTCGGCTATGTACCTCCACCGCTATCAACCAACTCATTTGGAAGCATCAACTTCTTATCATTTGAGCCATCTACGGTGAATAATATATCTTAAGTAATGTTTATAGTACCTAAACTGCGACCACATTGGTACATCTGCCATTGATTCAGACATGTCCCACCCTGAGACGATGTTCGCTAAGGTTGACCTATTGCAAGATACTTCACGTTTGATCCGAAGAGTTGCTGACTGTGGTTTCTAAGAACGATGAACTTGAGCTAGAGAGAGCCGAGGATGCGCCATATGGCGACTATATCAATGTGAAAGGCAGAGACAAGGCCCTGGACTTGCTCGCAAATAGTGCTGTCTCCTTCGACCCCAACTCGCCGGAAGCGAGACGAGTAAGATGGAAAATCGACATGCGAATTTTGCCCATGATCTTTGTGATATACTGCCTTCAGCTTATGGACAAGAACAGTCTGTCATTTGCTGCAATCATGGGAGTCAAAGAAGACACCAACCTAACGTCTAGTCAATACTCGTGGCTAGGCTCACTAGTTTAGTATGGAGCCCATTCTCTTCTTTATGTTCAGATCACAGAACACCATGCAAGTTTACTTACAATAACGCTCTAATCCAGTTTTGGCTATCTGGGTGGTGATATACCCGCCACCTACCTCATGCAACGCGTCTCTTTGTCCAAATATCTCTCTGTTATGTGCATGATATGGGGTGTGATAGTCGCACTTCATGCAGTCTGCCATGACTTTTCCAGTCTAGCTGCAGTTCGATTCTTCTTAGGCGCCATTGAGGTCTCTACAGTTCCGGTGGCTATTTACATCACCGGCGCCTTCTATACCAAGGAAGAGCAAGTCACACGAGTCGCACTGTGGTACACTACTTCTGGATGGGCAGCTGTCTTCGGTGGTTTCTTTGCATGGGCTATTTATCATGCAAGCAGCTTCAGATGGCAAGGACTTTTCGTGCTATATGGGTCCATGACTTTCGTGACTGGAGTTTTCTTATATTTCTTCCTTGCCGCCTCGCCGACCGACGCCAAGTGGTTGACTGAAGAAGAAAAAGTCATTGCTCTTGAGCGCGTGCGAGAGAATAAAACTGGTACAGAAGTTTGGGAATTCAGCTGGCCACAACTCAGAGAAGCGCTATTGGATGTTCGGTTATATCTGATCTTTCTTTTGCTGGTGGCATCGGGAATGCCCAACGGTGGCTTAACTGCCTTCGGTACGCCTCATCTATGTCTTACACGTGGTCTAGAGCTTATTGTAAGCTAACCATCTACGCAGGACCAACAATTGTGACTGGATTTGGCTATGATGTGCCTACAACACAACTTTTGAACATGGGCTCTGGTGCGTCTCAAGTGGCCGGCACATTCCTTGCACTGTTTGTTGCCAAGAAAACTAGCCGCACCTTTGCTGCTATATTCACGCTTTTTCTCGCTTGTGTGGGCTGTGCCATGATGCTTGGTATACCTAGTAGCAACACCGGTGCTCGCTATGGTGGATACGTCTTGGTTTACCAATGTAAGCGATCCCGTCTCCGTCCACCATCTTACAGCTACAGTTCGCTGATAGAAAACGGTCCCCATTTTTATTATATTTATCATCACTTTTATGACTTCTGGGGTAGCTGGGAGTACCAAGAAATTTGCTTTCGGCTGTGTCTACCAACTAGGTTATGCAGTTGGCAATATCATTGGCCCTCAAACATACAGAGCCAAGGATGCGCCCAATTACTATGTGAGTACCAATATCTTGATTGAAGAGAGACCCTAATTAGATGACTAGCCTGCAAAATACACTATGCTCGCATTCTTCATCGTCAACGCGATTCTCATTGGACTTTATGGGCTTATTCACTACACCTGGAACAAGAAAAGAGAAGATCAAGACAGGACACAACCAGAAGGTATTTTCTCACATGATTCTATAAACATCCGGATTTGAGTTTACTGACCTACTTTTGTTCGCACAGATGGGCCTCAGGCCATGGAGAACGAAGAGTTTATGGATTTGACCGACTTCCAGTTAAGGTCTTTCCGATATCCAATTTAGCCGATCAGGTCTTAGGAGCTCCCTGTTAAGTAATGCTATTGTTTCTAGGTTTTGAATAATTTATTGAAATTATGTTAAATAAGCCTTGTCCCCCATTTTAGCCCAGGTCATACTTTCCGATCATCCGGGGCACGCTTCGTGCTTGGCCGCTCAAAGGACGAATAAAATTCGAAGCACCACCTAAGACATGGTGGATTAATAAAGTGAGAAAAACATGTAGAATCATAGCAAGAAAAGCTAGATCTGGCCATTAAAGGACCTATTGAAGCAATTTGGACGGTGATAAGTCCCACTAGGGAACTAACAATTTATAATATACCCACTTTCCCTTTTATAGTCTTCGCGCCCTGGTTCTATAAAGATGATCGGGGGATATAAGAAATGCTACGCTTGGAACTAAAATGATAATGTGTACGTAGTGTGATATTTTGAGATCTAACGTATGGATTTGCCGTATTCTAAAGGTTGCCTCTCATCTCTGTGTATGATTTAGCTACCACTTTTGTCAATTAGGAGGTATGAATGTGTGGTAGAACTAACTAAATCCCTGATTATTCACACATGTCTGAATGAAGGCTAGCAAAGGCTCACTCTGCGAGGTATCCTCAGTGCCAATTGATAGAACATTGCTAATATGATTGTGTCTTTTCAGCACGTGAAATAGAGGCAATGTTCCCACTGGTTTGCTTTTCGCTCGGTACGCGTCAAAGAACTTCAGGTGGGCGTCGATTGTCTCGGATCTATTGTTGAGATGCACTTGATGTTAATTACGTCGTTCGAGTCAACATTTTCCAAAAGGGAATGAGCACTGACACTTCCCATTCAACGGATCCAAGGTAAACGGGGATCTTCTGTGAATTTCTTTGTGACAGTTAAATAACTTATCTGTAATGGATAAAGCCTAATCTCACCGGAACTTACATCATTGGCGAATTTTGTGGCAATGCTTGGAATAACCCTAGTGCAGACTTGGGCTGCGTACAAAATGTAAGCATCGTTCTGTCCAGATAAAACGTTTGGAGAAGGTTGGGATAGTCTTACCCCCCAAACATCCTCGGAATCTGAACCGTAGTATGATCGAATCGTCTTTTGCCGCATCGGCTTTCTCCGGTCGTACCAGAAAGGCACACTGAGATAGATCACTCCGGCTACGGGAGGGAACAGAGGGCGGCTGGGAGTACCTACAATGTTACCTATATGACTTAGCACTCACATTGAAACAAAGCCCTGCGTAGGCTCAAGGCATTGGGAATACTTCTTACTAGCAGAGTAGAGATTCATTGCAATGTGCGCACCGCCGGAAGAGTGACCGAACAACACGACCTTATCAACTGAGCCATGCCCATATATTGCCGATGATATATGGTTATAGATCCATTCGCGTGCCAATTGCATGTCATCTGCCCCGCCAGGGTACTGCACATGTGGGACAAGTCGATGGTTTACCACCACTGTGATGATGCCGTGTTGAGCGAAGAACCACCCGATGTTGGAATATACTTTTTCGGTCCACATTTTGTCACCGGAGAAGAATCCTCCTCCATGTACATACATGACGACTGGTTTTGCTAAATCATCTCCATTTGGCACGAAGACGTCTAGCATGTTTCTTTCGAAAGGTCCGTATCGCTGATCGCGGATGACAGTGACATTGGACGGCGGCTTTGGATAGAAAGGTTCGTATAATTTGCGCCATTTCTGTTTGAATGATTGTTTTCAAAGATTAGTATATCTGTGACAGTAGCTTGCGAACATATCTCACAAACCTCCTCATCGCCAAGTTCAAATTTCGACGTCTCTTCCGCGATCTTCGCGAATACGGCTTCCATGCTCAAGTCAAAAACTCCCTTGGAGTGAAATCCGGAGATGCAGTCGTACAATTTCTTACGGTTCCAGAGGAATGAATCTTTCTGAAGGCTAGATTAGAAGTCACTCAAGATGGTGGTCCGAGACTAGAATCGGCGGATAGGGAACGTAGCCGGATAGAGCCCACCCCATACCCGAGATAGGTGAATTTCCGACAGACTCACGATTTGGGCATCCCGAAAGATTGTCCGATTTATACGAATCAGAAATTAGGATGAATTTGTTATGACCGATATTTGAAGGGACAGACCTGGCAATTTCACCTAGCCATAATTGAGTTCGTCTCGGTCCTTGAGAAACGTAACGTGTGATAATACACCGTTTGTAGTTGCCTTTGGTGTACATCCTTTGAAGAAATGACCAAGCTGACAAGGTATGTACTTCAAACTTTTTGTGCTCAAGGTTGCTTATCCAAATTTACAATATGAAGATCCGAGGTTGGACTCCATTCCACCAGAAAAAGCTGCTGGATCATAATCCACGAGAATGTTTATGACATTACCGACTTTCTTGAAAGGCATCCTGGCGGAGCGAGCATGCTCTTGGCCCATGCAGGTCGCGACGCAACCGAAGCCTTTGAGTCGTTTCATCAGCCCGATGTTATCCAGAAGCATCTGAACTCGGAGTACATACTTCCTCACCATGATCCAATGAGTACAGCTCAATCATTAATGCCAAATTGCAGTAGCTACTTGGGGCCTGTAATACCGGAGCTGACGAGCCCGGAAGTTGCTAAACCACAATTGGCGCCAGGGAAGAAGACGCCAAAACTCTCCTCTATCATCAGTCTGTCCGATTTTGAGTATGCTGCTTCGAAGAAACTCTCTATATCCTCTTTTGCTTGTGAGTGTTGAGCAATAGGTGTTAAACAATGTTAATTAGTGATGCCAGTCCTCAAATCCGGTGCAGAAGACGAGTATGCCTCTGGATGGAACCGAGATAGCTGGAAAGTTATTCGGTTCCGGCCTCGAGTTTTAAGGCCGATCGAAAGCATTGACATATCATGTTCCATCTTGGGCACCAAATTTTCAGCCCCTTTCTTCATTTGCCCAGCTGGTGGTGCTAAGCTGATCAACCCCAAGGGGGACTTATGCTTGACGAAGGCTGCTGGTTACCATAGCATCTTACACTGGACCTGCAACAATGCGGCAGTATCTCAACAGGATATGGCGAATGCAGGGAGACCTGATCAGACGTTATATTGGCAAATATATGCCATGACTGACCTGGCGTTCACCGAGCAGCAGGTAATTAAAGCTGTGAAATTGGGATACAAAGGATTCGCCCTAACTGTTGATGCTATCCGACCTGGAAAGCGTGAGCGCGACTTACGTGCAAGCTCTTTCAACGCCAATCCGGGTGATGCCGAGGAGGAAGTTGAGGTTGGGAATGAGGAAGATGAGGGGTTTAGCAAAGAACCGACCGTCAAGAGACCGTACGTTATCCCATATCTTGCTAGTTTCTCATATGCTGACGAGTATAGACCTGTCTGGTCAAGTTTCAATTGGGTGTCAGCTATCAAATGGCTCCGAGGCATAACCACACTTCCAATTGCAATCAAAGGAATCCAGTGCTGGGAAGACGCAGAGCTTTGTATGCAACATGGAGTCAACCCCTGGCTTTCCAATCACGGCGGAAGGCAATTGGACGGAGCGCCATCTGCAGCGGAGACACTCGTCTCGATCCGAAAACACTGCCCTGAGATCTTCGAAAAGTGTGAAGTTATCGTCGATGGGGGTGTCACCCGAGGCTCAGACATAGTCAAGGCCCTTGCACTTGGTGCTAAAGCTGTCGGTATTGGCAGACCATTCTTGTACTCCCTGGCTTTTGGCGAAGCCGGTACGAGCAAAGCTATTCGGATCTTGAAGCATGAAATTGAGACCACAATGGCGTTATTGGGAGTGACATCCCTGGACCAGCTCAATCCTTCATATGTGAGTGGGCGGCATTCCAATACTGTTACTGCATTGTTCCCTCAGGTTATCGATGCCGCAAGGTCAAACTACGTCTTTGCTAACAGCAGTCATATTGACCAGGTCGAAACATCTTCTTTGGCATATGCTTATGCGCGATCAAACCTGTGATCTTTAGGGCGTCTGCACACTCATTCTTGGACGGACGGGATTGGCGGGAGGTTGTGGAAGTGAGAGGCACCAGAGAAAATTAGAGTATTTTAGTTGAGTCACAAAATCTCAGGAGTCTTTCTTCCTATCCCAAAGATCAGATTCCAAAGACCTCCGGAACTAGATGCCTTCGACACCCAACCAACCAGATCAGTAGAATTCTCGCACGGATTGTCACCTTGTGAAGGCACCTAGCTCAATAACCACGACTAAAAAGCCTTCATATGCCCTGAGAAAGACACACGCGAGAGCTAGGCTTGACCAACCCTGCGCGTCTTTCCCGAGTGTCGTATCGCTCCTCCCTGATAACGAAAAGGCGTCGGCCCGCGCACCGGGTGTAATCAGCCCATCACATACACTTCCTCATCGGACATCAAGAGGCCTGGAACTCTATAAGCCAACTGAGTCCTCAGAGAAAATGTCGATATCCAAGCTCTTGGATCTTATGCCAATCACCTTATCTGCAAGAGTATCACAAACCAAAGAATCCAAACTTCAATCATGCCTCTTCCAAATGCCCAGCCGGTCAAGCTTGCCCCTAACCTGACCATTCATGCACCACTTTCCCGACATGGAGCAGGCCCGGGAATGTTGATTATTCGATCCCCGGTGAGCCCTGATCAGCGGAATGGGGAAAGGAATTTAGACCCAGAGCCGCTCCAAAAGTGGGCCGAAGAAGGGTTTGTCACAGTCGAGATTGAAGTATCAGAGAGCTTTCAATCAATTGAAGATGGCTTGCATCAGGCATTGGGCGCATTGAGCATTCATGACAAGTGCATCAAGAAAGCCTGCTACGGTCTCATAGGTGAGAATGATCTACTGAAATTACATTGCACGAGGTGTTCTGCTAACCTTTCAACATAAGTCTATTCGCCATCTTCAGTCCCGGACTTGACACCCATTATCAATAAAATGGACGAAATAAAAGCAGTCGTCTCATACGGAGCTCTACTGGAACGGACTGAGAAGCCACAGCTCTCCCATCTAGCAGAACGTGGAATCAAATCAACCTCTGAAAATGAAACCATCTACCGATACCCAGAGGTCACGTCTACATCGTTCGTCCTCCCTACGCACAAAGACTTCTCGCCATCTTCGGCAACAGTTGCACACACTAGATGCCTCGAGTTCTTGAAAAAGAAGTTGGATGGGCCTTGGTTCGATCTTGAAGAGATCTGGGAGGAACACACCAGACTTGAATTCGAGGCTCGTTCTGTCGAGGATACAATGAACACCATGGTTCAAGAACCATACGTCAATCATATTCCAACACTCACAGGAGGCATCGGTCGCAAAGAACTGTCTCATTTCTACGCCAACCACTTCATCTTCAACAACCCCGTTGACACCGCTTTGGAGCTTGTTAGTCGGACTCTAGGGATTGATCGAGTGGTTGATGAGTTTATCATGAGCTTTACGCACGACAGAATGATCGACTGGCTGTGAGTTTCCCACCATCGCCACGTTGAAGAAAGGAAAGAAAGTATGACCTTGACTCATTTTCTGGCATTATAGCATCCCTGGAATCCCGCCAACTGGGAAGAAATTACGAATTCCGTTCGTGGCAGTGGTGAATATCCGCGGTGACCGACTTTACCATGAGCATATTTCCTGGGACCAATTGACTGTTCTCTTTCAGCTCGGTCTGATGCCCGAATATCTCCCAATCCCATACAGTCTGCCAAATGGACCGACGCCGCGGTCTGGAGGAACACTGGAATGCCGTGTCCCTGGTGCCGGAAAGGAGACAGCCGATAAGATGCTCGACGAGAATAGTGTTCCTTCGAACGAGATGTTCGAATTCACTGTGCGGTAAACACAAGGATGAAGTCATTAGGATACAGTAGGCGCCGTGGGAAAGTTGCATTTCCAAGGAAATATATGCCCATTGAGATCAATATAATCGATATAACTTCATTAAACATCAATACGCCAAACCCTTAACAGGCCACAATGCACAAGCGCCGGGTATATCAAAGACAAAAACCCAAAATGCTTTTTCTTTTTGACGTGGAATCCATCACAGAAGATCAAAGTCATCCAGCTTCTCACGGTAACGGAGAATGTTCCGCTTGATCTTACTGGAGTCGACCCAGGTCACGAAGTCCTCCATGTTACGAGTAACCAGGAAAGCCGGGTCATTGACAACCTCAGTACCAACACGGACGTGGCCTTGCTCGATGAAAGTGGCAGCCTGCAAAATAAATTAATAAGCATTCGCTCTCATCCGTTTCGAGGATTCATCGGGTACAGGGTAAACTCACAGCCTTGATAGTCTCAACCATACCAGAGCGCACCATGAAGACGGCCAAGCGTCTCCGGCAGAGCGCAGAGACTGTGACTTCACGCTCAACCTTGGACAATCCGGCGCCCTGCTCACGGGATTGCTTGAGGATTCCCATGCGCCACAATTTCTCCAGAAGCTCCGACTCGAGCTTCTTGCGCAGTGGGTCTGTTTCGGGATCAAGCTGGGAGAGCTTGTGGGCGAGCTGGCGTAGGGATCCGCAGAGTGCGTTGTATTTTTTGTAGTCCATCGGGTCTTGGAGGAGGTACCGTTGGCGCACCTGGTGTTCACGGTGGCCGCCATCGGACTTGTAGTTGTGGAAGTCGACCTTCCGGAGAAGCCTGCGGATGATCTTGTTAGTGCATTGTATCTTGTGGCACTGCGAAGCTTTCAAGGTGTGGGATGGGTCGGGTTGAAATTTTTGATGGATTTGGTGGATTTTGGGTAGAGACGTACTTCTTCTCGTGGTGCTTGAGTTCGCGGACCATTTTGGCGGTGGTATCAGCTTACTGATATCAGACCGGATTGAAGTAACGAGACTGACGTTGAGCTGGCAAAGACTGTCGTCCGTGAAGATCGTTGCGATAACAAAAAAATTGGTTATCAAAGCGGTGAGATTGTGATGGCAGGATCCACCGACAACAGCTCACCGCCCGCCCCAACCTCACGTACTCCACGGCAATCATTTCTTGGCTATCGACACTGAGCTTGTGTACAAGATGGAAACCCAGGAAGATGCTACGAGCAAGCAGTCTGGTCGCCCGAGGGTCGATTTGGAGCCCTATAAAGCCGAGGTCGTCGCCCTGCACGAGAAAAAGATGAAGGGTGACGACATTTGCAAGCACCTAAAGCGACAACATGATATCCAAATATCACCGCGAACCCTCACCAAGCGCCTACAGCATTGGGGAGTCAAGAAAAAGATGGAGAACTACTCATCAAACGAAACGCTCCACGCCCGCATCAAGAACCTCTTCTTCGACGTTGGTCTTGGCGATGCGGAGATCGCCACCGTTCTAAATGAGGAGGGCTACAATATCTCACTTCGTACGCTCCGAAGGCTCCGTCACCAGCTTGGAATCCGGCTACGTCTTGACTCACCAACCGGACAGCAGGAACAAGTCCAGGAAATCCTCGAAGCCTTGGTTGAAGAGATGGACAAGGGAACCATTGAAGGGTATGGCAAGGAACTACTGCACAACCATTTCCGCAGCAAGGGGTATGTCTTCGCTCGGGACCGTCTCTATAATGTCTATCGCATGTTGCGCCCGGACACCGTCGAACGCCGGACGAGCGATGTCCCACGGCGTGCTCCTCCGGCGAAGATTCTGGCAGGCCCTAACCTGACCTGGCATGTGAATAACTACTCAAAGCTGGCAAATTTCGGTTTCCGAATTCACGCCGAGATTGATTCGTTTTCTCGCTATGTTCTCTGGCTCAATGTTGGTGTTGGTGCTCACACTGCTGTGAGCGTCCTCAAGCATCATCTTGATACAGTATCTGCTAAAGGCCGTCAACCACGCACTCTCCGATCTGATCTAGAATCCGAAGTACCCCTTTTAGCAGAGGCCCACTTTAATCTACGCCGCGCCGCTGAACCAGATGTTCAGCGGGAGCAATGCTGCGCACCTGGGCGAGCCACAGACACCCATCGTATTGAATCCTGGTGGGCCCAGCTTGCCAAATCAGTAGTGACCCTCTTCTATGTAAGTCGAATTTCTCATACATGGTGTTTCCTGTACTAACCCACGTCGTAGAACTATTTCCGCCAACTCCACACTGAAGGACTGTTCTCAAGCTCAATATTAGCGGACCAAGTCTCTTTACTTGCAATCTACATGCCAATCCTCCGCAGTCATATAAACTCCTACGTCCAGACCTGGAACATACACAGCATCCGCAAACAAAAAGACCACCCAGAACGCGCCCCAGGAAAACCATACATGAATTACCACCACCCACCAAAAGGAGTAGAAAATTTCGGACTATCAGTCGACCAGGCCACCTTGCAACTACTCCAAGAAAGCTATAGGGAATTCAACGCGGAGGAATACCTTCCGCCGGATACGCTCCGGTGGTGTGTGGTGCAACTCCAAGAGCTGGATTTCGATCCTTATAGCCCACCTGCCCGATTGCCCGGGGACGTTCAGCCGTTCCGGTCTGTTTATCTTGCTCTGAGGGAGAGGGCATGGCGGCATGAAAGGTCCGGGGCGGAGCCAAAGTTGGCGCTTTGTGAGACTCCTGGTCAGGGGTTAGAGGGATATGCTCTTTCGCGGTAAATGTCCCATGAACTTAATGAATAAAAGGCTGCAGCGCGCGGGGTTTGCAACAAGGTGTTTCATTTTCAATTTAAGCATATTTAAGCATATTTAAGCATGATTAGCCTTCCTCTTTTGTTTTTACGTATTTTCCATTAACGGGGTCAATGTGTAAACGTTGAAGCTCAAAACTGGAATTCCATGCAAAAACTAATAAGTGTATCCGAAACTCAAAGGTATACACAGTCTCCCAAGTAATTGACAAACAAGATGCAGCAAATATCATGTCTCGTAGCATGGCATTAGGAACGTAAACAATGAATCATGAGAACAGTAAGAAAAAAACCGGTATTTAAGATAAACCAACAGAATGAAACAGCGAATTAAGAAGAGCCTTCGACCAGCCGTGTCCTCCCTGCAATCTTCTCACTTAAAGCTCTAATATTCTCCGCTCCCATGATATCTAAAAGAGAGACTTCAGCCTGAAGCTCCTTCGTAATCCACGAGCGGAACTCCATAGCCACGAGAGAGTCAATACTACCAAATCCAAATCGTTGGGCGTCAAGCTCAGAGGCAGGAATGGCAAGTAGAGAAGCAAGCCGAGAAACAATTCCGTCAGAAATTACAGTGACGACACTCTCGGTGCTAGAAGTTGCTCTCAAAAGAGCGGCAGTGCTGACAGTCTTATGCTCAGACGTTTCACTGGTTTTGGCCGTAGCTGTATTTCGGAAATGGGTGAACATGGAGTAGTTGAGGTATGTAGGCGCAGGCACGCCGTTCTGGCGACACATCTCTGCCGTTGGAAGGCCGAGGACAAGTTGAGATCGACCGGGTGAGTTATTGGTCGGCGTGTTGTCGTTTCGGGGATCAATGAGAAATTCCACGGCTGCGTGAACTTCATCTTCCCTAATGAGCTCGAACAATGGTGCTGTGTTCGTGCGAATCGTATCTCTGTTTTCGGCTACCCAGCCGACATTGGACACACTCCCCAGGTTAATACTAGACGCTTTCAAGCCTCGTGAGACTCGATGTGCAGCTAGTGCATCCTGAAAGGTATTTCCTGCTGCGTAGTTTGATTGTCCACGGTTACCGAAGATGCCTGCGACGGAGGATAACATCACGAAGAAGTCCATGTCGTTTGGCAGGGTCTTGTGTAGATTCCAGGAACCTTCGACTTTGGGTTTGATAGCGGCTTGCCAATCTTCGTAAGAAAGCCCTTCAAAGGCGCCGTCCTGGGGATTTGTTAGCTTTTGTATTGTATCAGACACGCATCGACCTACTCTTAATACCATGGAAGCTTGGATGCATCCTTTGATTGGAGGCAGATAGGAAAAGGTTCCTTCGGACAGTACTGTGAGGCTTTGAATATCTGAAACATCACAAGCAAGTGAATGGACTTTGCAGCCCATGTTGGTGAGATCAGTGATCATTTCCACTTTCTCCGGGCTTGATGCCGATGAACGTGATAGGAAAATTAGATTCCTTGCTCCGCGAGATACCATCCATCGTGCGAGGCTGCGACCTAAACCGCCATATCCGCCGGCAAGAACGTAGGACACATCTGACTCGAACTGATATGGTGTTGTTGGCTGCGGGACAACAGGAATCATGCTCGAGGGGTTCAGGGTGAAAACAATGCTACCGGCTTTGCCACTGCTTTGGGCTTGGATGCCTTCCTTGATTTGAGAAAAGTCCATGACAGTCACGGATTGGATCTCCTTGATCTTGCCCTCAGAATACAAGATAAGACTCTCTCTGAGTCGGTCTGAAAGAAGCGGAGTGAGATCCCCTCCTAGCTGAGCCATCAACGGTATGTTGACCCTATGTATGCTCGCACATCGGGGAATCGACGCCAGATCAATTGTGGTTTTGCCATTTTCATTTGAACCTGCAAACTCGAAAATCTTCCCAAATGGAGAAATGCATTTCAATGTCTCTTGAAGTGCCTCGCCGGATGGCGTGTTGAAACTGATCATGACTCCTTTGCCATTGGTGCATCGCATGACACCCTTGGAAAACATGAAATCTCGACTAGAGAAAATGTGGTGCTCCGGAATGCCATATTCAGAGACGATGAACATGCGTTCTTCAACAGTTGTAACACAGACATATACTTCGGCTTTAATAGCTAGTGCAACTTGAATGGCCGCTCGGCTGACGGGAGCCATACCATCATGGATCAAGATGGTGGGCCAGCTTCCTGCATAACAGCTAATCTCTGAGAGACTAAGTGCATAGTCTGTTGTCAGGAGCGCAACAGGCAGACTGGCCGCCGTTTCGAACGAGATGTTGCTGGGGATCTTGGTTACCAGTTTCTGACAGACTCGAATATGCGTTCGGAAGCAACCGTCTTTGTCGCCGGAGACACACACAACTCTATCACCTGGGCTTAGGCTTGTCACCCTGGACCCGACCTTCGTAACAAATCCGGCAGCTTCATTTGAAAGGCTGTTTGAAAGGCCAGGTGAACTGAGACCAACCGCTTGCGTGTAGATCTCGATCTGGGTGCCCCCCAACGGCGTTTCATGCTGCCGATCAGTAACCCAGACATAGTCACCAGTTCTAGAATCTGGCTCCTGTAACTGAATGGCTTGATCAATGTGACCAATTCGTTGAAGCTGGGGCCCCGATCGAGATGACTGGCTGGCAAGGAATTGATCCGCTGCGTCCCATTCCTTCAAGCGACCAATGTGAGTTATACCATCACGTAGAAGATATTCAGCATGGCGGTCATTCTCTGGCTCATCCACAAATTGCCGCTTTACAATCTTGCAAATGTCTCGATCCAGGTTTCCCGTTTGGCAATTGTTGTCGTCTCCCACAGTGAGGATAACTATGTTTGAACCGTCGGCGTCTCGCTCCCAACGCAACGATCGAAGAAGACCCAGGCTCATGCTTGAGTGCGGGCGAGATTGATGACCAGTTGTCACCCACAAAATGTTGTGACACTTAGTCAAGACCCCTTTTAAGACCTGGTATTCTGATTCACTCATATTGTCGAGGCAGTTGTAATTCAGATCAAGGAGTGAGACGCAGAGGGAATCTGTTCTGACATTATTTTGAATCGCTGATGGCTCCAGAATGAGAACATTGGTATATCCCATCTCCCGTAGAAGTCTAACCAGAGAGTCATCTATGCTCTCTGGGTATGAACCGCTCGTCAGGATGAATGCGTCACCAAGTGTCTTCTGTTGGGAAGCAGTGACAGCAGAAGAAACCAAAATACTCTGCCAAGTCAGATCAGGATCATCAGAACTAGGGTATTCAATATCGACGCCAGAGAATCCCGACGCCTGTAAAAGGGTATCCCATTCAGTTGCAGGAATATAAGGACACCATTTCCTGATAGGTTCATTACCAAGCCACCATCCAGGAAGCTGTCCGAAAACAAGGGGATACCAGAGGAAGTCCTGTCTGATACCTTCCTGCATGATAAGTTGGCCACCAGGTCGAAGCAGAGATCGCAGGTTCTGCAAAGTGGCTTGCAAGTTGGCCGTGGCGTGGATGACATTTCCAGCAAAAATCAGATCGTATGTTCCTAGTTGCAGCCCTTGATCAACTGGATCGCTTTCAATGTTGAGAGATTGAAACTTCATGATATCCGCCCACGGCTGGAAGCGTTGCTTGGCCCTTTCGAAGAAACCGGATGAGATGTCAGTAAATGTGTAGCTTGCTACGCTGCCTTTGCTCTTTTCTGGGTCTGGGGACAAGACGGTAAGGACTTCTGCAGTGAAGCTACCAGTCCCGCCACCGATTTCAAGAATGCTCAAGTCAGAATGATGATGACGAAGGAGAGTCAAATGGCTTTGGAGATGTTGAGGTAGGTTGTAGAGATGGAGGCCCTCCTTATAGACTTGCTCCATCAAATCATCTTTGCCGAACATGAGATGCAGTGGATCAATCTCTTGTCTTATGATCTTGGCAATATTGCGACCCATTCGGGCCGTAATAGCACCTTCAGCACTGTGTGACTCAATCTCTTTGCCAATGGCTTCCTTCAGAGCAGGGTTCTGTGCAACTTGCTGGAATTCCCTGTATGGAAGATGAATGATTTCGTTCGATTTCAGCAGCTGTTGATGATGTTTCATCCAATCAACGAATCTTTGCATATGTAAATCAAGCCTCATTAAATCAGCGTCCTTAAACTCAGTGAGTGCATCTGTGACATAGAGCATTGTGGCAAGCTGAAGCTGTTTCACCCAGTACTGAGCCTTAGTGTCTGTGGGTGCAACAGCGGTAAAACCACAAGAAGTACCTAAATCAAGGAAATGGACATCAGGTTTCCACTCAATCGCACTGCATAGCTTGCGCTCAGCTTTTTGAGGAAGGTCGTTTTCGAGTGGAGTGAGCTCAATGCCATCCATGCGGATACGCTGTGTGTTTGAGTCTTCATCCAGAATCCGAATCTGGCCCTCGAACTTGTGGGACTTGGCTGCAGAAACACGTGCATGCCCTGTAAACTTGTGTGACGGGGCTGGGTTGAGATCTGCTGATACCCAGACATCGCGAATGGAAGTTGGCAATCTGACATGGTCTAAGGTGGATTTTCCAGTGTAATCCATAACAGCTGCAATCATGAGGTGGATCATGCTATCCATGGTGGCAGGGTGGATCAAATGGGAGTGCATGAACTGTTTTGGCATGTACTGTGCGATATCTGGAACAGTCACTGATCCGACGACAGATCCAAGAGCTGACTTGGGACCAAGGCCACTGCCACGGACCTCTGAAAGATTCTGGAACAGTGGGCCAAAAGCGAGTCCGGATTTTTGGAGGTCGTTGTAGATAGATTCGAAGTTGAGTGGACTGCTACATACTTTGTTTGCATGTGCGAGATCTGCTTTCCAAGCTTTCGTCTCCTCTGCTGCGTCACGGCCAGCATCCACGGGATCGGGTGGTGATGCGTGCTCAACCATAATCTGCCCAGTGCAGTGCTCTGTCCACTCGTCGCTTGAGGCATTGTAGGACGTTATGTGGAAGCAGCGCCAGATTCTAGACGTCGATGGGGTATCTTCGACATTGGCCATTGACAAAGATACTTCAATCCCCTCTTTTGTATCAGGTACAATCAAGGCTCTTTTCATAGAAACCCGTCGGAGATGGAATCCGGCGATTTTCGCTGTGGTCTTTCCATCACCAGCTAACTGTCGCGACGCTTCGATGACCATGACGAGATAGCCCACACCAGGGTAAACATAGTTGCCAGTAACCACATGGTCCCTCAACCAAGGGTTCTCGTCCAACCTAATAAAGTGCCTCCATCTGGGTGCAATTGGATTCCAATCCGTAATTGGTGCGCCAAACAGGTCGTGACGTGGGAATTTCCTTGTTCGCAAGTTCTTGCTTAACCGACTCTCATAGAGGATTTTCTCGGTATGCTTGAAGCTGTATGGTGGCAAGTCCACCAAGAGTTGGGATCTCCTTCTTGCTTGTGATTGAAACGCTTGGTTCACGGCATGGAAGTCTAACTCGCAGCCGCTAGCACCTAAGAAGCCAACTGCGGTGAGGATAGTGTTCTGGTTGTGATCTGTTCGTTTGAGTACCGGGAAATACTTGTATTCCAGTTTGGGGCTTTTGGAGGTGAGAGTTTCTTTGATTGCGCTTTGCAGGGTTGAGTGAGGCCCTATTTCCACTAGAATACGCAAGGGATCTGAGTTGTTTGGACCAAGACAGGAAGTAGATTGGGAAGCCATTTCAGTCAAACCGCAGGTGAAAAGAACTGGAGAGACCATGTTATCCACCCAGTATTGACCAGGCAGTTGGTGCTCTTTGACTTCCTTTCCAGTCACAGTAGAAAACATGTGCACTGGATGTGGAGCTGCCAACCGCCTTCCATAAGGAAGCGTGCCCATGAAGCGGAGGTAGTCGCCGGCGATAGCTTGCATGTGAGCTGAGTGGTAGGCGTTCTTAACATTCAATTTTCGAGCGAAAACCGCATCGTCCTCAAGAAGGTCTTTGAGGTAATCAATCAAAGCCTCGTCTCCAGAAACAGTGTTGTTCTTGGGGCTATTTCGACAGGCAATTATTAGCTCCCCAGCGAAGTCCCTCCGCACAGATTCCAGATATGGCTCTAGCTGCTGCACAGGGAGACCAACTGCCATCATTGCTCCTTTTGCCGAGAGTTGCTTAGAAGACACATATCCGCGAAGGTATGCGACTTTCCAAGCAGCTTCGCGGGATAGCTTTCCGGCACAGTAGGCAGCCGCTATCTCACCAGACGAGTGGCCCGTTACGTGTGTTGGGAAAATACCCCAGCTGGCAAAAAGCTCTACAAGAGCAACTTGCAGGGCAGTACACAGCGGGTGGGCAAGTTCGGGCAAGTTAACTCGGAGTGATGTTCTTTCAGTTACCAGTTCATCTAGAAATATTAGCCCAGAACATACAACAGTAGAACAGAAATCTTCTCACCGAGTAGTGACCAGGGACTACCAAGCCGACGAATGTAGTCGGATGCTTCCTCCAGAGACTCCCGAAAAACAGGATATACCATGAGCTCTCGGCCCATGGCTTGATACTGAGCGCCCTGACCAGTGAACACAAATTGAACAGCCGGCGATTGGGTCATTCTTATAGGTTTGACGTAATTGCATTCCGACAAATTCCATGTCAGCTCCTTAACAGAAGATGCCATGACATAGCTCTTCCAAGGAAACTGGGATCTTTTCTTGGACAGAGTGAACGAAAGATCATCGAGGAGTTGTGTGTGGAGGCCTGACTGCTTCATCTTGCACTTGAGATACTTGGCTAGTGCAGATGCATTTCGTTTGACGCCATCCTCATCGAATGCAGAGAGCAGGAAAACCTTCTGTTGGTCCCCCAGGTTTGTATAGCCAGTGGAGGTGTAAGTAGGTGAGGAGCAGAACCCATCAGTTGAAGGGGTGTCATATCCATTCCCTGAGTGATCACTTTCCACTGCGCTATCTGAGAAGCTATGGTCTGTGTCTTTTGCGACTTTGGAAATGGCCAACAGCTGGCGCTTTATATTCTGTTTTGTTGGAACAATCGGAGTTGTGCAATGAGCTCCTGCGAGATGGCGATCATCGAGATAGTTGTAGGCGTCGTCAAGGATGCAATGAGCATTGGTGCCACCAATTCCGAATGAGTTGACTGATATCCTTCGTAAGCCCTGCGAGGGCCACGGAATATTCTCAGTGGGGAACTTGATGCCCCAATCTGCAGCAGGGATCTTAGGGTTGACTTGCTTCATGTCATAGTTGGGCGTGATGATGCCGGATTCAAGAGTGAGGATAGCCTTGATAATTCCTGCCACGCCGGAGCCTCCCTCCAGATGTCCAATGGAAGATTTGATAGTTCCGATGTAGAGCGGAGTATCTCGCCGGCATTTGAATGCGCGTGCAAGGGCGCCGGCTTCGATAGGATCTCCGGTGCTTGTTCCCGTGCCATGGGCTTCCACGAGTCGTGTATCTTCAAGATCCAGACCAGCTCTCCAGTATACCTCACGTATAAGTCTTTCTTGGGCATCGGCACTGGGCACTGTGATACCTGAAGTGCGGCCATCCTGGTTGACACCAGTTTCACGAATGACCGCGCGAATAGAGTCACCATCCCTCAGCGCTGTATGCAGAGGCTTCACCACAATTGTGCCCACACCCTCACCTTGCGCATACCCTTCGGCACGTGAGTCGAAACTAAATGAACGTCCTTGAGGCCCCAGAAGACCATGGTGGCTCATGCCGATGGTCTCTACGGGGTTCTCGAGGATACTCACACCGCTAACGATGGCCTATTTATGCCCACGCGTTAGTCTGCTAGTATTCATCATCAATGACGGCAATAAAACACACCATGCTGGTTTCTCGAGCCCTTAGGCTCTGCACAGCGAGGTGTAAAGCCACCAAGCTGCTGGAGCAAGCTGTGTCAATGGTCATACTGGGACCTTTGAAATCAAAAAACCAGCTGACACGGTTTGACAGAATGGCGTTGGTGACGCCCGTAGGCTTGTACTTAAGGGAAGTCTCTGGGTCAGAATTGAGGATTCCAAGGTAGTCATGGTTGAATCCGCTGACAAAAACGGATGTGTTGGAGCCAACAGCACTGGATAGAGGAATACCTGCATTTTCCAAAGCGTGGTATACATTTTCCATGACCAACCTCTGTTGAGGATCAAGAGTCAAGAGTTCATTCTTGGTAATATTGAAGAAAGATCCATCGAAGTAGGCGGGGTCTTCAGAGAGATAGTGACCTCCTCGGACATGAAACTAGGTACAGAAGGTCAGTGGCTGATAATACCGAAAGCATACAATGGTTACAGCATACTGTTCCCCCGTGTTCGGGGTCAGGGTGGTAAAAGGCGTCCGAATTGAATCTTTCCTTGGGTATAGGTGACCATGTCGAACGGGATTCTAGAAGCAGCTCCCATAGACCCTCGGTGGTTGAGGCTTGCTGGGGGAAACGGTTTGCAAGGCCGACGATTGCAATAGGTTCCAGAGCATCGGGAGCTATGCCTTCGTCGCTGACGACAGTGTCTAACAATAATGGACGCATCTTCCCTGATGCTGGAATATGTACAGGTTGGAGGTGTGTAGGGTATAATAGTCAGATGTAGAAGCAGGATGTAGGAATTGAGTGTAAGATTTAGATAGCGTTGGATGTTGGAATAGGATGGATGCCAGAAGCTCCCTGGATCTCACATCAATGCGGACCGGCCATATATCTAGTCGCACAATCGTCCAAGCGTCGACAATCGCGATGCCCGAAAGAAACGGGATTTGCGTATGCGCTCAATTCCGCCGATCTCTGAGACAGTCTGGACCCCTAGAGCATAATCTTCTGGAGAGTAGTTCATGCACGAGCTACTTCCTCACGTGTAAATACACAACAATCCTTCGACGCTTCAACTACAGTTATTAAAGAAAGTATTATGATACATTCATGTAATAACGTGGATCCGTTACACAAAGTCTCCCAATCAAATCACAAAATATAGTTGGAATCCGGTTGTCGCGTGTTCCCCATACATGCCCTGTATAACGTTGTATAGATCCATATGCAGCTAGCTACATATACTGCAGTCTATGCAATCCAAAAATATCGAACCACAGAATCGGATGCAAGGCCAACAATTCCGAGACGCTGCACCTCCGGAGAGACGCATATTACCGTTTATTTGTAGAACCCAACTTCAGCTACGCACGTTTGTGGATCGCTGTCATATCCAGTGTTTTTCAGCGCTAAAAGCTATTATTATCGAGCTGTGATTGGGTGGACAATATGAGAAAACCCGCCGACTGCGACAAAGCCCACTAGTCACTTTCCTAGCTTTCCATCCCCTCCCCCACCTCTCTGTTTGCAAAGAATCTTCTGTGGAAGCTCCTCCTGAACTATAGTGCGATTATTCTGCAAAAGGTCGACTATTTAATATTAGCTGGTATACTCCTTGCCTTCCAGAGCCTTTTTGCCTGCCATTATATGTAAAATGTGTTAGTTATTAGAGGATTAATTTAAAAAAGAAACAATTGCCGAATGAACGATCCAATTGCACTAGGTATTGTTTAGGGTAACGTTACTTAAACCTTACATCCCTGCTAGAACACAGTACACCCCTGCTAGTTAGTACATTGCACGACAAACCCCGAACACTTAGACTAATTTAGTGCCAATCCAAAACCTATCATACAACCTATCCAAACTCCCAAACCCATGAAACAGCAAATCTCCACATCGCAACTGGCGACCAACACTCTGTTTGTACTATAGAGCTCCTCCCGACCCCTCGGGACATTACTGATTAAGGAATAAGAACTACGCCCAGCACCGTGGCTAGACGCCATGATTCGGGAGCTCCACTGAGTTCCTTACTGCCGTCAAAGGAATCCCGGCACCTGCATGCAGATATGTAAACCCCTCCACTTAGTTACTTCCATTCTCTTTGAGATGGTATGCAGGGTATCGAATATAGATACGAGATGCGCAATACAGATAAGCACAACGTACATCGATACGAACTTCCGCTGAGCGACGTTTCAAAACAACGCCACAACGTCCAGTAGTTTGGTTATTTGTGCTTCATTCTGCAGAACCGTATATTCGGATCGAAGACGCCTCGCTCCGCAAGCCTAGAACTAGGGACTGCATCATGCCCTGGCCCAGTCTTGCCGCCGAGGTATGTATCTTCCTTGCTTCTAGGGGCTCTACGTTCAACGTGGACGGTTAACATTGGCTGCTCGGATGTCAGAAGCCCGTATATCGGATTCCCCATATTTGGGGTTCGTGGTCGGAGATGCACGATGACGTCGACGAACATGTCGACTCTCTAAACTATGTCTAAAGTACCTGGGCTTGGCTGTCAACATGGACGAACTGCTTTGTGTAGCGGATGGCCCTTTTCCTTGCCGTGCGTCGTATCCTGGCCCCTCGGCAATGCTTGTAGATCATGAGTAGTCCATACGAGGGTACGGCTATCCATTCTGGCCATCCTTTCATATACCGAATACCCTCGGTCGAGATATCATACTTTGCCGAGACAGTCTATTTGGAATACAGAGCGGGTTTGTGGAGAGATGAGCGTTTGAATTTGGAATGACAGGTGGGTCCGGCTTATTATTTAACTTTAATTCTGTCCTCGGTTCGTTTGGGGTTTGAGCGGGGTTTGCTAGGTGAAGTGAGAACGAGGTAATTGTGGATGTTATTTCCGATGGAAGAGGAGCTGAATATGCATTGTATTGGTAGTTACTGAAAGACATGGTCTCATAATATATTAGAGTCTCAACATGTTGATGTTCCAAGAACATATTATAATATAACTTGAAGGGTAATATAAGCCATGGCGCATGTATAGCAAAACGAGCACATGGCGGAATCACAGACCTTAGAGAACTCTATCATATCAACACTCAGACCTCAAATTACCATTGAACACGCTCCTATCTAATCCCATCAACCTCCCCAAAATCCGTATCCGCCAAGTGGAGAAGCTTCCAGACCAGTTCGCCCAACCAAACCCAGCTCAAATGAGCGCCAATCTGTCTCGCACATCACATCGCACCCCTTTCATTGACATTAGGGCTCCACCAAGATACATGGACATAGATCTCTGTCCGAAATGCCGGTCAAGAACAACACGTCGGCAAGTGTAGTTGAACATGGGGCTTAGTCCCAAACCACTGTCAGTATCCCTGCTTGATCCTTGCTCGATCCTAGCTAGCAATCTATTACGGCTAGACCGAATCCCCAGGGCGCGCTAACTCAAGCCGGATGGCAGTTGGTTAGATCTAGCTTATGCGCTGTACATGTATTCTCTCCTTCTTTTCTTTGTTTGCCCATCCACCGCCACTGCGGCTTGAAAAGGGGTGTATGCATTGCGAACAAACGGTGCTAGTTTGTTACTGAATTTAGTTTTCAGTGCGTTGGCGCTGTTTGGGCTTTGGGAATTGTTTTTGGGGCTGTTTGGGTTTCGGGGTATGTGGCGGGTCGGGCGATATATATCCACGTGTGGGTGACAGTTACTAAAGTTAGGGCTGGAGTTAGGTGCGCTGATGGAATTTGGATGAAAGGAAGATATTGTATTTGCCACTACGCTGGTTATGTCGACTATCATTTCCGAAGTATGTCAAATTGAGGACTCTAACGGGTTTCTACAGTAACGTCGTTCATATACAGTTTTCTGGGAGAATCTTGCCCCATCCAAACGGCCGACTTCCGAGCCTTTCCCTGGCCCTTTGCGAGCGAGCTTTGGGTGATTTAATGCTTAACTTCAAGGGCGGTGCGGCGGTGCCTAACATGTAACTTCACGCAGTCTGTCTATACCTGGCCAACGGCCGTCGGTATTACCCAACGTGGCAATATAGGAACATGAAGTTCTAGAGGCCGAGGATAACGAATCGTGCTTCGCATGGCTCCGAATGACTTGTAGTACATGTCTGACCAAGGTCTATGCTCACATTTAACTACCAGGTCTAATATAATCCAGCCCAGATCAAATGCACGCTAGCGTCAACAGTATAAAAGATGAAAGCAAGAGGGAATCAAGAATCTAATAATCACAACTCATCCTTCCCTTCAGGCGAGTAAACAGGCCTCCCGCTATCCTTAGCCAAATCAACACCGACCTTCTTGTGCCACTTCTCCCAAAGCGAATGGAAGTCCTTCTCCATCCCACTCTCCATCTGATCCGGCAAAACAACAGTATATTCCACATAAAGATTCCCAGGCTCATCACTGCCCTCATTCTGATCATGCAAATGGCCATCGGAGTAAAACGGCATTCCCTCGCCCGCAACAGTCTCAACAGCAAGCGGCTGCACAACCTGACCACGCCCGCGTCCAAGCCTAACAACATGCCCATCAAGATGCGTAACATCCCTCGTCCATCCACCCATCCAAGCCTCTCTCAACGAAAGCGTCTCCTTCCAAAACAAATCCCTCCCCTTCCTCCGGAAGAACGTCCCATCAGTCCGTTCCTCGTTACTAACCCCCATCTCAGGCTCCTTCTCATCAAGAATAACAATCAAATCCCCGGCAATCCAATCAGGACTTTCATCCGCCTCATTCTCAAACACAAGTCTCGTCCCCTTATCCATCCCAGGCTCGATGCTAGCACTGGTCTCAATCTCCTTCCGCACAACCCGATTACCAGCACACACTGGACATGGATTCTTAATCTTCTTCCCCTTCCCTCCACACGCATCACAAGCCATCTGAACCTGCTGGAACATTCCCGGCGCAAGCATGTGTTTCTGGATAACCACGCCCCGCCCAGAACACCGGTCACAAGTGTGCACCACGTGGTCCTTGGATCCGGTCCCCTCGCATGAATCGCAGATCTGCTGCTTCTCAACGAGGAAGTTGATTTCCCGGCCCGTGTAGAAATCCCGTAGTGGTAGCGCGGCCCGTACTTCCATGTCTGGTCCGCGTCGGTGGCCCGGCGCATGGCCCGAGTGTCCGCCACCGCCGAAGAAGCGCGAGAATAGGTCGAAGGGGTCGTGGCTTCCGCCGGCTGTTCCGCCTTTGCGGTGTTGTTCGACGCCGTCGTGGCCGTATTGGTCGTAGACTTTGCGGAGGGTGCTTGTTGAGAGGACGTCGTATGCGTCGGCGATTTCGACGAATTTTTCGCGGGCTGAGTCGTCGCCACTGGAAAGGGGATTTAAATTAGATTTGCTTGCGAGAAGTGTGGAGGATAATGGGATTGGGGAAGTGGTGTTCACTCACGGATTCTTATCGGGATGGTATTTCTTGCTCAGTGTTCGGTATGCCTTCTTGATATCCTTCTCTGAGGCAGACTTGGCCAGTCCAAGGACTTTGTAATAATCCTCGGCGGCAATGACGACGACTGAGAATAGGACGACGGCTAGCGCAACTAGGAAACGTAATAGTTGCATTTTGGCGGGTTAAGCTGCGCGCGCAGCTTGTGTCCTCTATTCTGAAAGCGATCGTTTTCCTGGTATATTGCTTGTTGAGTTTTGGTGTATCTCCCTCCGGCTCTGCTAAAAGCTTCGATCCACCTGTCGGAGCTGCAGTTCGCAATTTTGTTTTTGGTGGTGGAATGGTGGGGATTGTTCGTTTATGGAGTCGGCATGGAGTGTGTTGGTTACACTAGGTTAGGTGTAAACCGAGCCGCTGACCTGGGGGAATTGAGAGGGTTGTTGAAGGTGGGTGTTAGCTCCGCATGCTGATAGCTGGACCTACTTTGATATGTGGCCTGAGAGGAACAATGTTCAGCCGGGTCACGTGTATAGATAGGAAGTGCAAAAGGGAGATGGGAAATGGAGTTGTAGTAGAGATTATATTTAATTTATGATATTTGGATATTTGCAGTCGAAGACTAAACTGAAGATGGTATTAAGTTCATCTGTGGCACAGCTTTTGAGTGTTTGTTACATGCGCATCGAGTCATTTCCATTTCAGACATATCCAAATCGTGAATCATAAAGAGATCCTTCACAGTTTGCCAAATTGACAGATCCCTAACAAAGACCAAATCACGAATCAATCTCAATCCCAATCCAATCTCAGTTTCTTCCAGTGATATCAAAGATATCATTACGCCACGTATGGCCTAGTCCCTGCGTCTCATCCCCATTATCAATAGCTTCCTGCGCACCAGTCGCCTCATCATGCCAAGTCTTAACAATACTCCCAGGAGCATAGACACCCTCGAAAGGCCCACTCTTTAACGGCGTAAAACCAATCCTAGCCTGGACATCCGAGTCGGCAGGTTTAAGTCGCGCAAGCACAGCTTTGATGAACGAAGCCAGATCCTGCGGATTAGCAATACGCGCAGCACGCAGACGCTCCCTCGCAAAGACCAACTCCCGATTCAGCGCAAGCGCCGCGGCGACAATCTCCTCGGCAATCTTCTTTTCCAGAACACGACGGACAAGATGTTTCAGGAATGGTTTTGTCAGCCAGAGCAGAAATCTCCACCTGCTGCGCGTGACGCTGTAATCCAGTTTGTGGATGCGCACACGCACGCCGCGCAGTGAAAAGATCTGCTCTAGGCGGCCGCGACCGACTTCGATGTCGAGGGAGATGTCGATACCACGGCGGTCAAGGTAGAAGCTGGCGATGCCTTCGTCTTTTAGGTGGAAGAGGCCTGTGTGAGTGCGGAACCAGTAGCCGAAGTCTTCGGCGCTGATGTTTAGGCCTTGGATTGTTATTGTGAAGGCTGTTTTCATGAGGGTTTCTGTGCGTTTGGAGTGGGTTTTTACGATGTCGATGTCATTGCGTGTGAGAAGATGCATACGGTAGGGGAGGAAGGAGGAGAAGTTTACTGTGTGGCCTGGTTCGAGGATTAGGTTTTCGAGGAGTAGATCCATTTCCGGGGCGGATATTTCCAGTCGTGGGATTGGCACATATTGGATTGTTCGGAGGAAGACTGGGAAGAAGACGTTCAATACGTCGGCTGGGAGGTCGGTTGCTTTATCATTGTAGGCGGCCCAAGCATGCTGATATACCTTCTTGGTGGCGTTGATTAATTTGAACACGGCGGGGTCTTCGGGGATGCTGCGTAACGTCCGCTTCGCTTGTGCTAGGAAGTTGTCCACGTCCTTTCGTAGAGTCGTCTCTGAGCCGACTTTTTCGGACTGTTGCTTGAGTTCGTCCAGCTTCTGTGGCGCCGAATCGAAAAAGGCAGGGTCGGTGAGCATATCCTGCAACGAGGTTCCGACCTCTCCCAACAGATCATCGAATTCGGGATCCTTATTCGCGTGGCGAAGGACATCATGGAACTTCTGCTGAAGCCGATCCCATTCTTTAGCGTCCCCAAAGGAGCGTAAGAGGACCCAGAATTCGTCGACCGCTCGCTTTAGATCGACATTTACATCCAGATCTTCTTGAGCGACAGAGGTAGTTTCCTGTGCAACATCGGCGTAGATCTTAGCATAGCGCTTAACCAATTCAGCGAGTGTCGAGACCGAGTCGGAGTAGTCAGTTCTCTCGCGAAGCCTTGTAACAGCTTGCTTCAATCGGAACAATAGAGTATCCCTCTCTCGACCAGACAGATGCTCTTTCGCACTCTCCACAGCATCATGTCCAGTATCCGCAGCGCCTTCGCCAACAACATCTGCGACGTGTGTAATCTCCTCCCTCACCTGATCCGCCGACAACTCATGACCAGCGTCAGCACCAGCCCCATTCAGCGCCCGAGCCTCCTCTTCAGAAGGTTTAACCTGCTCCGCAACAAGCTTCGAAGATTCAGCCAGAGATTCGGCAGTATCAGCAAAGATCTGCCTCCCAACAGTAACGACATCATCAACAAAAAGCCGAAAATCAGCATTCGTCAAGAGCAACCCCCCAACCGTGCGGAAACTATCGTAAGCTATAAAAAGGCATTAGCGAATGACTATGCACAGAGAAACCCAATGCCAAGCCTCCCCATCCTGGAGAGACATATGCTAAGGTAGAGCGACCCACCAGCTTTAGTATCAGCCCGCGCCTTCACGTGGGCAGCCTGCTGCGAAACCCTCCCACTATCCACCGAGATCCGCGAACGGGCCAGGCGCCACAGGAATTCCTGGAGCTGGTCGTGGCTGTTCTTCGCCGCGAGGAACTCGATGAAGGTCTGGATCCACAGTCGACTGTCCCGCACTAGCTGGCGACCGACGCTGCCGATGTCCTTGTTGGCGAGATTGAGGACATCTGAAGCGAGGAGGGTGCGGAGATTGCTGATTGTTTGTTCGGTTGTTGGCATGTACCCTTCGGAGAGGGCGCGAACCATCTGGTAGCTATGTAGTTTTTGGTGGAGGCGACGCTGACGCGAGGTGTCGTCCTCGTAGCGTGGGAGGAGCGGTTCTGTTTCGGTGGGCATTCTGGATTAGGCCCGATGGGCAGATTTCTAGGTGGCAGGCTTAGGGTGAAATGATTTGTGGTGTGGTTTGGATGTCCAGGTGTGATGATGGGGATGTTGATGGGGGCTTGAGCTAAGGAGAACCTGTTTTGGGCGCATGACGACACCTGATGTCACGTCAATGTTTGCTTTATACTAGCTATTCGACATAACTGACAATTGAATTCAATTCAATTGAATCCAATTGGAATATAATTAATTAGATAGTTGGGTAGGACTAGGGATATTGTATGGATGGATAGCTGTACTCCGTATTAGCTGGACTAATCGGTATGGATCGGATGATCGTCTGGGGAGAGCTATGGGAGTTAACCATTGGGTCATGTCCATAAGGGTCTCCATTGTCTAGACCAGGGTATACACTAAAATATGTATTAAAAATATTTCCTTTTTTTCATTGAGAAAACAAAGACCTGTACTCAGCAACAGCCCGACATTCTGAGGCATTTTCCGACATATGATCTCATTCCAAGGGAGAATACGTATATAGCTTCACCTCCTTGCATCTCCCACGCGACACTCACAGGCCAAGCCCTGACAAGCCTTCCCAACGTTGGGAAGTGCTGGGAAAGCACTGACGAATCCGCTCAGATGATGCCCTGTACGCAGCAGAGAAGAGTCTAATAATTATTAATAGAAGCCTGACACAACGGACAAGGGATCCAATCAGTGCGAGGCAGATCCCTAGATTCCGAAGTCGAGCTGATGTGGCCAGTGGATGCTGTTCCAGCCCTGGAAAGGGAAGTCCGAATGAGAAAAAAATAGTGGCCGTGCTGGATATGTATATACCCCTGGGGCCTGTCGGCGGCTGAGGCCATTCACGGAGCAGATATCACCAAGACGGCGGATTCGAAACACACCGAAAGGACTCACCGGGGAGAAGACACCGGATGGTTTTCCTATCGAGGCTATGTAAGCGACAATTGAGCGGCAGTCTCCGTCGCCGGCCGCCGAATCTATTTTCCCGTGATCTTTCTAGAAGGCAAAGAGGGAAAAAGACTTGCGACAGGCTAAGAACTCCACTTCGGCACTGTCTGCGGCTCTGGTAGCTCGTAGCTGTGGAGTCAAAGGCGCAAGATCCATGGCGGTCCCTCCCCGGCTATAACGTCCAATCAGAGGGAGCTGGAAGTATTCACAGTTCTACACGTAAATGTCAGCACTCACAGGAGTATACTACTGTACTTGCATTCTCGTGATATGCATCACACACGTCAAGACTCATCTGTACTGCGTACTGTAGCTCCCAGTCACATAAATCCCGCAACTATACGCTGCAATCCCTGTGATGTCTCATCTCCAATATTCAACTGATCTCCGCATTGTCGGAGTCGGCGTCTCCACCCTCCCCTTGCTCTCTCCAAAAAATTTAAAAAAAAAAGCTTTGGATCCAGATTCCTAACTCTTTCACGAACAACGGTTCGCTGTCACCACCGAAGATGATACCCACATGGGTCCCTTCCGTGACCTCCCCGAGTCTTCCCGATCTCGAATCATGACTCTTTTGTTACTATACGTTGCCTTTTGTCCCGGTTAATTCTCTGGTTCTTTTTCCACTCGGAATGCTCGCTCCCCAGGGGAAATTTAATATGTTGCGTGTACATAAAAACTGCTCGACGTCTGCTCCCAGGTCTCTTTTTTCTTCATACATTTCCACTTCGAACTTGAGTAAGCAATCTCAGTCGATCACAATGGCTCGATACCCTCAAGTGTCTACTCAAACCCGGTCGGTGCATGCCACCGCAGCGCCCTTTGTCAACCACGCCTCGCCAGCGTAAGTCAATCGCGACGAGATGCTACGAGCATCACTGACCTCGTATAGTGACGCCAACTACGATACTGCCAACCCGTCATACATCCGCAAGTACCTGCGCACTTACGGCCTCACTCCCCCTCGCGCCGAGGGCTACGAGACCCAAAAGACACGATGCCTGGCCCAGCTCGGTCTCAAGAACACCCCTATCGACAAATTCCTCTACCTCAGCACTCTGCGCAAGAACAATGTGCACCTATTCTACCGTCTCGTGACCGACCACCTCAGGGTACGTTGAACACACGTGATTGGACCGGAGCAAAACTAACATCCACGGATCCCTGCAGGAATTGACGCCTCTGATCTACACCCCAGTGGTGGGCGAGGCCTGCCAACGCTGGTCCGAGATCTACCAGCAACCCGAAGGTAATTCCCCCGCATGAGATTCCCCCGCATGAGACGAATTAGAACCGGAGCTAACAACTCTGCAGGAATGTACCTGAGCTGGGAGGATCGCGGGAATCTCGCTTCCGTCATTGCCAATTGGCCCCAGCCCAATGTTGAGATCACATGTATCACCGATGGCTCCCGTATTCTGGGACTGGGTGATCTGGGTATCAACGGCATGGGTATCCCCATTGGCAAGCTTGCTCTGTACACTGCCTGTGCGGGTATTCGTCCCGAGGCAACCCTGCCTCTGACTCTCGATCTGGGTACCAGTAACAAGGCCCTCCGGGAAGACCCGCTGTACATGGGTAGCCGTCGTGACAAGATCTCCTCCGAGGAGGAGCGGGAGTTCTTGGACGAGCTGATGGGTGCTCTTACTGAGCGCTGGCCCGGGTAAGTGACTCACCTTCACATGCATCTCGGGTGATCATTAGTCTAACAAAACTTCTAGTATTGTCATCCAATTTGAGGATTTCAAGAACCCCTTCCCCGCTCTTGAGCGTTACCGTGATCTATACACCTGCTTCAACGATGACATCCAGGGTACTGGCGCTGTCATCCTCGGCGGTGTCATCAATGCTGTCAAGCGCTCCGGTCTGCCCTGCAAGGAGCACCGCGCTGTGTTCTTTGGTGCCGGCAGCGCCGGTGTCGGGGTTGCCCGTCAGATCGTCGAGTTCTTCATGCGCGAAGGCATGACCGAGGACGAGGCCCGCAACTGCTTCTACCTCGTCGACACCAAGGGTCTCGTCACTGCCGACCGCGGTGACAAGCTCGCTGACCACAAGGTCTACTTCGCCCGCCAGGACAACAACGGCGAGCAGTACAAGACCCTCGAGGAGGTCATTGACCACGTCAAGCCCTCCATTCTCATGGGTCTCTCCACTATGGGAGGTGTCTTCACCCCTGAGATCCTCCGCAAGATGGCCGATTGGAACACCGCCCCTCTCATCTTCCCCCTCTCCAACCCCTCCTCCAAGTCCGAGTGTGACTTTGAGACGGCCGTCAAGAACACCGACGGCCGCTGCCTCTTCGCCTCCGGTTCCCCCTTCCCCACCTGCACCTTCACCAACTCCGCCGGCGAGACCCGCACCTACTACCCCGGCCAGGGCAACAACATGTACGTCTTCCCCGGTATCGGCCTGGGCAGCATCCTGTCCAAGGCCGTCCGCGTCACCGACAGCATGATCTACGCCTCCGGTGAAGCCCTCTCGCAAGCCCTCACCTCCGAGGAGCTTGAGCGTGGCCTCCTCTACCCGGACATCACCCGCATCCGCGAGGTCAGCATCGTTGTCACCCGCAAGGTGATGCGCGCCGCCCAGGAGGACAAGGTCGACCGCGAGACTGCGCTCCGCTCTATGAGCGACGTCGAGATGGACAACTGGATCAAGGCCCGCATGTACGACCCTCACACTGAGGTCCGCGCTCTGGAGCGCGAGGTCGGTCACCTTCTCTCCAGCCTCGGCACAATCTCGCCGCCCCTCACGGCGAACGGCTCCCCTACCGAGGAGAAGAATGCTAAGCTGTAAGATTTGATTGTTTTCTTTTCTTTTGCTACCACTCATCATTCGTGGCGCTTGCATTGTTTCATCTTTGTCCTTGAAAAAACATCTGTTCTAATCACTGTCAGCGCTTAGGATCTCTGCGTGATGGACTCGCATGTCACTTGTGACTTTTCCTCTTTCTACTTATTTTGGTTTCGAGCGCGCTCTTCTTGTCCCTTTTTTCATCCTTCTCTTTTTGGGATTGGACACGATATTTGTTTTCCTCTTCTTTTCTTCTGATTGAATACCCATCACTTATTTTGCTTTCCGGATCCTTTTGAGGACTTTGCATTGTGGGAATAGTTAGGAAATAACTTTGCCATATAAATGAACACAAAATATCTACTTTCTCCACTGTATATAGTGTACTATATTCAGTCCGCTATTATTCATCTTCAAGGTTGCTTCCATAAGCTTCACACTCCGTATATCTTACCACACACCTTTCAAACGGTAGTCGGATGAACTCAACTCCCCGCCGGATATTCCCCTGAGCTCCACACCCATGTGGCGCACATCATTGTGCCTCACATGTCCCCACACAGTAAAATTTACATCCAATGCTCTCATTTGTGGTTTCACTCGGGGATATCAATCTCTCCGCACGAGGCCGAGGTCCTGCAATTTTCATGTTGAAACTATCTTTTTGGTTCGAGGTGCTTCTATCGCGGGTTTTCGTGAATTGAGATTTATTTATTAATATCTGAGTACCGGTTGACGAGGTTTTTTTTTTTTTTTGACTGTAATTAATTGGATTGACGGATCTGCCGCTGTGCTTGTTTATCTTGTGAATATCCCCTCACGATACACAATATCTTGCATATTGTATATCGAATCTAGCATATCAAGCTAGAAGAGCCGCACAATGCCTTCCCCTCTTGCAGACCCCGTCAAGCTACCATGTGGACTTGTTCTACCGAACAGACTGAGCAAGGTATGCACACCCCCATTCCTTCGAAATCTCACAATACTAACGACCAACCAGGCCGCCATGGCCGAGATGATGGCCAAGACAAACCACCCAACGGACCCTCTCCTCGACGCTTACTCTCAATGGTCTGAGGGCGGATGGGGTAGTATCCTAACAGGTAAGAAACAAACCCAACCCCATTCCCTACCCAACATACATAACCGCAATCTAACCTAAAAAAAGGAAACGTCCAAGTCGACGTCAATCATATGGGCAGTCCCTTCGATCCAGCCCTACACACAGAATACAAAGGCGCAACCACCGACAGTGCACTAGTCTCTTCATGGAAGAAATACGCCGACGCAGCCCAGAAACACGGCACACCAGCCATCGTGCAAATCTGTCACCCGGGACGACAGTCCTTCCGCGTTGCTGGGTACCGCGGTATGTTTGCGCAGACTCTGGCACCCTCTGCTGTGCCGGTTAAGATCGGGGATGGATTGATTGAAAGGATTGTTGCTAGTTTGGTTTGGTCGCAGCCGAAGGAGATGACGAATGCCGATATTGAACGGGTTATTCGGCAGTTTGTTGATACTGCGCGGCTTATGGCTGATGCTGGTTTTTCGGGGGTTCAGTTGCATGGTGCTCATGGGTATTTGATTGGTATGTTCTCACCTTTGGTTCTGGCTCTAATTCTGGCTCTGGTTCCAGGTCTTGTCATTGAATTCTGTATGAGTATATGGCTGACGCTTTTTAGATCAATTCCTCAACAGCAAGGTATGGCACAGCCACCACCGAAACCCTTCAATGTAATATCAAAAGGAACCCCACAGACTAATAAACCCCAGACAAACCTCCGAACAGACGCCTACGGTGGCACGCCCGCAAAACGCGCCAAATTCGTCCTAGACATCCTAACTGAAACACGCAAAGTCGTCCCCGCAACATTCTGCATCGGCATAAAACTAAACTCAGCCGACCACAGCTCAAAAACCTTCGAAGAAACAATGACACAAATCGCCCTACTAGCAGAAGCCGGAATCGACTTCATGGAAATAAGCGGCGGAACCTACGAAGACCCCAAGATGATGGGACACGCCAAAACAGACGCAGAAACGACCGAACTGCCCAAGTCGGCTCGTACAGCGGCACGCGAGGCTTTCTTCCTTGAATTCTCCAAGGAAGTACGCAAACGTCACCCAGATCTTGTGCTTATGTTGACTGGTGGATTCCGGACGCGGGCTGGTGCTGAGTCGGCTATTCTTGATGAGGCTTGTGATCTTGTAGGCATTGGACGGCCGGCGGCTGTTGATCCGAAATTCCCTTTGCTTCTGTTGGATGAGAGCGTTACGGAGGGGAATGCTGGCATGCAGTTGAACAAGGCGCCTATTCCTTGGTATACGCGCTTTTTGCCTTTGCATCTTGCTGGGGCTGGGGCTGAGAGTGTGAGTTTCTTGTTTCCCTTCGTTTTCTTGTGGATTTGATATCTGCTTTTGCGCTGTGTTTGTTTGCTGACTTTTTTTTACTAGACTTATTATGTTGATCAGATTCGGCGCTTCGCTAAGGGTCTTGCTACTATCGGACCGCCCTTGTAGATTGTTGTATACTAATTTTTGATTGTTTTATTTTTTGTTATGAATAAATTTCTTTGAGTGTAGAAGGAGATAGTATTTCTGTATCGCTGCCTATGAAGTCGTGTCGAGTTATAAACGCATAACTTTACCTACTTAGTAGCTATATACTAGCATTTTGGTCATTTATCAAATCACAGGCGATTTGTTTCGCACTTTTACTACGTACCGAATGTTTAGGGATCCGCTGCACCTTCACTCGGGATACTGCAAAAGTCATGGATCTTATCTTTCGCACCAAGCTGATGTCTACTCCAGCCCAGACAATAAGTTTTCCTAGCCTTGATCGAGGACTGGGTTTGGGAAATGGATCACCCCTTTTTAACACGAGGGCTGTAGAAACCTTGTTACTGGCTCGACTGGTAAAGAAAAGGAATGTTTGATGCTGTTGGGAGGGCTTATTGTATGTACCCAGAGGCTCATTAGTTGACACCAATGGGCTTGCTATACTCAGTACTTTCTTATTATAAGTTACAAGTTATGTTGTATGTGGGTTGGAATGAGTTTCAAAACATAACACATTCCGCAATTTGACGGCCTTCTTAATCTGCTTGACAATAGAGTCGCCAAAAATGTTCATTATTGTAGATTGGAGTTTTTCATAATCATGAGGAATATTAATACAAGGAGGCCTGTGTATACCAGACCTAATATGTGAGCTTTTGATCGTCCTCCTCAGCAGGGAATAGGCGCAACCGGTTCATTTTTTCCTGCTCTTTCAGCTTCCCTAGTTGCCGCTGTAGGGCATCGTTCCCTTGAAGTAAAGACTGAATCCACAATGCAGCTTCCTCAAGAATATATTTCCTTGTATATGAGTGTTTCTCCAACCCCGGAACAATTTGACAGAGTTCTCGGTACCTCTCTCCAATAATCTCCCTTCGTTTCTTTTCCGATCGACAATGGCATAATTTTTGGCCTGGCTTCTGGACGCATTTCCTCTTTTTTTGCCCTGATTTATTTTCCATTTTTACGCAGCTTGCTCGGCGAGTGCATGTGGTGTTTTCTGGTGAGGGTGCTTGTCCTTGACTGGGTGAGGAAGACAAAGAAGGCGTCTCGGAGAGTCTTTCATTTGTCTGAACAGTCGAGGGCTGGAACATGGGAAGTGTGAACCCATTCAAGCCTAAGGAATCGGAGGGGTCTTTTTGAGGAGCGTTGGGAGGTGACCAGTTTGTAGATTCGGAAATGTCAAAGTCTATGTCCACACTGGTACAGATGCTGGCCATGTTTCGCATCAGGTTCTGCACCAGGCGCTCTTCTGTCCAAGTACCGATCGGACAAGAGAAGCCATGATAACAGAAACTGGGATCCGATCCCCACTGAAGGCCCTCTTCAGCTGACACTCGGTTTCGGGAAAGGTGTTGGGGTTTGTCAACCTGCCATGGGCAGGATTCAGAGAGGATATTATGGTCCCTCTGAACCAGGGGATTCTCGTATTCCATTTTGGTGTCCGATGAATAGACTAATCACGACTGGATTGTGCTGTAGGTATTGAAATGTGACGAAATGCTATGCTCCCTGCGACATACACTAGCTGGAACGGAGTGGCTTTGATGTTTTGATGTTGACCGGTATAGTTCAGACGGAAGCGCCGGAGGTTTTCTCGAGAATAACAGTATGCAGAATTGAGCGACGGCTAGTTGCGGGTTGAGAGGATGCTAGATATCGGAAGTATTCTTGCCAGTTAATTTCATTTGGGGGACCTCTTGATTATGACGAAGGAGCACATGGAGCCCGGGATGCACCCGGGTTGCAAGGTGACCTCCGGGTGTGTTCCGGGGTTCCACCCCATGTCGTTCCCGGGCCTAATAAGTGAGACCGGAATTTCAGCCAGTCAGCACCTTTACCGCAAACTCAGATTGATGAAAATAGTCCTTGGCCTAATTTTCCCCGTACTTCTCCCCCGCATTAGCTTTCTTCTAAATAGGGAATGGTTGCGACCATAAGGCAACGATTGTGGCACGTGACTATCATCCGGGTACATCCCGGAATTGTTTCTCCCTGACCATGAGCGAACGCCCACCTTCGGCAACAACCCGGAATGCCAATCGCGCATATCGCTGTGGGTCGTCATATATCACTGCCTCTTCGGGTTGATTGGACCAAGTGTTGAACAGATGCCTCCTAAAAGTGGAATCGCGAAACGGGAAACACCTCGTCGTCGCAAGATCGCTCTCGCCTGCGAGTCATGTCGCGATAAAAAGGTCCGATGTGACGGTGCAAAGCCGATCTGTGGCCCATGTGTACGACGCTCATACACTGTCGAACAATGCGTATATAAGCTGGATAATGCTCGGTCTGCGAGCAATGATGAGTACTTGAAGATTCTCCATGCTCGCATCCGAGACCTTGAAGAAGCATGTGCAAAAGGTGGTGTTGATGTACCCCCCGAATTGCCACAGCATGGAGATGATATGGCATCGGAAAGGCCCGAGAGTCAGTTGGGGCAAGACATGGACTTGGATCCACTGGATGCACAGTCTAGAACTTCTGTTGCCGCTGAAGGGCTTCTCGGACTAGGTGCGACGCCCGTGTTGCCCGCGCAGAGCCCCTTGTCCTCAACATCTGCATTTCAACCTCCGCGATTTACTGCACAAAGAAGGCAATCGGTAGCAGAACAAAACTACAGAACCCCACATGCCGCCTATCTTTCTCCTGGGTCTGTTCGGCCACGTGAATCAAGCATCTACCATTCCCCGGCTGTCAACTCACACGGTAATGTTACAGCTATGGGTGCAATATCAGTTGCAGAAGATGCCGAAGACACGGACTCGCCCGGAGAGCAGCAGTACTATGGGAACTCCTCGGTGGCCTCTTTTATGCGTCTTGCAGGAGAATCAATGCCTTTGCAGTCATACATGGCAGCCTTGCGGCACAGCAAAACTGAACCAGCCAGATCCCAGGGCCCTGACACCGGGGTCTGGAGAGATTTAGGTCATCCATCAGCGGAGCTTCGGTTTGACGACTTTTCTCTGCCGAACCGAGATCTTGCAGACCACCTTCTTGAATGCTACTGGGACAGAGTCCACTGCTTGTTTCCATTTTTTCATCGGCCAAGCTTTGAGCGAGCATACGAAAATCTTTGGGGCTCGAATAAGGCACCAAAGCCTGAACTGCCGCAACTCAACATTGGCCTCGGGGGTGCTTTTGATTACGGTGCAAATTCGATGGTATTTCATTGCGCGCTCAATGTTATCTTTGCCCTTGGTTGCCATTTCTCCGATATCCCGGCTGCTGAGCGAGAGGCGGCAGTATACTCGTTTTTCCTTCGTGCAAAGCGGTTTGTTGGTCTTGATCTCTTGGACATAGGCACCATCGGCGTTGTCCAGACACTGGTTCTAGTATCCCTTCTACTTCAAAGTACACCATATCCGAACCGATGTTGGAACGCAATTGGTCTGGCATGCCGAGCGGCGCAAGGACTCGGCTTGCATGAGACAACTGCTCAAACGTCTTATAAACCCCTAGAAACCGAAATTCGGCGGCGAACGTGGCATACCTGTGTTATCATGGATATGTTAGTGCATCAACCGTATATATCCGCTTCACATGGCTAACAATAAAACAGGATGGTGAGCATGACTCATGGTAGACCAAGCATGACCTCTCACCTCGCACCGGTGCCACTGCCCATTATGGAGAGCGATATACAAGCGGATGATCCTTGCGAGCTCAGCGGACAAGCCTGTGATCACAAGATGGGGTATATGACATTCTATGTCTCGAGCATTGAGTTATACAAGATTCTCGAATCCATTCTATCTGAGGTCTACAATGCATGGCAGAGCCGGTCAAATAACACTCTCACTGCCTCGCCGCGTGGCGCCAAGCACTGTAGCTTGGATGTGTTGATGGAGCTCGATGATAAGCTCTCTGCCTTTGAAGCAAATGTGCCTCAACCATTGAACTGGACAGACGAGCAAGCGCGACACCGCACCGGTAACACTCATTCTGCGATATTCAAGCGCCAACAAAATGTATTGCGTACCAGGTAGCCTATTCTTTCAAGATATTGATGCTCCACCGCTGACAGATACTAGATTCATCCACCTGCGTCTTCTTTTATACCGCCCTATGTTCACCCAACTTTGTTCTGAGGAGCGAACAGGATCATCCCGTCGATCTGATACTCAATCCGGTGACAGAGGTAGCGCATTACCCACGGAGAAAAACATAATTTATTCATCTGTTTTCTCTAAATGCGCCGCTTGCTGTGTGGTAGCCGCCATGGACTTGGTTTCTCTTGTGCACGAGACATATCGAACCACAGTGACTGACACATGGTGGTACAACGGTTTTTGTTGGTGATCGCTCTTCTACATCATCTTTCTTATTTTACTAACGTATCGTAGACACCTCCACTGCAGGCTTTATCTTGATCATGTCATATTCCTGCCACTCTATCCGAGAGCAAGTCGACACACAAAAGGTTGACGAGAGTTGGCGCAAGTGTGAAGAGATCTTGGCATTTATGGCTATCTTCAGTCAATCCGCTCGGAACTCCCTGCAATTTTTACAAGTAACGCATCAGCACATCGTACAAAGCTACTCCGGTATGTCATCCTGGCCTCAAGTTTCGTTATATGTCTTAACATATTAATAGCAACTGGTCGACCTGGTGATACCACCTCTCTGGCTCTAAATCAGCTGCACCAAAAAGGAAACCAGCAAGTGGACAGACCTGAATTACCGTCGCAGCCCACGGAGCCGGTGCCTATGGAACATGATATCCGTCAAGACTCCAATAACACAGATTGCAATATTTTCACGACCTGGGATGAGATGGGCTTGGGTCAAGAGGAGTTTGGCTTCCTTGGAAGATTTGATTTGCCGGATCTTGCAAGCTGGTTTACGGATATTCCCTCTTGAGTCGAAGAAAAGTTCGGTTGGACTTTGACTTGAAATTACGCGACAAACGCCGGCATTTATCCTATGTTCTATCCTACAGCGTTCCAAGGTCTATATAATATTGACCAGTTCTCTTCGTTATGTCAAGTTTTCTTCAAACAGCCACTATACAATTCCAGAGTCAGGCTGCCTGCTTGGTGCTCTGTTTCTTCGTCGGCCTTTGAATCCCCAGGCAATCTGATTCGCCATCTTCACATCAACCCCAAGTTCATCAGCAAAAGAATAGACCAATCCTGGATTCTTCTGGAACCAACGACCACACATAACCACATCCAGTCCATCATCAATGAGTTTCTGGGCAAGCTCAGCAGTCCGAATACCTCCAACAGCCGAAACGATCATCTTATTCCCAACTGCCTTCTTGATTTCAAGCGCGAAAGGCGCCTGGTAACCAGGACCAGACTTGATGCTAGTTCCCTGTAATGGATGGATACCACCAGAACTGACATCCAAAATGTCAACACCGCGACTAGCAAGGATCGGAGCAATCTTGACACTATC
This sequence comes from Penicillium arizonense, assembly GCF_001773325.1. Lineage (NCBI taxonomy): Eukaryota > Fungi > Ascomycota > Eurotiomycetes > Eurotiales > Aspergillaceae > Penicillium > Penicillium arizonense. The sequence goes on along the minus strand of NW_019173285.1, from coordinate 51,699 downwards.
AGCAACGGTCCAGCTCTCAGGGAACTCGTCTGTCATATTATCAAACCAGTCCGTCGCACTGATGCGCACAAACAACGGCATTGTCTCCGGAATCGCAACTCGAACAAGGCCCACAATCTCCAACACCAACCTCGTCCTGTTTTCCCAACTTCCACCGTACACATCGGTCCGCTTGTTGCTGATCGGACTTAAGAACTGATGAATGAGATATCCGTGTGCAGCATGGATCTCCACAACATCAAACCCAGCCTTAACTGCTCTCACCGCCGCGGCAACAAACGCATCCTTGAACTCCTGAATTTGAACGAGAGTCATCTCCCGGGGGCGCGGGTACACATCGTTGAAAGGAATAGCAGAAGGCGCAAAGGTGTTCTCGGGCCACCCATCAATATCCTCAGTTGCAGTCGCATTCATCGACACAAATGGCGCAACGGTACTCGCCTTGCGACCGGCATGACTGAGTTGGACACCAATCTTTTGGCCTTGGCTGTGAGCAAAGTCGACAATGCGTTTCAGCGGTTCAATCTGTCCGTCTTCCCATAACCCGATGTCCTGTGGTGTAATCCGGCCTTCTTTCTGGACGGCTGTCGATTCCATCAGGGCCAGTCCGGGTCCGCGTTGGATGATGCCCCCTAGATGCGTAAGGTGCCAGTCTGTCGCGTAACCATTTTGCGCGGAGTATTGGCACAGTGGGGCGAGGAAGATGCGGTTTTGGAATGTGACTCCTCGTACCGTGAGCGGTTTGAAGAGTTTGGGTGGATTTTCGCTAATTGCGGTGCCTGATGGTGGTGTCTGGGCTGGAGTGTAATATGGCGCTCCCACTGCGGGGGGATTGTCGAAGATATTGCCTGCAGTCATAGTTTGGAATTGAAAAGGGTCAAGGATTCGACTTTTTCGTTTTGCGTGGAGGCGATATGTTGTGAACTAAATACTGAATACTTCTCGTGTCCGGCTTGGTCGCGGAGACCGAATTGTTAGTCAGGTGAGTATTATGCCATATCTTGCAGTATTACGCCTGATTCTGTGGCTTGATCTCTTTCGGTGAAGTGAGAATACACCGAGTATAGGAAATGGGAGTTACGGATCTAGTTCCAAGGTTGCATCCTCGGAATCATCACGTTTTGCCGAATTCCGATATATGGCAACCTGCGGCTAGTTACTGGGCAGTCCTGTCCATAAATGTTACAATTCCATGGAGAAACGAACATTAGTCAAGGGCAATGTTAAAAGGACCCCCTCTTGTTGATATTCGGACTCCCTCTCCACCTGTCTAAGCCTAATTAGAGAAGGCTTAGTATGTGTATTTCATAGTGTATTTCCTTAGTAAAAATGACAAAAGGGCGTAAAGGAAGACAATAGGCCTCGTAGGGTGTGTGAAGACTTGCACCTAGCTCGATACACGTATACCAACTAGGCCAAAAAGACCACTATGTCAGCCGTCAGGCTGACATGCCTAGGACCGATACATATACTACTCAGTACGCACAATTGTACGCGTGCGCACCCTAGACGCCACGCCGTGACAGTTGAATCTAATCTTCTATTAAAAGCACTCATAAAGCAAAAACGTTTAGAAAGTAAGATGATATAGACTTACTCTTCGGTTTACGATAGGGGGTCTAAAAAGCGGTCTAAAAAACTGTCTAAAAAACGGTCTGTCCAACAGTGTTAAAACATTTGCTGTGTCACTGTACTAAAAAAGACACCGTGAAAAACACATACTACGCCTTCCCTAATTAGGCTTAGACAGGTGGAGAGGGGGTCCTTTTAATATTGCCCTTAGTCAATGCGTGGCTTGGATCTTGGTGATCTCGTGGGCCAGGCTTGCGGGCGTATAACTATTCTTACTACCGTCAATATGGGTGCGAATAAATTGTTCCATCGTTAGGGAAAGCTCGTTGAAATTATATAACTGAGGGATATTACTCGACAAATATCATCACTGATGAGCATTATTTAACAGAAGCTCAGTCCCTTCCAGCCAACCAGAAGAATTGGCCATATCCAAGACCGTCTTGCCCATCTCGTCTTTCTGAGCAAGATCAGCCCGACAACCCTTCTCAATCAAGAGCTGCAGCAACCGGAGATCGCGGTCTTCAATGGCCTGCATGATAGCGTTCCAGTCGCGGTAGCATTTATTCGGGTCAGCCCCCCTTTCGAGGAGTAGCTCAATCATGGAAAAGTCACCATCGTCGCATCGCCGTATCGCCTTGACGAGAGGCAGATGTTCACCAGGAGCATTGGGGTCGGCACCAGCCTCGTCCAGGAGATAACGCACAATGACCCAGTGGCGCTCGCGCAGCGCTGTCGTCAGCGGTGAGAACACGCCGCCGTTTTTCCACTCTACATTGGCGCCGGCGGCGAGGAGTAGTTTGACGTTTTCCAGTTGATTGGCTTGGACTGCTTTCTCCATGACGCCCTTGTGCGCGGATAGGTCTGTTATGCTGGGCAGCAGGAGCCGTAGCATGCTCGGCGACTGAGTCGCCATATACACGGGCCAGTCTTGGCCGCGTAGGTTGGGATCGGCACCATGCGCTAGTAACCAGCCTAGCATCTCTGGACGCTTCTCCCGGATGGCGGTTGTCACAGCTGTGTGTCCCAGAGCGTTGCGATCATTTGGGTTGGCGCCGCCTGGGCCCACGAGCCAGTGTAGAGCCTCTGTGTTATTCTTCTGTACGGCGCACTCGACGATACCCGGTGGTTGGTGGAGGTCCGCGCCGGCTGCCACTAAGTCCGGGAGGAAATGAAGGCGGTTGTGGGTGATACACTTCCAGGCTGGGTACTCAGACGCCATCAGGTTAGGGTCAGCGCCGTGACTGAGCAGCAAGGTGAGGATATCTGGCCGGTCATCGCGGATGGCCGAGCATAGTGGCGTGTATATTCCGTCCTTTTTGGAGTTTGGGTCCATACCAGCCTGCAGCAGAACGTGCACGGCATCGATGCTGTTCACACTTGTCGCCTGCTCCATCAGGCCAGGAGTCTTTCGAATGTCAGCGCCGCGCGCGAGCAGGATGCGCAGGCAGCCTGGGCGGTGGACGGCGGACCAGAGGACGTGTTCAGGTCCCGGCAGGTTTGGATTCGCGTCCTGATTTAATAGGGTGGTCACGATGGCTGGTTGGTCGCTTTGTACGGCTTCGCATAGCGCTGTCTTGCCGTGGTCGTCTTTGCGGTTGGGGTCACAACCGGAATTGAGCAGGGTTTCGATGGCTTGCTGCGGTGCTCGCTTGCGAATTGCTTCGATCAGTAACGTTGTGCCATTGCGCGTCTCGTCTTTCAGATTTACGCCATGGGCGAGCAAAGTCTGTGTTAGCTTGGTGCTGGCGGAATCAGGGTCCGAATAGTTGTCATTCCGTAGATTGATTTCTTCAGCAGAAGCTATTGAGTTTTCCTTGGCCGGTCGGCGTGGCAGTGCTCGGTGCTCGAAGTAGGGAATCTTTTCGGTCTCACGTCCAGGCTGGTGGTTCAGAAACCCGTTCAGAGACAGGACAGAGGACATGTCATCCGTGATAATTTCAGGATCTTGTTGGCGAATGCCCTGGCTGGGTCGGAGGGCGGTAAATGATTCCTTCGGAGGCACGGATGGTGTCGACCGCATTGAATCAGGCGACTGACTTTGGATCGATGGTACGGACCGCTCAGATTCAAAAGTCTTGGCCTTGTTTATGCCCATCACGGAGCGGCCTTTAGATACGCGGTCGAGCGCAGCAGCCAAGCCTGCATACCCAATGCCTACCGACTCCTCCGGGTGTGCGTCTCCGAGGGACCAGTGGAAGGCCATGCCGCTGATCTGAAGGGTTTCGGTAGCCTTTTTCAGTGACTCGTGAATTCGGTTGAGTTCATGGCCTGGTCGATGCCATCCTCGCTGCAGCTTTCCCAATGTCCCACGATGTTCATACTGAACAAGTTTCAAAATGACCTTGTCGAGTTGTTGAAAATCGCGGTATGTGGAAACAAATTTCTTTTCCACCTCTTCAATTATCACCTCGGGCAGGGCGCGATTGGCGGCGGCTAATTCGGTCACTCCGGCTTCAATGGCCCACAGTGTGCGACAGGTATCGAGGAACGTATGGGAAAGCTCGCGAAAACCGTCGGGTAGGTCTTTGGTGGTGCTGAGATAGTTGAGCATGTGCACGGAGATCTGATTGCCTAGTTGGGTGGCTAGAGCCGCGACGCTGCAGATGGCTTCCTCTGACTTAGCCTGCATGATGAAATGAGAGGCTCACCTTCGAGGCAAAGAAGGGAGGGAGATACAAAAAGGAGTCAGGGAGAGACACAGTAGTCTAGATTGTCCAGATAAACATGGGGCCAAGCTGGTCAAACTTTGGGGCCAAACTGGCCATCTATACGGTGGAGCCAGTGATCCAAACTAGGTTTAAACGCTCGGTCGAAATTGTCGACAATCTCGATCTGGGGCGTAAACCCATGGTTTTCTCCTATTTAGTGGCTGTTGAAACTATGGTTTTACTAGATCACTCTATCTCGATCTGAGCTCCGATTTTCAGCCTGCAATGACCGAGATGTTTACTGTTGCAGCATTTTGCCGCACGTTATTATTTACTATTCCAGATCTTCGTACAGCCACCGATGCCTCCAGTGAGAGTATGGGATGTGGGACCCGATAAGTTACTATTTTATTGCTGCAGTTGAAGCACATATAGACCGGGGAACAGTGCATTCAAATCCACTACGTGTATATTAACAGCTGCCCTCGGCTTTTAAGCTAGCAGGCACCTTCGGCATCTATTCAACATATCCTCGCATTCAATTCCTATAACGAGGATTTATCAACATCCTGTTCAAGGAGCCTGTTTGGGTTTGGCGCTGTGCTGCGCCCCGCTTAGCTTCCCATTGAGTTTCTGAAAAAGTTGAAGCACACACAAGTGCCCAAGAGGTTTCAGAAGTTCCTCTAAATTTCTCCACCCCTGGATGGTTTCGGCTCTGAGTCTCAATCTTTGGTATAGCTTCGTGGCAGAACTTGAGGCGCATGTTTCGTAGAATCGGATTTTTGAATTGACTTGTTTCACAAGTGAATTGTATTATCGAGCTCCGTATCCACAGTGAGCCCTGAATCTGTGATTGTTAGACCGTGATTCTGAGACATAGTGGTTTTTGAGTTTCTGCCGAGGCTCCACCACTGCCAGCTGATCATCAACCATGTACGATACGGTAAACACTAAAGGCCTAATGTGATTTACTTTACGGCTCTGGGCGACATGAATAAAGGGTCTCCCTCGCAGAGGAACTGGAATCTCTCAAGAATTGGGTTTTATCTAGGCCATACAATTCTATCTGCCGTCTCTTGCTACTCATATATCTCCCTTGCCTGATGGATAGGAAACCTAGGTAAATACTAATATTCTATGTGGGTATACTAGATATAATAAACAAGCAAGAGCCTGTCGTGCTCGAGTAAACCCCTACAACCAAACAAAAAGCAAACCCTGGTACAACCTTCTTTATCCTAGCGATATAAAGTTAGAGGGTGTGTCTCTTCGGCATTGGCGCCGCAGATAATCCGATCAAGCCGCGTGGTCAAGGTATTAAACACAATGGCCTGTGACTGCTTAACCTAAGAACCTGGCAATTTTTCCGATTGCTAAAGTTATTTACATCTTAGTTGATGGCTTTGCGTGTATATGCCAAGAGACCAAGTATTTTAAGTAGGGATCATAACACATAATACACTTGTAGTATGGATCAGCCGAAAGGTCAATGCGATTGGCGACTCAGAATCCTCACGCTATCCATAGCTCAGCCTTCTCAGCTCCGGTCGCGCGACGCCAAAGCGGCGCCTCTATTCACCTGGGCGACACTCATCCGGCTACTGGTCGCACATAAGCCACACGCTGAAGTGAAATCTGGACTATATAGCCTGTAGAAGTCTATACACTAAAGTGGCGAGGAAATCTGATTTAGGGTGGGTGAGTGACGTAGGTGAGAATTCTGGGGACCGAGGTGATAGACGCCCTTTTATATATCTACCTACGCCAGGGTAATACATACCTAGCTGGGGCGTTCATTTTATGTTATCATAGTTCCTTTTACTACGTTTAAGATGTTCCTAAAGATCCCTATAGGGGTGTTCCTAAAGATCCCTATAGGGCTCTTGATAAGCGTCTATGTAATAGGAATGGACGTTACTTCAACCATCACATAGGTTTGCAATCGCCACAATCGCAGCAAGTTTACTATTTAGCTAACGGTAGCGACCGGCCCTCAGCATCTCAATCAGAATAGCCCAATCACAATATCTCCATATAGGTCAGCCTCCAAATCCAACTTGACCTTAGCATGCAAGTCAAGATGAATCTTAATGTTAAGGCTGCCATTATCGTTCTTCTTCACTTCATTGTCCTTCTTATTTTTCTTGTCAAGTTCACGGGCGGCGGCGGGCCCAATCAACTGGCCTTCTCCATTAGCTAGTATCTCAGGATCCACTAGGCTTTCAATGGGGTCGTTGCTCGAAGACGAGCTTTCCGAACCCTGGCGGGCCCTCCGTTTTCCTTTGCCAATGCTGGGGTCGACGCCACTGCAGCGGTCGGCTCTCGGGTTAGCCTTCTGAGACTTGGAAATAGGGTTCTTGTTGCACATAAAACGGTAATATAGGGGTGTCAAGTAACTTATGAGCTGAGATTTATGTACCTCAATGCTGGGACAGGATCGCTCATCCTTGTGTTCGTAACCTGCTTTTGGGGGGTAAAGCTTGGCTGGAAGCAAGAGTTTCAGTATCTCTTGTTGATCACACAATGAGGATTGAATTCACTGACTACCTAGTTAAGCAGCGGTGAAGATTGGCCTGTACGATGGCTTGTTAACCAAGGTATTTCCAGGAAGAATGAACATGCAATATATATCCCGTCAAGTTTGGGTAAATTCGGAGTTTCCTCTAGTATGATGAATGCAGCGTCACATGTTGTGATGAACTGAACTAGGACATCCCGTAGTCTAGAGTTTTGTTTCCATGATGTGCAAAGAAATCCATGGTTCTTTCAGCCTCCCGGCCCCCGGGTCCAAAACATAATCAGCCGTGTGCGGAAGTCGTTTACTGTGTGTTTACATGGAGTGACACACACCTGGGCAGCCGATAAATGGGACTCTATCCAAGAAGCAGAAACAGTCGCTACTATCAAATTATAAAAAGTTTGGTAGATCCTCTCTTACGTCAAACAGGTCGGCGTCTTGGGGTCTCTCTTGTGACAGATACGTAAATGGACCCAGTTTCATCATTGGGCCATGGTTCAGCCGGTCAGCTCGCACCTTTGGAAAACGAATAAACCAACAAGCATGAGCAAGCAAGAACTTATGCATATAACCACTTCCGATACCCAATGGACTTAGCGCATAATAGCTGGATCGACATGGTATTTTGCATTTTCTCCCAACGATCATTGGAGTCAATGAGGGTTTTATGGGCATCCGGGAATCATGGAGAGTGCAGGCAGCAAAGTGCATGGCAACAGCGCTGTCATCATTCGGTCAAACACGCCTCTCGATGGATCATTGCAGCAGCGGTTGGCGATTCATAATTCGAAGGTATACTTGGGCCCAGATGAGACGGGAGGCAAGAGGGATAGGGAGGGAATATCTGTGGTTCTTTCGACTAGACTACAAGATGAAGTGCGGATCACATTGCAGAATTCGGAAGGCTGGTTGGCCGTGGAGCTTCCGGACTATGAGAAGAGAGCTACAGAGTGACAATTAAGCGAACCGTGACGAATCCCTGAGGGTTGCTCAGTTGGCTTGTAGTGTAGTTCGGAGCTCCCGTAAAACACGGCAATTTCTAAAGTGGCAGACTCCGACCTTTTTTTTTTTTTCTAGTTCTCAGATTTGCTTTGAACATGACCTAAATGATGAAATCCACTTGCCTGTAGTCCCTTCCGATGTCATGACGTTAACCGCCACCGCATGTAAAATGGTTAGTACTTTTGTTAGTTGATCATTGCACATCATAGATAGAAAGCTAATATTATCTTTTCTCTGACGTGAAAACAAAGTTTCTTCTACCTTCGCCATGATTCCGTGGTTTCCATGCGGCAGGCGGGTTTTGAAATGAGGTTAGTTATGGCCGAGGGCCGGGACGCGACGGGCGGGGTGGAGTCATCAATGTCGTTGTAATTTTATCGGCTCGCATGTTGGCCACTCCCAATATTTAAACCGAGGTTATTATGCTCGCATTGCATCATCATTCTGGATATGGTAGGCATTCATTCCATAACATCATCCACACCCCCCTCCCTCCATGTTATTGAATGGCATGCCACCCTGGACCAATGAATGGGGCTACCCTGAAGTATACTAAAACAATGGTCGTGATTGACTTGAAGCTTAGCTTCGAGAATCTCTTTGACTAGGAGTGTTCTGAACTACGGTGTTCCTGCTAATGTTTAATAAATTGACAGAGAGGACAGGGTGCTCGTTTGATACATTACCAGCTGCTTCAAGGTTGATATTTCCATTCACTCCATGATTCCAAATACATATAGCCATGGGTGCATTGGAGATGCCCATGGACATCTTGCTGTGGTACCCATGTGGGTCTGCAATCGAAGCGGTTCGTGACCACGGGAGCTTCCCCGTACCGACCCAACATCACATTCATGCCTGTTCTATGTCGTTGCTTTAACGGCTTAACGCAGCCTTCCAGCTTTCCAAATCCGCGGTGCAAACTTAATCGAGCTCAGCTCATACAACACCACGCTTCTATTTGCCTGGGATGGCTCGGAAACCTTGACTCTGTCCAGAGAAGGGCTCTCAAGGGTCTTCTGTCGCCTACCCATGTTCAGCCATTCACGCTTTCGTCGCAAATATGACTTAATCGACTGTAAGTCTCCGAATATCCTATGAAGCCGCCACGCCACTATCATGCAGTAGCGAATCCTTGAGTCGCAGCTGCCTCATACTGACGTCGTGGACTTTGCGGAAGGCAATGGAGGCATGATCATGAAACAAAGAGGAAAGAGTAAAGATATAAGAAAGTGTACTCGTCCCCAGCCTGGGAGTGGAAGGTACTCCTAAACGTAACCTTATTATTCCCATAATCTTCTATAACTTGATAATACGACAAAGAAATAAGGCCAGCCATGGCTTCAGTACCACATGGCCTACCTCCTCTAGCATCCACATCTCTTCTCGGTTTGCAGCGGACGTCGGACCGGCTGGAGCAGCACGCGACTATAACAAGGGAGAAGCGTCTCAGTCAGCACCAGCAAGCAACTATGAAGTCCAGTGGAGAAGGCACCACTCTCGTCGAAGTAGTCAATTCGCTTGCACACCGGGGCAGCGACGACCTTACGGCCTCCCGGGTAACCGATACGGACTATGCTAGCCTGCTGGAGTGGATTCGGTGCGAGAGGATGAAGAAGCTGCCGCCCGAGGGGAGTAGTTATGACAAGGCCCTTGTGTGGGCGGCCTTGTTTGTCGAGCGTGTACATTCTTTCGATTCAGGGATCGAGCAGTTCGCGGGCGACAGCCACCTCGCTGCTCAGATGTCTTACGGATACTGTGCGAGTCTGCTTGAGGTACGCCAAATGCAACGCGTTTCCGGGCCTATTAAGTCAATCCACTAACCGCGAGCGGGCAGTTGGGCGAGTCAAACGCCCAGGCCCTTATGGACCTGTTTGGCTTTTTTTACCGTTGCTCAGCAGGTCTGGGCAACCTGCTGGATCGTGCAGAGCTATTTGTGGTCTCTTCCGATATCAAGGACCAGCTTATTCTCGCGTTGGCCGACTTGGTGACCCTCGTTGTCTGTGTGGCCACACACTTCCACCGGTTGCTACTTTCCTCGGAATCGGTCTCAGTAGATATCTATAGTACCTTTCCTAGTCCGATCAACAGTTTCCGTGGTCGCTGCGAGCACGCATCAGAACTTATGTGGCGTCACCAATTGACGCGAGAGGGGTTTAATGGCGATAAAGGTAATGTCACTTCAGAGCACCTAAAGTCATCTAGTCCATTCTGATCATAGCGAGACAGCTGTTGGAATCAATACACTCAAAGACTGGCTGCAGCCTGAAGACCCGACACTCGCTCACATAGAGGCCATGGCTCCCTCAGCCCACGAGCGCGAGGAGGGCACCTGTATGTGGGTGAAACCTTTCCTGACGCGGTTCTTGAAAGGCGAGCAGCAGGTGCTCTCTATCATCGGCAAGCCGGGCTCCGGCAAGACGGTCTTGTCGACTGTGATCAACGATTACCTACAGCATCCCGTAGGAGGGACGAGGTATACGTCCATTCTGGCACCTATCAGTTAGTATTGCTGCCTTCAAACCCTACCTACATCGTTTTGACTAGTCTTGCCAGATGGTCGGATTCCTGCCAGGACGGCCCCGAGCGCTGTGATCAAGGGGATATTGTCCCAAATGTTCAACAAACACCTCGGCAATGTGCAGTTGTACCAGGTTTTGGCTGATGCTTACAATCAGAGCCAGCGTACTATCGACGAAGCATCATTTGACGATCTGCTTTGGAATGCCCTGACACATGCCCTTCAGGCCAGTCTAGCGAGCGCTAGGGAGCTGGTTCTGGTTGTCGACGGTGTTGACGAGGCCAGCTGCGCGGAGAGAGCCTTGTTGCACCGACTTCATGAGGCGGCGTCCAAAAACCCCTCCATGAAGCTGATCACACTCGCATCTCAGGAAGTGGACTCAATTGTCTCTCAGACGACGGTGCGAGCCACGCTGGGGCTCATATTCGATGACGTTGCCGCAGTCACCCGCAGGATCCTTCACCAGAGCCACGCCTTTAACACCATGTCTGACGAAGACCAAGAGTTGACGGTGGCCCGTATCACAGAGGCGTCTGATGGTTCCTTCCTCTGGGCAAAGCTGGCCGCCAAGCGCGTGCGCGATGAACACCTGCCGAATAAGTCCGCGCTTTCCAAGTCTGTTGAGAGCATCGTGAAAGCGGGATACAAAATCACCGACCATGTTTCACACACCTTGCAGCCCAAGCTCGACGAGGATACGAAGAAGATTCTTGTCTGGCTGGCCACCGCGAGTCGCCCTCTCTCCCAGCAGGAATTGGCCGCTCTTCTCTCCATGCAGCCCAGCAAGGCTGAAGTCACGGAGCACGGCGACATTGACCTCCTTCAAGTACTGAAACCGGTCGCCTCGCTTGTGTTCTTCCAAAACAACTTGGTCTATCTTAGGCACGAGCAGGTGCGTGTTGCTATTTTGGACGTCTTCTCCAAGGGTAAACTCCTGCCCGTGATCAAGGATCGGAATGTGGACTTTGCCCAAAGACTCCTATTATACGCAAAGCACAGTGTGACCGACAGCCACGAGCCCTCTTTGGACCCACTGAACGGGCGGGTGACAGAACACTTACTGGAGAATCATCCCCTGCTAGATTTTGCGCTTCGATACTGGCCAAGTTATGTCAACATTGCGTTTGGGTGCACCAACGACCAAGAGGTCACTACAGCGGGCAAGAGTTTGCGATCTGTCTTCCCCACCAGCCCTACTGTGCCACTTCTAGAGATGACCGTGTGGGCGAGCAAGACGACTCCGTCGCTCCGGTCCATTCACAGGATTCAAACATTACTGTACCGCGAAATTCTGAACAGTAACCATCCAGCCACTCTGCAGGCCATAATCTCCCAGGCGCTGTTCCACAGACAGATCTACACCAGTGTGCCTGCCGAGAGCGGCCAAATTTTCTACGAGGCGGCGATAATTTGCCAGAAGATGCTATCCGTCCGACATCTCATCACTATGCAGATGGCACAGTTCTTCTTGGAGAGCACGGCTGAACAAGTAACTGAGTCTAAGACGGAAGTCATGACCCGGCGTGTCGAAATCCTCCAACTACTAGTGGAATGCTATAAGGTCCACTATGGGGGGACAAGCGTTATGGTCACCTCCACACTGACGCAGTTGTCCGAGCATTATGCTTCCATAAAAGAGCACCGCAAAGCCCAGGAGATCACTATGTCCCTAGAGGGTTCCGCCACCGACAGTACAACCCAGCGGAAAGGGTCTAGACAGGTGGACGATTCTTTACTGGTTCACCTCCACAGCCGGAAAGACACGCCGACAGAGACTGGTACCAGCCTGGCTTTGGATGGGATCGAGGTGGATGAGTTGATTACTTGGTCCTTTGACCTGGAGACTCACTTGGCCGAAGCCGAGCGACAGAAGACAGAGCATCACATTACAGAAGCCGAACAGACGTATGTGGAGCTCTGGCAGCAGGCTAGCCAGGAGTATCGGCTTAATCACTCTACTGAGCACAAGCTCACCATGTTGCGAGCTGTTCTCGCGTATGCTAAATTCCTCGAAGGCCAGAAGAGAAACACTGAAACAGCCTCGATCGTTGCCGGGTTTTGGGAAGAGTACGAGAAAACCGCCCCCAGCCCTGAAGCCTTGGTGCCACATTTGCTGGAGCTTGCTCAGGTCATGAAGTCCGTGGGGCTGTCCGTGTTGGCCATCGAAGTCTACAAACACTGCGCACAAAATACTAGCAGCCAAAGTGCCATCCACAAAGACGTGGAAAAGTACATCCAGTCCACCTCTCTGGAAGTGATACGCTCACAATCCTTGGTGACGGAGTCCACCCTCAAGGAAACTGTATACAGCGCATCCAGTGCGGAGCAGGTTTCCACCACAGCGACAACATCACTGATCGAAATGTACCTGTCTCAACACCGGTGGCATGACGCTACGAGTGTGTTAAAACGAGTGCTGCGAATTGTTTGGCCGTCGTTGTTTGCGCCCTCGCTCGAAGAAGTCGCCCTGCCATCCACCCAAGTTGAATACTGTATTGAACTCGCAGAGCATCTCGCCGACTGCTATCGCTCCCGCCGTCGCCCGACTAAGGAAGAGGATATACGGACCCGGGTTTATCGTGCAGCTCGACGCGATCGGCCTGCGTGCGGATATCAAACCTTGGAGCGAGTCACAACGAACCTTCTTCGTCTATACGAGCGTACCTCTCAAACCGACAAGGTCATCACCATCCACCAGAATTTACTCCAAGATTACACCAAGCGATTTGGCGGGGAACATCCCATTGTGATCCAAAAGCTTTGGACCCTGGCGAGACTGACGCGCCCGCAGCCTATCGCAATGGATTACTACCGCCAGATCATCCATATTCTGAACAAGGACTCAGAGACCTGTCACCCGGATGCCTTCGAGCCCCTCCTGATTGTGGCAACCGAGCTATTGAAACAAGGCCGTTACGCGGACGCGCTGAAGCCCTGCCGGGTGTTGTTCATGACCCTGCAGAGCCCTACGATCAACCCGAAATTGCAGGATCAGGCATTTGTTCAAAGCATCTATGAACGTTACGTGCACTGCCTACGCGTGGCTCGCAGTGACATCACCGTCATTCATGACGTGACGGTGAAATATCGCAAAGCGTGCATTAGCCTCTTCGGTGCGAACGCGTCAATCACCATTCAGGCAACTAACACGCTGGCAAACATCTGCCAACAGTCCAAGAAATATGACACGGAAGCGATCCAGCTCTACGAAGAGCTCTTGAGGGTCAAAAACAGTGAAGTTGAAATCGACCATCAGGACATCCGCGCCATTCTGGAGGCTATCTATGAGCAACAGAATGCCTCCTTGACCGCTTTAAAAGTGGAGAACATGTCGACAAAGGAGCTACAGAAGGTGGAGTCTATTCGCACCCAACGACTGACATCCATCCGCTCCAGCTATGGATGGGCACACGAAGAAGCCCTGTCCCAGATGGAGGAGATTGTCTCACTATATGCCAAACAAAACAAGGCGCAAGCTGCTATCTCGCTGCTGGAGGAAGCAACGGTGCAAGTACTGTCCACTGAGACATCCTCTATCAGGCTGACTGCGGCGGCCAAGAGCATTGCATCTGGCTATATCGCAGCCGGTCAAATTCAAAAGGCGAGAGATCTCTCAGACGAGATTTATCTCCAGATTATGATCAAGGATGGGAGAAGTTCCAGTGCCCTTAGCTTGAACCAGAGTTCAAACCACCGGCTGAGCCTTTTCTTCCTGGCTCAATTCGAACACATCATACGGGAATCCACAAATGCCTCAACCACGTTGAATGAGGTCTACGCTGCCCTGACCAAGGAGTATCTGTACTTTGAGCAGTTCCGCGAAGCCCTAAGCTCAAAGGCTGGCAAACTGCAGGGTACGACGGCCACGGTGGCCCGCCTGCACGCGTTCCTACTCAGCGGCGGTCGTCGGTCGGCTGCCAATCAGGTGGTGGATCAGTACACCAGCTTCTTCCTGGCGTCTGAGGGCTCCAGCCTGGATATGGACTCCAACCAGGCCAAGGTATTCACCGAGACGCTCCTTGAGTATTTTAGCAACCATGCCTCGCGCAACTTCATTCGTTCAGTGGCCATCGCTAGCTACAACCGCGTGGCCCAGCAGCTCGACTCCGGAGATTACCAGGCAGCCTGCCACCTCGCGTTGGCGGCGACGAAATATATTGCTGCCCACCACGGCTACTCGGATCAGGCGACAAGCAAGCTGGTGTTTAAGCTTGGCCTACTCATCGCTGGCCGAGAAATTGACGCGCCCCCCGCAGCCTCTGTCCAAAAGCAGATGCTAGGCGTCTCGGCGACGATTCTGCGTGACACGTTAGGCTATTTCAAAGAGCACAACATCGAGCTCGCACAGCTAGATCTAGCAAACGTCAATAGCTTGATCAAGGTTCTCGATGACCAACACGACTACGACACCTTGGCCTGGGTTCTCACCTCCCTCTGGAACAGCCGGGATACCTATACCTTGTTACAGCCACAACATGCATATACACTTGCTCTCGGGCGCATGCTAGTTATTACACGATACCTCGTTGGTGACTACGCAGCTTCCGTTAGGCTCGCAGAAGACCTTGTATACAACTGCGCTCGTGTCCATGGGCCCCGCCACCCGAGTACTATCGAAATGACCGTGTTACTGTCGCAGATGTACACCAGCATGGCTCAAGGCTACCAAGAACAGAAGGGTCGACACGAGCTAGCCTATCGGTACTATCGGAAAGCGGCGGCGCTGCATGAAAATGCCCTACGCGTGTTCATCGACCCGTCTTCGGCGTCTACGGGGGATGTGGACATGGAGGTCATCTCTGGCATGTCATCACCCTCATCCTCCGCCAGTCCAGGAGAAAGGGAAGAAGGAAAACATGTCCGACAGCACTTGCACATGCTCAAACTTGCCGTCGAGCGCCTTGGAGATTGGCCTAAGGATTACTCTGAATATGAACGGCTTAACCAAGATCTGTTTAACACATTTGCGAATGACCTAGAGGGGGTTGACGGCATCGACAAATGGAATTTGCAGTCGTTCGGGTCCGGACAGGCTGAGGCAAGTGATGATCTGGTTTCCTTTCATCGCGAGCACCTGGCGATTGCCATTTGAGTGCGAATCGGTTCACATTCAAAAGTTAGGTCTATTTTACTTTTTTGTATTGATTCTGTTCATCTATTTTTGTGAACCTCTCTCGCTTTGGGATTTCGGCAGCGATTCAGTCCATCCTTGACTTATGCGGCGGATATGTCATTCAGCGATTACTGGAATAATGCTTCGCTGCTTGTGGGGATCCAGTAGGAACACAAGAGACAACTCATTTCAGTTGGAAATCTAAATTGATAGGTATCAAATGAAACATTTTCTTGATTGATTGATCTATCACATAGCACCGAAGTATCACTAATGCGACGAGGCGTCGCGGCATTAGCTCAAAGCGCCAATAATTGAGCGCTCGGCGCGTATCAGCGACTTGACCTTCTCGAGAGCGCGGCGCTGGAATTTTGGCGCTCAACTTATCATGCGGTAGAAATGGGTATGGGCCGACGTCTATTACCCATGGGTTCATGGGTATGGGTATGGGTAGGGAGTCCCTACCCATGAGCTGGGTATGCCCTGGTCAGATTGTAATGTTTCCAAATTCCGCGCACCAACAATTCGAAGTAAATACTTGAATTTGTAGAGTACACTCATTATGTATATAAATAATAACCGTCTTCTTTATCGGTGTTTCTACTCTAGCACAGTAAATATTTCTGGGCCGGGAACTCGCTAGATTTGTGCTTTCGTGTGGATCTGAGAGATTTTCGGGATCAGTCGGACCCGCGTACAGCGATCGAGCTTACAGGGTTCATGAAGCATGAAGGAGTATATCACCTCATTAATTGATCCGTCTTGTCATGGTTTAAATTAATAAAATCCTCGTCGATCGAGCGCGGCAGATTGTTTGATTTCCTGGGCTTTACCCGATCAGCTGCGTGCTCTTTTATTGTTAGCACCATTGGCAACATGGCTCTCAGTTCGACAGTGACGAGCGATAAGGTAGCATCCCCCAGTGAAGATACCTTCAATGCCATTTCCACCGGTACATCCAACCCAGAGGCCCAGAATTTGGCAAGGGATACCGAGAAGGGCATACACTCTGGCGGCAATGGATCGGACGATGATTTGAAGGATGTCCGAACCATCACTGGATTTCGTGTATGTAATGGTGACCTAAGACATAATTTGCTTTTATCGTGGGCTCACCTGTTCAGTGGTTTCTATTTATTTCAAGTACCCTCACAGCCATTTTTGTCTACGCTCTCGACAACACCATCGTAGCAAACATTGTTCCCGTACGTGGCGCACACACTCGGCTCTGCAAGTGGCGACATACTGACAATGAGATCCCAGGCTATCGTTAACCAGTTCGACGCTGTTTCAGACTTACCATGGCTGTCTGTCGGGTTTGTCTCGTGATAATCACCACGATTTATTTCTGCGCTCATTGTATAATCTAGGTTCATGATCGGGGGTATGGCGATGGTGTTGCCGCTAGGAAGGCTGTACGCTCTGTTCGACGCCAAGTGGATTTATATCAGCTCAACCATTGTCTTCATGGCCGCATCTGGTCTGTGTGGTGCTGCGCCGAATATGCAGGCGGAGACTGTCGGACGAGTATTTGCCGGTGCAGGTGGAAACGGCATGTACTTTGGCCTGCTGGTAATCATTTCGATGAATACGACAAACCGCGAGAGACCCGGATACCTTAGCTTGACGTGAGTATCCACCTGGCATTGACATGCTATCGCTGACATCGAGACATAGCGGCCTCGTTTGGGGTGTAGGAACAGTCTTGGGTCCAGTCATTGGGGGCGGCTTCGAACTATATACATGGCGCTGGGCCTTCTACATCAACTTGCTTTTTGGAGCTATTCTTCTCCCAATCTATGTATTCATCCTCCCCTCCAACAATCCCATCCCTGGTAAGACAAGATGGCAGAGGCTGGTGACATTTGACTGGGTTGGTGCCGTTCTTAGTGTGGGAGCCTGTATCACGCTGGTGATGGGTATCAATTTTGGAGGCACCCTCTATCCATGGAGAAGTGGCCAGATCATCGCGCTATTTGTGGTGACCGGTGTCCTATGGATTGCTTTTGTGCTCCAGCAAGTCTTAACCATTTTCACCACCAAGGAGACCCGCATGCTGCCGATCCATCTCTATCTGCAGAAGGAGCCACTTCTGCTCTTCGTGGCATGCACTGCTGTGGGTGCCGTATCCTACACTAGCGTGTATTACATACCCATCTACTTTCAATTCACCCGTGGTGATACGGCGATCGACTCGGCTGTTCGACAGCTGCCTTTCATCTTCTTCCTCATTACTGCCATCCCGGCCAGCGGAATTTATATGTCGAGGATTGGATATTACAAGCCATGCTATCTTGGAGGTAGCATTGTGGCCTTGATTGCGGCTGTTTTGATGGGTATGCTTCGAAGTTCACGGCAGCAGATTTAGTCCATGCTGACAACTCCAGCTACAATTGTCCACGTCAACACATCGCCCGCCATTCTGTACGGTCTGGAGATCATTCTAGGCTTGGGCGCAGGTGCGTACACCCAAGCCTCCTTCGCGGTCATACAGGCCGTTGTGGCACCATCGGAAGCGGCCAACGGACTATCTTTAATGCTTCTAGGTAATATCCGTACTGGCAAAGTCATCTCGGTCTAGCCGATGGCTAACAGATATATACAGCACAACTCGGCGGCCTGACCCTCGGCCTCTCCGTCGGAGGCGCCGTCTTCGTCAACGTTGCCTCGGAAAACCTTTACCGTCTCCTTCCGACCACCCCGCGTGATCAAGTGCAGCAGATGGTAGCAGGAACAAGCGGGGGCCTCCTGAGCTCACTGTCGTCCGAGATGCGTTCTAAGGTGTTGGACGTGATTGTATCTGCGTGGAATGACGTGTAGGTTATCCGAGCACTCTTCCCCGGGATCTTGAATCATCGGCTCACGCCCTTTTACAGGTTCACTTGTATCTATGTTGGGGCTGCGGTTAGTCTTGTTTGTGCCGCTTTCCTATCGGTGAGTCTTGCTCTGTGTGCCCAAGGCTTGAGTATCGCTGCTAATCGACTGCGTAGAATAAAAGGGCCAATGGGTCTCCTTCCGCTGGTGGCACTTGAGAGAGACGAGGACGGGACTCAGTCGAATTGTACACACAGCACCAATATTGAATAGGGATATGGGATGATAAAAGGACGTAACTATACAGAAGTTGATTCGGGGAGTATGGATTGCCCGGGAAGATAATTATGTTCAATGAATAGTGATAAGTGCCTCCATTTCATGATGCAAACTTGTAATATATATATACGAAATAATTGTAGCATATGTAATTAGAGTTTGACACTCAAAAGGATACTCAGTTGATAAACTTCTGATCGTGGTGTTGAAAAATACCACCCATTTACCGCTGATGACCTGTACTAAGCATCGCTGTGGCTGGGTATATTTAGGTAGCATTTCAAAGGACAGTTCCAGACTAATTTTGTGTTGCAAATAGTCGTTTTGGTAGAGGTTATAAGTACTCTCCCAATGCAGACCTTCTAGACAGAAACCTACAACAAGTCATTCATTCTGCTGGGACTAAACGACTTCCTATACCACGTACATCTCCTCTCTCAACATCGCCTACGTGGTGGCAGGATCATATACAATATAGGAATGTGCATATCTATATCTATATCTGTAAAATATCTTCAACTTGTTTCAATAAAGAGAGCTAGAATCAGCCATAATGGCTTATGAGCCGTAGTAAATAACCTGGATGAACTTCCCTTCCGCTATCATTTCTTCTCTCAAAAAAAGGAAAAAGGAAAAGATGAGTGGCTCATGATATGCACTGAAGTAAACAACTTTCCGTATCAATTACAAGGCCACGCCAGTCAAACCATCATCCACAGCATTGGCCGCACTTGGCGATCCTCTGTCTATGTCGTCAGCTCTTGGAATAGTTAGTTAATTAACTAACTAACATAATTCACAAGTGAATGGACTACCCACCCACGACCGCATCGCGCGGGTCCACCCTAACTAATTCAACCACTCACCATGCCACCCCAACGTTCTTGATCTTCGCGAAACTCCTCGAACAAGAAGATAGGATCTTCCTTCTTATCAAAGACTGTCAAAATTCAGAAATCAGAATCTATTCAGGAAGCAGAAGGCAGACTTGTGCATTTGCCAACAATGCGCGCCGCCGTAACGGCGTGTCGAATCTCCAGGAAACGCATCTAAATAGTCCTAAATTGACCAAAGTGTCCAGACAAATCAGCACGCCTCACCGAAAAGTAAGTATTATGATAACATAGGGAACAGGGGAGGTAGGCGCCCTGATTAGGATAGATATAGTTTCATATGTAAAGAAGCGTTCATTAGGTTGTTAATTTGATTTGATTCTTGATGGGTGCGGGTGGTTGATCCACTCGCTAGAGGATTGCGTAATTGGACCCAGCGTACAATGGGCTTCTGCCGACACCAAGATACGCCGGTCCCCGCCGGGCTAGGCATTCATTTGGGATCGCAGGATATCCGTACGCAGTAGTACTGAGGGAACCAATTGAGAAGATTGAGTGGCAAAAAAAATTATCTAGGAGATCGCTGTTGAGAGCGTCTCATAGCCTCTGGGGCTAGTGTTGGCATGTTACGACGCGGTGTTCCGAAGTGACCGGATTTACCATACAAAAATATATGGAGTAGGTAGACGCTGAATCGGCCTGTCCTTAGTGGTAAAATACAACCTCTCAGATCGACAATTCATCAGGATGCTCCCCTCCGCTGGATGGGAAGGTGAGATCGGCAGAGGAAGTGTATGCGCAACAGAAGAGTCTTAGGAAGGTTTGGCGACGCGTCCTGGAGGGTTGCAATGCAGATGATCCTGGTGGCTTGGACTTATGAGAGGAGTAAATGAAGCGGTTTAACCGAGGTGGTTGGAAGGACTTGGCAGTGGTGTGTGCCACTGTTGCACATAATGGCGCGCAGTGGTTACTTGTTTCTTGCTGATGGCTTGGGCATCTATTCTACTTTGGGTGTCGAGGTTACAGCGAAATATAGCTCGAATGACGGGAGGTAGTCACGGTGTGGATTTCACATGATCAAGGTTGTTAACTCGAGTTTTAATCCCATAGTTGGTTAAATAACCTGATCCTGGCTAGGTCTTTCAGCATGGGATTTTCAGCATGAACCTGACGAGGATCTGCATCTGCTCCACTTACCCTGGTGACATAACACATGAGAGACAATCTGTATAGTTTCACAGTAATAAAGTAGCGTGTCAATAAAAGTAGAAAGGTATGGCAATTTTAGGAACATGCCAAGAATGCGTTTGCTTCATCTATATCTCTATAGCCTCATTCCCGCGCCAAATGAAACCGAGATTTACTGAGAAATGCGATCTGCATCAAGGACTCGACCGTACTATGGTCTGCTTCCTCGACGGTGAGGATGACCTTGCTACTTTGAGAATTCCGACGCGCCATGTCGGTGCCCTGGAGAGGCATGATAGCTGGTTGGTGCGACCCGACTTCTGCCAATTCCAGACCCCCCGGGTCCAAGAATCTAGACATGTCGGTGTGCGCTGGGTAAAGAAGACCGGGATAGACCCCATCCTTGGCAACCTCAGACCCGTTACAGCCAAAACTCTGGTGAACATCGGGGAAGACAGTGGTTAGGTCGGGCAGGGTGCCGTTGAAGTAGTGTCCTGGATACTCGGTGTCCCCGACCGAGGGAATCGTTGGGTCCCACGCGTGGCCAGAGACCCCGGCTGAAAAGTTGTCCCATGGCGGCGCATCTAACCCTGCATACGCAGAAATCTCATCTGGAGTCGCGAGCGTGGAATTAGAATTGGGGACGCTCTGGTCCCCTGGGGAGTTGCGTGGACCCCATCGGCTGCTTTCTTCGTCTGAGCCTGCCTCCTCTTCCTCCTCATAGCTGCTCTCGTCGTCCATGCAGTCCATTTCTTCGTTCTCGTCACCTGGTGATGAGTCGGTCGGATGTGCAGTTTCCTTGGCTGCTGTGTGGTCCTGGTGTTGTCTGACTTTCTTGCTTCTGCTGTTTCTTAACTTGCTCTCTCGTCTGCTGAGGATGGTGTATCTGTTGTTGGCCATGGCCCGTTAGTCGGTTTCAATGCCTCTTCCTTGGTACAGGACGACTCACTGATTTTTGATGGAGTTACGGGATCGGGAAGGAAAATGCTCCATCTGGATTTCCTTCCACCTTCTTCCTTTCACGGCCGCAACTTCCACTAGGCGACCGTTCTGTCCGCTGTTTTAGTGAGAGTCCGATTCCTGGCCCCCAAGAAGAAGCCAAACGTACCTCCTCCTCCGTCCATTCGCTACGGTCCAGCTGTGGATCCAGGAATTGCTTCCATCTCTTGGCACACTCTGCCACAACTTTGAGTAAGTAACTCTCTCACGGTGGTGGTTGATCCAGGTAAGGAGGCTGCTTGATCACACAGAAGACAGAGATAGCACGTACGATCTGCGCTGCGCTTTGTCACGATCTCCGCCACTGCCGTCCATCTGCATTTTACGTGAGCAGATATCCTTCACGGCATAAAGGTTTGCCCCTGCATAATAACGAATGAGCACAAGGGCTGCAGGGCTTACGTTTCTCCATGCGTCTGTACTGCTCGAGTCAACAGTATGTCCTCCTCTTCGGTCCAATAGCCTTTATTAAAGACCCCCGACAGGGCATTGTGCCACCGTTTCCGGCAGTCTTTGTTCGTGCGACCTGAAATCTTGTCCGCAATCACCCTCCAGTCTTTTACTTTCCCCTCGGCTACTATAGACAATGAAATCCCGTCAGTAAATGAAAGGCCAGACCGGTTGAATTCTGCTTACATTGAGTATGGACCTCTCGGGATAGCAGGTTGTCTTCGTCTGGCGTCCATTTACGAGCGGCTCGGGGCATTTTTATGGAAAGGTAATCACCAAAGACGAGGCAGGTAAGTAGAGAAGAAGAAGACCAAGAGTCAAAGCGCACCAACTTTTAAATGGCGAGCGTCTGACAGATCAAACTTAAACGAGGCTTATTTCTATGCAGAATTAAACTCAAGCCTGATACTAAAAAGCGTTCCCGGTTACTAAGAATGGAATTTTCAGACTTGCAGCATCTAGAGGCAGAGATTTTAGGGCTAGATACAAGAGTGCCTAGACCCGTGTCCTCTCGGGGAAAGATCAGCCAACTGCAACATCGTATTCGGGCTAAGCGTTACCTCCTGCATATACGAGAACAGGATGTCGACCAGTGTATATCGCAACCTCAAGGCTCATTTGGACCATGAGCAAGCTTTAGGGTTCTACTACGGGGTGGGGTAAACATTTAGTAAGCAGGGGTTTAAGGGTCTACCCCCGGTACTAGCGGGGAGGCTTATCGTCAAATTTTATCTCAGGTTCTGCGAGCTGGAGCCTCATCATCCCCAATCCGCCAATCCTGCCGCGACGACCACCGAATCAATTGATGTCTATGGCGCTGACAAAGTAGTCTGAGAATGACATGCGGAAGCAGCCGTGTTGAGCGGATGCATGTAGTCTTTGCCGTGCCTTTTTCTGATCTACCGAAATGCGTATTGGCTAGACACAGGTGTGCAGAGTAGTACTCGGGGGTACTCCGCCGGAGCTCGTGTTGACTGCAGACTGATCTACACACCAGGGTTCGGGGGGCGAAGTTTGTCGATCCTCGTATTCATATCAACCTCGGCTTCCAATGAAGACCGTGGAATAGACGGTCGTTCGGTTCGATTCCACCGCACGCCGCATTCCATTGTATCGGTCAACTCCGATGCAAGAATACCCCTTCGGGTGAGGGTTTCCTTTGCGTGTTCTTGGCAATCCACCCCGTTACTTGGCATGTTTCATGCAGAGAAAAGGCCATGTGTCAACAGCCATCCCGTGCCGATATTGAGAAATAGGAGTAAGTGAAGGTGGCGCCGCGCCGCATGATAACCTTCTGCCTGCAATCCAACCCCTTTGAAATACGATCGACCGGGACGGGACGGCTGCCTGGGCCAGCCACCCAAACGGCTTCCTGGGCCTTGGGTGGATAATCTGTGATTGGCGATGCTGCGGGGTTCTATTATCTGTTTGGGCTGTTGAAGACGGCCCGGACATTTTACTTATCAGGGGTGGTGTGAGGAAGTCTCGCCGAAGTAAGAAGTTTTACCTCTTGTTTTCCCGTCATGCGTGGCAGATCTACGGCATGGAGATGCCATGATGCGATAGGAGTCAGATATTGTTCACATGGAGGGCCATGTTACAGAGCATACTGGCAAGTCCTTGCGTACGAGTGGAGACTTTGGTACCACTAATCACATCCAGCAACCTTCCGCACACTTGATTGTGCAACCAGTCTTATAACGGGGAACAGCAACCCGTCATGCATCTTTATAAGATTCCTGAGCTACACCATATCTAAAGTCGCTCAGCCATCCATGTCAGGAGACTAGATATAAGATGGGATTATGTCTCTCAGGTGTTAAGATATGCACTAAAGTCTGGGACCAGGTCGCTGGGAGCTTTTGGTTATCATACCGATCGGGTTATTCACGTAGCCAAAGATGAATTTTGGAACTCGTCTTCTAAAAGAGTGCGTCGAAACACAAAGGCTATGCGCATATCTGGTTCTACCAAGACGAGACCAGTTCGCACGGGTGTTAGATAGGAAATATAGAAATGACAGGGGCCTATAACGAGGAGGCGACAAGCCTTGTTCGACTTGCCAGTCGCCGCTAACTTATAGAATAACCATTTCACTGGGACGGAGAACCGTTCCATTAACAGCGTGCCATAGCGAATTAAACAAATCAATCAAGAGATAGATAGATTACTAGTGGTCGAAAACAGTGACTGACTGATCAACTACACCTTACGAATATTTGTTCAGAACGAGAGGCTTAATAGGAGCGCAAGCTCGAAGGTCCACAATACCTGCAAAAACTCAAGAACTAACACTGACGACGACAGATAACAATTGGTCAACGAAAGGCCATAGCTAATGAGACCTATTCAGTCCGTTCTCTGCCCCGTCGGGCAAACTACACTCCACCAACGATACCTGGCTTCGACAATCATAAATCCGAGTCATCACCAGCCCCGACCGCTCGATAATATTCTGGAATTCAGCTGGAGTTCTCTCAATGCCATTGATAATGCTCATCATGGCAATGTCCCTCTGATGACTGTACCGGGTGAAATATCCATAGTTGGCCGGGAGGGGCTCCGGCGCCGATGCAATCCGCCCCGCAAACCCAGCCGTAGTATTCATGACCTGGTCGCAGATGAGGATCCGGGAGTCGCGCGTCATAGCTTCTTTGATAGCCGAGAGAATCTGGATGCAGTAGTCATCCGACCAATCGTGCCTAGACACATCTCTTCAGTACCAGGATTGTGGACAGGCTATAGGGATATCCAGACCGTGGAGACTTACAAGATATACCGAAGCCAGTAGATATCGGCCCCAATCACTGGATTGGGATTGAAGAAGTTATGCTCGAGAAATTTGACCCGGCCGTTGCTGAGGGCTTGTGGGTTTTCCTGCGGCCAGATCTCGCGCTGGGCTTGAGCGAGCGCAGGCGCGCGGTCCTGCACGATGAAGTTGAGGTCCGGGTAAATCTTGGACAGCTGAAGGCAGAATCCACCTGGCGTTTGGTTTAGGTCTGTTTTTAATAGCATTTGGGAGAAGGAGAATGTGAAGGCATACCAACTCCGCCGCCAACATCGACAACCTGTGCTTTGCCTAGTGACGCCCAGGGGAAGTCTGCTCTGACAGTCAATATATGTCTCGGCTCTGTGCCTGAAACGGTGTATTGTGGCATACCAAATAAATGCGCAACCCCAAATACGCGCCCACCACCAAGCATAGCGAGACCGAATATATCGAGCTCGGGTCGACGGATGGACTCCCCTGTATTTTCGCCCTGGAGGATGGCCGTAACGTCTGGCCCAAAAGGCCCAGGGTAGGCCCCAGATCCGCCGTTATGGAGCTCTGCGGCCGTCGTGCCCTCTTCAAGCCAGTTCCACCGCTCCTTGGTTGTTCCAATGGCCTTTTGCCAGGCTGTTTCTTTGACCGAGTACGAAGACCCTATCTCGGGGTCCAGAAGAGCGTGGGGAAGAGCGTCCGAGGCGCTATAAAGATCCCACCCACTGTTCAGGGAAATTAGCATCGTCAGTGCAACCTTCTGCATGGTGAAGCACATACAACATAGCAATATAAGCTCGTAAAGGCTCATTATGGGCCAGACCGGCCGAGATGGCATTATTTCGAAAGACCCCATCCTCCACCTCCTGGAAGATGTGAATTGAGCAGAGACAGCGCATGATACGACCTGTAATTGAACGGGGCCACCATGAGCAACCGCATTCACATCCCCGGCCATTTTCCGCAAATCAAGAACATACCGAGCTTCCTCGTCTCGATCCCCACGCTCATGGCGATGCGCTCCATCGACACGCCCTTGTCGCCGTTCTCCTCCAAGATATCCGGAATTCGAAGTACGGCTGCAATGTGCAAGCATCTCGCCTCATTATACTGCGATGAGACTTCTAGAAGTCGGCTGCTGGGGGACGAGACTAACTCAACGAATTTTCCCGACGCGGCGATGAGGGTGCGTTGCGCTTCGAAGAGCTCGCGGCTGGGTAGGCTTGCTTCGCTTTCATCTGCCGGCCCACCCTGTTTGCGGGAGGAAGAGGCAGGAAGCTTCGCCCACTCTCCAATAATGCGCTGAACGCTATCGCGGGTGAGGTCAACAAGCTCGAGGAGCTGGTGAACGTCGCTGAGGGTAGGCATCGTGCTGTCCTAGGGGTCTCTGGCTGCTGGGATTGGTTGATAAAGGGTTCTTACTGCGAGATAAGCTTGGCGGTTGGTGAATGTTCTATATATACCTTACTAGGGCAGGGCGGACGCTGTTCTTTGGACCCGCGTACAATGTGGCCCTCTGTCCTTTACTCCGGTTTTCAATAAGAGCAGATTCTATTCGACGTAGACGAGTTGTAGGTAGACCATCTCTATGCTAGTAAAAATGTCGAGAAGTAAGATCCCAATTTCTCAGCGTCGCCCGGTGTAGCACTGATCCCAACCCACAGATCCGGTCGAATTACTACAACCGCTCCTGTGCGATGGTTGACACCCCAGGTACTATGCGCGTCCTCGTCAGGCGCGCGGTCATCCGCCAACACAATGGCCTTATCCCGCAGTGCGGCCAGATCCTCATCAACTGATAAACTCTCCTTAATCTCAAACGGCATGCCCTTGGCTACGAGGACGATGTTGAACGTATCTGGACCGCCAAACCGCGCGTAAAACTCACTAGTAGCCTTCCCCGACGATATTTCTTCTGAAAAGATCTTCAGATGCTGCCGGACCGGGCCGAGAAGATTCGACCCAAATACGACCAGATGAAATCGACCATCCCCAGGTAGTTTGTCATACAGATACCCCATGTGGCTATCATCAATACACAGGCGGGGATTCGGCGCCCGCATCCCATTCTTCACCTTCACTGGCGGGGCCCGCTGAGCCCCATCCACGTCATTGGTGAGGTTCATGCAAGGATTCAAGCAGCTGATGCCGTACGCCGCATCCACCCCGAGAAGAAACTGACCATGACGTGTGAAAAAATCGAACAGGAAAGCCTTCGCCTCGTCACGCGTAAACGCTGCGGTGCCATTCTGCTGGTCCTTAGGATCCGACTCGATTGAGATGGCCTCGCTGGACGACGCAGGCGGTTTACGCACGGCATCATGCACCCTATTCACCCCATTCGCCTTATGTGTCTCTAATTCCTCGATACCCAGGTCTGCACCGAGGTAGTGCAGACGTGCGGTTGGGACTTGCGAGCTGCAGACAAGGCGCAGATACTTGCCGGAGATTTCGATGATGTTGGCGGCGTGGAGACGGCGCTCGCGGTCGTAGGTGGGGAGGAGCTTGCTGGGGTCGGCCTTGCCTTTAGCGCAGAGGCCCAGTTTCCAACCGATGTTGGCGGCGTCCAGGATGGAGGCGTTGAGGCCGAAGGCGCCCATGACGCTGTGGACGTGTCTATTTCATTATCACCAATGTTAGGGAGCGGTTGGCGTTGTATGAGGAAGATAAAACGCACGCAGCATCTCCGACTAAATGGATGCGTTGGTCATCGGAGGAGAAAGATCGAGCGACGCGCTCGCTGACTGGGCGGGTGTTAGGGCTACCGTCTCTTGCGTTTCCAAGTAAGCCGAGAGGAGGGACGTACTCTTCCACACAGCAAACCAACTTAGCGGCGCCGCAAAGGACAGTTTATACGGAGCGAAGATGCGATTCGCCTGCTCTAGGACTTCTTCGGGAGTGATCGAGTGAACGTCCACCTGGCCACCGGACTCCGCGAAGGAGGGGTCGCTTGCTTGTCGGGAGGCCGCCAGGGATCCCGTTTGAGAAATGTCCAACTGGGTATACAGCCTTCCCGCAAGACCCGTCAGTGCTCGTACATCCTACGCGAGGGGACATGCAGCGGGAGAGGGCATGGACCACTTACCGAATATACCCATTCTCTCTCGGGATAATCACACACCCGCCATGCTCCGTACTGATGACCGACCCAAAGATCCACGCATGCGGATAATCCGTCTCAAACACACAGTCCATGATACCCCAGTAGATATCCGTACTGATGCCATCGAACGGAATCTGCAGCTTCTGCCGAATTGCACTCGATGCCCCATCGCTCCCGATCAGGAACTTCGCCTGCACCTCCGTCTCCCTCCCTTCTTCATCCGCTAACATGCAGTGAATTGGATAAGGAGAGGGGTCATCCACAGTGTACTCCTTCAGCGTAGTGGCGCGCTCTACGAGCACCTTATGCCGCAGGAGATCACGCACAAAGATCCGCTCAATCTGGCCCTGCGTGATGATGTGCAGGCCGCGGTAGCGGGACTCAGACTGGTGCGAGCGGCCGTGGTGGAGGAGCTGGCCATTGTGATAGATGGCGGTGCGTTCGATCAGGGGACCTTCTTCGTGCACTTCCGTGGCGAGGCCCCATGTTGACAGGGTCTCGAGGAAGCGGGGTTGGACGCCGTCGGCACGGCCAGCTGTCAGAGGAGAGGTGTTCTTGTCTTGGTGTTGGTTAGTTTCTGTAGATGCAGGACTCCGAAAGATGGCGATAAAGGAAAGAAAGAAAGAGTTGATAAACAAACCGATAATCCGAAATGAAAGACCCTGTCGAAGACAGCTCAACGCGACTTCCAGTCCACTGGGTCCAGCTACGCCTGTTAGCCTGACCACATACGAGCCCGGCCTTGCCAAACGTACCTCCACAAATCAAGACATCGACCTTATCCGGCGGGTTCCACCAAGCAGGTACCCCGTGCGGCGAGGCGGTGCCATCATGAAGCGTCGGCCACACGCGAAGGACATTGAACCCCAGACCATTATGGCTGGTAGACGTGAGGATTTCGACTGAGGGCGGGACCTCGTACTGCGGTCCGGCGGCATCGCCTGTCTCGTCTGTGGGGTACTGTGGACCAATTTCTTCCTGTTAGTTCCGCTTTTGATAGAACTTTGGGCGTTGTGACCCTGTATCTACCTCTGGGAGCGTCCAGTGAGGATCTTCTGCTGGTTGGCGGAAGCCGTTCTCATGAGTGTGAGGGAGGATGGAGTGAGCCATTGTATGTTTGGAAAGCCAGAACAGATTTGAGTTATGAGTTAGCCTGCGTCTGTTGAATTGGATTTTGCGGCAGATGTGGTGCTCATAAATAAGGCTTGTCTGTAGTTGAGGGTGCTGGTGGAAGGGAATGTCGATAAGAAGGCTCCGACGCTGGGGCGGGTGTGCTGGTGTACGCCGGTCCTATGACCGGCTTGGATTTGGCTTGCTATAGGTGCCCGAGTCCGTATTGAGGATTTACTTGGATATTATCTGATGAATAGGCAATTAATAGGGCTTGGAGGCATTGGTTTACAAGGGTAGGTGCAACACTACTGGTATTTGACTGGAAAAAGTGCTGTGATGGAGTTTAATCACGTAAATTCAGAAAACAACGAAAGAGACATGGCGTTTATCTGGAGCCTGTCACTATGCACACGGTGATTCTCTCTCAGTATCCAATTTCAAACACAACTCCTCGTCACCTTCTCATACGCAACTTGTAACTTCTCTGAGACAATCCTGACCTAAGTTCCGGTTTTAGCTTTCGACATGTACCCTATGACAGGAATGGGTTTCTTACATATTTATCGTCAAATGGTTCAAAGTGATTTCCCGGTACCTCATAGACAGCCAGAGAACGGCAGAGGAGGGCCTCCCATTGGCGAAGCGCCAAAGCCCTATCCTGTCGACTTTCAAGCCATGGGTACGAGACACCGCAAAGACGGGTCGTGTCGAGGACCTGCTCACTGTGCAGCATCACGTACTTTCTTGCGGGTGGAATGGATTGTTCCATTCTGTAATCTGCGAGAAACTGTGCGTGGCTTTGAAATTGAACGGATATAGTGTTCAATGTAGAGTGGGGCAGTGGTTTGGGACCCAGAATGTAATCGACAACCTCTCGGGGCAGGGGCTTATGATTCAACGGACACGGAGAATCAATGAGAATAACGGCTACTGTAGTATACCCCATTTTGTCTATCTGCTGCGCAACTTCATGGGCGAGTACGCCGCCGAAAGACCAGCCTGTCCACATTAGTACGTTTTTCACATATGGCCAGTTTTGTAAAGCGACGGAAACATACCGCCGAGAACCACCTGCTCTGCTTTGACTACCGATGGAATCGAAGCAGCATACCGACTGGCCATATCTTTCAGGTCCCTTGCCCAATGCGGCCGAGCTGTGAACTCCGGGTTGCGGACGCCAAACACGTTGCACCCCAACCTGGGAAGATTTTTGTACTTTTCGATCAGACCACTGCCGTCATGAAACAGGATCAGCGGAGGATGGTTGTCTGGCCCTGTCTGCAAATGCACGATAAAATGCTCTTCTACCGGCTCGGGTGAGCGTGTTTTGCTTGCGGCTTTCTCAATCAGATCTGCAGAACCTTCGGTGCTGGGTGAACTGATTTCTGCTGCGAGCTTTACCGCAAGCTCGCTGATAGTCAACGCGGGAGATAACATTTTCTGCGCCAGTGCCTTGCCAAATTCCTTTTGCAAGCCTTCTTGGAATTCAATCGCCATTAAAGAATCCATTCCAAGCGATTCAAGTGCCATGTCTTGACGGACATCCGAAAGGTTGAAGCCACAAGTCTCCGCCACCAACTGCATGAGGAGATCGGTGACATCGTTCGGAGTGGCGGGTACCTCTGTGTAGGGGGTGGGACTGCGTGACGCGGTGATCGGGGAAGTATAGTCGCCGTTGTCGGAGCTGCTCTTGCTGGATTCTTCGGACACTCCGGATGGGTCACCACACATGTCGACTATATAGTTTTGGATCTCCTGGACTGTTTCCAATGTCATCAAGCCGTCAGTATCCAGGTGACGAAACTGACCCTTGAGAGAGTGGGAGAGCTCTATTTGCATGAGCGAGTCAATCCCCAAGTCAGCCAATCGCTTGGCAGGAATAATCGACTCCCTCGGCTGTTCACATAGCCTGGAAATCAGGCTGACCACCGTAGTCATTGGATCCAAGACGCTACGCACTGAAGGGCGCGTGGCCTTCGTCGACGCCTTGGTACGAGGTACGGCTGGCCGCCGCGTATCGCCGGTGGAACTCTGATCGGTCTGCCGGGACAGGTGACTAGCGAACGACCTGAGATTCAGGCGCTTAAAGTGCATGCCCTCAATGCTAGCAACAGCTGTTCCGTCGAGCGTCGTTGCAATAGCCTCACCGATACGTTCCCCATCCCCGCATTCCAACAGGCTGCAGTAGATATGAAAAGTGTCATGCGGGTTGATGGTGGTATATAGCACAACCGTGGACTCGATCTTACTGCAAATAAAGGCATCGGTTGGTTTGGCTTGGCTGTTGGCAACGAACCCGGCCGCATGTAACATGGTGTCCATGAAAACCGGAGACACAATACCTCCAATGAGAGTGCTCGCTGGTACCTCAAACGTGCCGTAACCATCCAGATCGGCCTCAGAGACGTTCAGTTCCTTGATGGATTGATATGGCTCCGAGTAGGCGACTACCCGAGGAAATATAGTGTTGTAAATGACATTGCGGTGCAGGATATTTGTCTGGCTCTGGTTTCTTTGCAAAAGCTTCGTCTGCCTTTTGGCGTATGCTGCCTTCCGCGCAAGGTATGATTTCGCGTCCGATGAGGACATCCATGCTGTTTGGCCGGAACAGAGGACCGTTTCAGAATCACAATTGGATGCTGTAGCCGACACAAAGTTGAATCTTCCTCCATTACTTTGAGACTGAGCGACCGTTTTCTCCAATGTCAAAAGGACAGTGGAAGACTTTCTCTCTGGCGAATATACTAGGGGATGTCCAAAAGTGATATCACTGACCAAAGCCACCTGATCCTGAGCAGATCCAGCCTCATAGTGCATGGCTTCCAGAACCATTTCATGGTATACTGAGGCCGGACATAGCGGAAAGCCGTCGACCGAATGGCCTTCAATGTACTTGGACAGGGCATCTAGACTCGTACTGAACGTCGACATTCCTTTCTCGAAGTCTGAACTCGCCACATCTTGCAATAAATGAAAACTAGGCGGTGTTCGTGTTTGAGCGGCGAGGGACACTCTTTCCTTGAAGTCGGGTTCCTTGAATGGGACGCACAGAGAATGCGTTTGGAATGGGTAGTCTGGAAGATCCACAATAAGCGCGTCCGTGCCATCGAAAACACTGCGCCATTGAATCGAATCAGACCGCAGGCTCAGTTGCTGCAGGGCATGGCTTAGGCTGATCCAGGGATCTTGGCCCTTTGCAATGGAAGGCAGGAAAATGGCGCCCTGTCCGGTGAATCTGGTTCGGACCATGGGCAATGTAATCGGACTGGGGCCAACTTCGATAAAAGTGGCGGTCCGGATTTCATCTCGTTGGAAGAGAGAATCGATAAGCTCTGCGAAACGCACTTTTTCTCTTGTTTGCTGAACGGGGTAGCTGGGTTTAAGATCGCCTTCTTCGATAAGGCGCCCATGGAAACAAGACCCCAAAGGAATCCTTGGAGTGGAGAAACAGAGGCCTTCGCATCTGGCCTCTAACTCTGGCAGCATTGTATCCAGCGCAGATGAATGAAAGCCGAGAGGGACATCAAGTCGCTTACAGCGAATTCCTTTCTCTTTGATCAGCCGGGCCAATTGGTCTATTTGATCGACCGGTCCCGAGACAACGGAATCCGTTACACTATTATCGCATGCAACTGTGAGTTGAGCCAGTTCCGAGTCTGCAATGAGGTGTTCAATAGATAAGGCCGACGTATTGCACGCAAGCATAGTAGACTCCCCAACTTGACACATCGATGCCATCAGTTGTGCACGTCGCATAACGAGCAATAAAGCATCTTGCAGCGACAAGGCTCCGCTAATGACCATAGCTGCGTATTCTCCAAGGCTGGCGAATTGTTAGATCTTTCTGGAAATGACGTATGAATCCCAGAACGTTTGCTTACCTATGGCCAATAACAACATCAGGTTGGATATTCCATGATATCCATAGGGATGCGAGGGCGTATTCCAGCACAAAACATGCGACCTGTGACCACAGCACCCAATCCGTGGCAGAGGCGGGGCTGAAGGAGCCGTCCAGTACCTTGCTTGGTATGACATCTACAATCCCATTTCGCTGAAGCACGCAGTCGCATTCCTGAACCTTATCCTTAAAGGCTGGTGCAGTAAGCATGAGCTGCTGGCCCATTCCTGAATAAAAGCTGCCTTGTCCAGAGAAGACAAAAACAATCGGGCGCTTTTCTCCATAGTTGACCAAGGGTCTGTCAAGCGTTCTATGCCGTTGAAGCTGGTCGGCAAGGTCTGCTATCGTTTCTCCGATAATTGAGAGAACGTGTCGATGTTTTTGCCGCCGAGCTGTCGCCGTGTAGCAAATGTTTTGAATAGCAATCTCATTGCCCCGAAGAAGCTCGGAGTACCGATCAATAAGCTCGTGGAGCGCATGGGCATTTCTTGCAGACAAAATCAGATTATATGCTGCTCTATGGGAACAGTTTTGATCCTTGCGGCGTGATGTTATGCGGTATTCCTCAATGATTAACGCAGCGTTTGAACCTGCTGCACCAAAATTATTCAGCAAGGCACGCCGCGGCAGGTTAGGCCCAATGCGATTCCACTGGCAAACTGTAGTAGGAATTCGGATGTTGTGAGCAGCCAGAGCCTGTAACTTCGGGTTCAGTGTGTTGAATCCGACCTGCGGTGGGATTTTCGCATACTTCAGCATCATTAGCAGCTTTGCTAAACCCGCAGTTCCCGATGCTGCCTCGGCGTGGCCAATGTTGCCCTTGACTGAGGTTAAGTAGACTGGGCTGAGAGAACCACCAAAAGTTGATACAATGCTGGAGGTCTCGACTGCATCCCCGGCCTTCTCAGAGGTCAGCATCATCAATCTTTCGAACAAATTGGGAAATGAAATGAAAGTTATACCTGGGTTCCCGTCCCATGAGCTTCAATTACACTTATTGACTTTGCATCAATCTTCCCGCGAGAAAGGAGTCTCTGGAAAAGCTGCTTCTGGGTGAAACCATGAGGGTGAGTGATGGACGAGGAGTTGCCGCTCTGATTTATCTCCGCTTGTTTGATGACTCCGTAGATTCGATCACTTTCACGGACTGCGTCTGAAAGCCGCTTGATCACGAATAACCCACACCCTTCGGCGCGGCAGTACCCATCGGCTGACACATCAAAGGGCTTGCACTGGCCAGTCGGGCTCAAGAAGTGGGCTCGTGAAAGACCAAGATACATCTATATGATCAGTACCTCCTGTCTTTTGAACAAAAATCACTGTGGCTTACATCTGGACTGGTAATGGCGTTCACGCCACCGGCCAATGCGGTAGTGCAATCACCTTGGGCTAGAGCCCGACAGGCCATCACCACAGACACTAGCGAAGAAGAGCAGGCCGTATCAATAACAATGGATGGTCCGCTCCAGCCATACGTGTAGGATATCTTCCCGCTCAGGAAGGCGCGCAGGGTCCCTAGCTCTATTAGTAACATTATCGTTGCCTACCAGAAAAGGAACCGTACCTGTCGAATAATACACATCAATATGTCGGCTTAAATTTTGCACATAGTCGTCAGTGGCAACCCCAATATAGCACCCCATGGTCTCAGGATTGAAGGAAGGTGCTCCATTGGGCACATATCCTGCATCATCCATTGCATGGACTGCCCCCTGGAGGAGGAGTTTCTGTTGTGGGTCCATTGACTTAGCCTCTCGAGGCGAAATGCCGAAATACTCATGATCAAACTGAAACGGGTCGCTGAGAAAGTTGCCATGGCTTGCTTTCATCTCACGGGGTGGTCTACAATTGGGCTTTTCGCTTTTGTAGTCGTGCACTTGAAACCTGGTGCCTGGTATCTATCGACATCGTCAGTTAGCCGGCCTCGGACACCCGAATGGAGTAGGGGGAACATACTTCTTGCACTGCATTTAAGCCATCCTCTATCAATTTCCAGAACGCATCTTTGCCAGCTCCCAGGGGGAAATTAACGGACATTCCAACAATAGCAAACCCGTCAACTTGAGATATATTGGTGCCTTGAATAGCTCCTGGGATGTCTACCCAGCCTGTTCTTGTAGGTCGAGATACATCCCTGCATACCGATGCGAGCAAGGCGTTTGACCCAGGCCCCACAGTCACTATCTCCCAGTCTTTATCTGAAGAGGTTATATGATTGACAGCCGAGAGCCAGGTGCTGTAAAGATCGGCGGTGTCAACCATGATGAGGCGAAGGGTATATTCCAGAGGCGAGGTGGATGCAAGGATTGCTGCATCTACCAAAGATGCGCCTTGGCAAGACCAGATCGGCCTTTTCATGGCTGTTGATGGTGGAAACGAAATATCTCTCCGCTTAACATCTTCAAGCACCTTCTTTAGTGCATCCATTCCCTTGTCCCCTCCATGGTACAAGGCATAAACATGCACCGGCTCCGCAGTGGAAGATGTAGAAACATGTTGGGATCGAAATGCCTCCAATGCATGGCCTGGGCCGACAAGACTGAAAGAAGTTTTGCCAAATCTCGATGCCACCC
Source organism: Penicillium arizonense (assembly GCF_001773325.1). Classification (NCBI taxonomy): domain Eukaryota; kingdom Fungi; phylum Ascomycota; class Eurotiomycetes; order Eurotiales; family Aspergillaceae; genus Penicillium; species Penicillium arizonense. Next base: position 16,308 of record NW_019173285.1, on the reverse strand, counting down.
GGATCTGGGACAATTCGGGAACGGTGCGATTGAAACTCTGCACGTCTCTCCCTATTGTCTCCTTGTCCATTCCAGATACAGATAAAGCCCAGGGCTGGGGTTGCCAGTCCTCTCTTGAAATCTGCTGGCTCAACTCCGCAGCGCGGTACCCTATCCAATATGCAAGACGAACCGCTTCTCCACTGAGTCTAATATATTCTTCCACGGTGTGGCTGCACGCTAAGACCATTGTGGGAAGCATTCCAGAGCAGAATCCAGTAGGTATGGCTTGCTTGAGTCTTTCGAGCATGGTGTCATTCTGAAAATATCCAACCAATTGGTTCACGCAGAGACACACCCCCTGTAAGATTGGGTTATCGGAATGTGGAGGAGGCACGGTCAATAAGAGCTCGGGACTGGTTGGGACATCAAAGCTCGCCCATGCTGGGGTAGGCTCCCGTGATTGAGTCCATATAGCCTCTCGTAGAAACGCGGCGTGACAAGTTGACAGTAAAAGGGAAACTGCAGGAGACTCGTTCTGCGCGTCTGTCCATGAAACCGGCGTCGACGATGATAGTGACCGACTCCCCTGTCCCCCAAAGAATATAATTCGTTTGGGATCCATGAAAACGTCTGTATTCACAGGTACCTGCGAGTGTAGTCTTCCGACTCGGAAAAAACAACCGGGTGCTTGTCTCAAACACAGTAAGAAAATAAATTTAGAATACACTGCTCATCACCTTGCCGCACAAGCTTTATGGAAATACCCCTCCAAGATGGAGGTTTCTGCAACAGGTTCCACCGTTGAGATGTTAGGGACCGGCGTACTTTGTCTGCCCATAGACATGGACCCCTCACAACCAACACCTGATAATGGTAAAACGGCCTTATGAGCCAAGTCTTTTAGTAGAGCCCGGTGTATAGGCAATAAATCTACGTACGCGGTGCCAGGTCTGATGTTCCGGGGTCTCAAGTTCGGGCCGCAGTTTGCCAGGGCACGACTAATACCCGCAGCACATAACTCACACAGTCCCCCATCACATCCGGGACGATATCAGGCACATCTTTGCAGTCGAGCTAAGTCTACTACACCATGGCAATAGATAAATTAGATTCAGAATTCTTGCGTCCTTTTTTGCAAGTCTCCAGGGACCCGGTCACAGATTTATCTGCGATCCAAAGTCTTCCGGATCTAATCGATTTCGACGCGGATCACAACCCAGACCATGTGTTTGCCTTGCAAGAAGTACGGCAGGGAGGAAAGTATGTCAACCTGACTCCTGTCACCTTCAGTGAGCTTAAGCTCGCAGCCACAACCTGCGCACATCTTATCCGTAAGCGTTTGCCAGGAGGGCCACCCAAAGCTACAGGCGGGGATGAATCCGAAACCCGACGACCAGTTGCATTATTTCTTGAGAGCGATATTAATCTATTCGTCCATCTTGCGGCTTTATTGTACTTGAATATTCCTGTGAGTGACTCCCGCTCAGTTCAATGCCGTCGATGCTGACATTATAGGTTCTCGTGCTCTCCATCCGTCTTAACCCAGTGGCCATCTCACACCTCCTGGAATCAACATCGGCCTGCGCTATCATTGTATCACAGAGAAGCCAAGGGACAGTAGATAAGGCATTCGAAGTCCTCCCATGGGAGCAGCAAAAGGATTTGCACTTGGTACAATGCTCTCCGTACCAACAGCTGTGCCGGCTCGCGTCAGAAGTGTCTTCAGAGGTCCTGGAACGTCGAATACCCTCAGATAAAGAGACGGCAATTATACTTCACTCGTCTGGCACGACAGGAGTTCCGAAGCCTATTTTCTTAGCACATCGATACTTGCTGGGATATGCAGCATGCCATCGCCTGGAGCCAAATCAATGTCTCGGCAAACGGAGCGTATCCACACTTCCGATGTACCATGTATGTATTTGCTCGCTTTTTTGCATGCGCATGTTGTACTGACCTTGATTATGGCAAGGGCTTTGGCTTACTTGGGCCATGTATCAGCTTGGCAACTGGGAACACATGTTGCTTGCCGTCAGCCTCCGTCATTCCGTCCGCCAGCTCAATAGCCGAATTGATTGAGGAGTCTGCGAGCTGCTCTTTAATGACAGTCCCAAGCATTCTCGAAGAAGCCAAGAACAATTCAAATCTGATGCGAGCATTGATAGGATTGGACTTCGTGGCCGTAGGAGGCGGTGCAATTAAGCCCGCCATTGGTGAGCTCCTGGTCTCCAATGGAGTCACGTTGCTTAACCACTACGGCGCCACAGAAATCGGGGCCATTGCCCCGATCTTCGTGCCTGGGAATGACTATGACTGGCATTATCTGCGCATTCGTAACGACATGGGTCTTGAGATCAAGGAAGTCGAGGAGAAGGATGAAAATGGTGTCCCGTTCTACCAGTTGGTCGGCCATCCTTTTGGTTGGGATCGCCCTTTTGTACTCCAAGACCTTTTGCGACGGCGACCAGGATCTGCGCATATTGAAGTGGCAATTCTGGGCCGCAATGATGACCTTTTGGTCCTGTCCACCGGAGAGAAAGTTCTCCCCAATCGGTTTGAGATCACGCTTAGCAGGCAAGAAGGGGTGAAGACAGCTGTCGTATTCGGACAGAACCGCGAAGAAGTTGGAGTTCTGATAGAGCCAGAAGTACCTCTTGAGAATGATGGCGTGGAAACTCTCGTGGAGCGGATCTGGAAGATAGTGCAGCAGGAAAACATTTCCTTGGACCGCCATGCGCGTATCGCATCCAAGAGCATGATCCTGGTCAAAACCTCAGAAAAGGTGTTGCCAAGGTCGGATAAGGGATCTGTCATGCGTCGTGAGACATACGATCTCTTTGCACAGGAGATTGAAGAAGCCTATACTACTTCTAACACCCAGGACTCGTTTTCTTTCACCCTGGAAAATAATCCCGACCAAATCATCGACAGCTTGCGTGTCATGGTCCAGACTTGTGTGCAGGACCGGGGGTTGCCCGTTGCCAACTGGGCAGATTCGGATGACTGGTTTGAACTGGGCATGGATTCCCTGGAAGCAACGCGTTTGGCTCGTATGCTGAGCCATGTGTCTAACAAAGACTCATTTCCGGTACTGACCTCCAGAAAAATACAGCCTTCTTTCGTCTACCAGCATCCGAGCTTCAATACACTGTCCGAGCGATTATTAGCAGGTGCTGGCAGCGACGAAACAAATGGTGCGTCGTTGGACACGAAATTAAATCAGATGCTTGATCTAGCATCGAAGTACACTCCTGCCTGTTCTGCGGGTTGGATTGTGCTACTCACAGGCGCAACAGGTCATCTTGGGGTACATCTATTGGATCAGCTGTTGCGCAACGTGAATGTATCACAGATTATCTGTCTCAGTCGGTCGCATCAAGGACTGGACCCCAGGAATCGGCAACAACAAGCCAACAGTGCGCGTGGGATCACTCTCTCAGAATCCGCATGGACAAAAATCAGGTTCTTGTCGTCAAACCAACTACATCAGCCTGAGTTGGGCTTACCACATAAGGAATATCGTCACCTAGTGCGAACAGTAACCCACGTCATCCATAGTGCGTGGCCAATGGACTTCCAAAGGAGTCTTTTGTCATTCGAGCCCCAGATCCAGACAGTGCGAAGGCTAGTCGACCTTTGCGCAGACTGTCATCGGAAGCAACGCCTTTCGTCTCCTCCCCGATTGCTATTCACGTCCTCCATTGCGATTAGCGCGCGCTGCGCAAGTCGGAGAAAAATACCAGAAGCGCCAATCCTAGACCCCTCAGCCACGGCAGATATGGGCTACGCTCAGGCCAAGTGGGTATGTGAACGGATCCTAATTGAAGCAGCCAAGACGCGGCGCGATCTCCTGCAACCAAGCATCGTACGCCTGGGTCAGTTGACCGGGAGCACGCACTCGGGGATTTGGAACTCCAACGAGCACTTTCCAGCAATTCTCAAGGCATCCCAGCTTATCGGGGCCTTGCCAGAATTGGACGGGGTGAGTAACATGAGCATATATAGAAATGAGCAAAACTGACGCCCTTGCAGTCCTTCTCGTGGATCCCGATTGACACAGCTGCGAAATCTATTGTGGAGATCCTCTCGTCACAGTCGGAAGGCCCTCTCCAGAATATCATATATCACATTGAGAACCCGATCCGTCAAGCTTGGAAACCCCTGCTGCCCATTCTTGCCAGCAAATTGAGGTTGGAGACGCCACTGCCCGTCTCATTCGGGACTTGGCTTGAGCGCGCATCGTCGATGGCGTGTACTGAGGCAAACTTGAAGTTCGTTCATCATCTTCTACCCTTCCTTCAGGCAGAATTCCAAGTTCTTTCCAGCGGAGGGGTAGTATTGGATACCACGCGAGCGCGACGCGTTTCGCGCTCGTTGCGTGCCTGCAATGGATTGAGCATCGAATTACTGGATCTTTACCTGGAGTCATGGAGGAGGGAAAAATTTCTGCAATAAGAATTATGGAGTTAATTTGCCCTTATGGATGTTCTGTCGCCAATCTGTGCCAAAGGTTAGTATTGACGTCTTGTACTCTGCGGCGGCATTGGTGGCACACCAGCCATATTGAAGTGCTTCCGGAACCTAAATGTGTCTACCTACGCGGCCACATCATTTGGTTTTGCACAATGACGAGGTGATGAATGCGAAGATCAAGCGGGTCTGCCGCACTGAGAGAAGAACTTTTCTGGCAATTGATGAGCAGTATATCTAAAGTCCAAGCTCGTCTGGGTGGATGTTGCTTCCAGATTAGGGAGTCTTATGACTTCAGCACCGAACTCAATACTTACAGATTGTGATGCGCGTTTTCTTTTCATTTTGCTCTTTCATTTTCTGCGTCGCTATCTATCTTCCGATCTAAATGTTGAGTACTCAGATTCCTGAAAAATATGTCACGACGATGTTTGTTGAAACCATGAGCTGGGCCGAACCGCGTAACCACTACTGGTTTTTGTGGTGGAGCTCTAGTATTCTAACATCAAAAATATTGAGTAATGCGTTAGATAATTCCTTATACCGAAAGCCTACACGTGTAGTTAGGTCTTTCTTCGATATTTATAGATAATTTTCAATCACCTCCGAGGCATTGAGCGAAGGAATCAGACCTTCCTATTCGTCGGCAATTCTCTAGGAAAACATTACACTACGTAACCCAAAGGTAACGTTGATATCCACATACTCTCAGTAACGATAAATTTAGATTTGCAGCAGGTACGAACCAAAAAAAAGGGGGCATATTGCAATCTGGAACCGGCTGACGTTCGTGCATCCAGTCTAGGATAAGGAGTCAACCAAGTGTCTGACCGGAACCCGGTCCGCTGGATATGTACATTACCCTTTCTCTCGTTGTACGCGGGGTCTCGAACCATGATTTGACGTCCGGTTAATAGACCTCTAAGAAGGTATCAAAGGGACAATACGAGGTAAATGCACCTAAGGAGACCAAGTGAGTGCCACACTGGTTTGAGTTTGATTCTTCCCCATTGGTACTCTGCCCCAGTGATGATAGTTTTCAAGGCGACATAGTATATAAGGAGGGCCTTGGTATTTAAAGACCCAAGTCTGGAGCTTTGGATAAAGTACTTCTCGATCAGGTTATTCTATTCCTTTATCGAGGGTTTACGTGCACCGTCTCCGAGTGGGCAGACGTTACAAGATGCACGTTATGTCGAGGAGCCTTCTCTCTTTCCTCCTCCTCTCTTCCCCGTTATCCTTGATTGGGCCATCCGTTGCCCACCCTGCCGAGGTTCGCCCACAGGACAGTTTCCAGCATGAGTCCGGCCACAGCTGCACCAACTTGGTGATTCCGTTCAATGTGACCGAGAACTCGGACGGTCACTTCGAAGACGACAACTACAGCATCGAGGTTCTCCATAACTTCATGGACTTCCGCGATTTCAGGACGGCGACCTACCACATCTCGGGTATCTACTGCACGCCACCGGCGCAAGCCACCAACAAGCAGGACACCATCCAAATGCTCGTCCACGGCGCTACATTCAGCAAGATCATGTGGGACTGGCCGTGGCAGCCGGAGAAGTACTCCTGGACCCGCCGCATGCACGCCGAGGGCTATCCCACTCTGGCCTTCGACCTGATCGGGTCCGGCAACTCGTCGCATCCCCACCCCCTGTACGAAGTTCAGACGCAGTTGATCGTCGAGCAGGTCCACCATATCATCAAGCTGCTGAAGGCGGGGCAGATTGGCGGCATGAAGTATGACAAGGTGGCCTACATCGGGTTTAGCATTGCATCTATTGCAGGGGTGTCGCTGGCCTACCAGGTTCCTGACGCCATCGACGCGTTGGTGCTCCATGGCTTCACTTGGGATATCCAGGATCTGTACCCTGCATTCCTGAGCGGATTGCAGGTGGCCGCCAATGGGCTCGAGAAGCCCGAGTGGAAGAAGTACGCGGCCGAGTACACGACGCAGATGAACCCGGCTGGTCGGCAAGCGGCCGTGTTCTATGGGGACTTCGACCCGGAAATCGTGCCGGTGGACTTTTACCTGAGGGACCTCGACACCCTCGGCCTGTCTATTTCCCTAGCGTACCATCTGGTGACGCCGAACTTGTACAAAGGCCCTGTGATGCTCGCCAATGGCGACCAGGATGCGACCTTCTGCGGGCGTTCATGTGGGTCCGCTCCGTATGCGCTGTACGACCGGTTCCCAAATGCCACAGATCATGACATCAAGGTCTATCCTCAGGCGGGACATGGCATCCATCTGCATAACCATGCCCAGCAGTTGATGGATGATACTCTGGCATTCTTGAAGCGAAATGGATTCTGAGGATCGTGGGACCGGGATGGCCGGGGATAACTCGCCTTCTATTGTCTCCATACATTATTTGAAGTAGGGGTAAATACTTGGTAGCTGTGTGACAAGTATGAGTTAAAAGTGGAGTTGATTGTGACAGAGTTATTATAATATCTGCAACTAGTCGAATTAATCATAAGACACCGGATCATGCACCAGATAAGGTAGCTAAGACGAGAGGTAATGTACGGTTGTGACCGAATGCACCAGCAAGGTTAATCGGGCCGCTTCCTCATGTTTCCCGACCCCTGCCTGGGACCGGCGTACACCAGAGACAAACCCTGTGGGCCCATGATTGGCGATCTCGTCCTCGGTGGCTGCGGGCTGAACCCTTCACTTACGCCCAGACCGTAATTATCGCCGCCCAGACGTTCTTTGTTTGCAACGTGAGGCAAGGTTGCGTTCTTATTAATTTATTCGGATTGCCCCGCGCTCTATCGAGAAGCCCGAGATTCTCAACTCGGCGTGCCCCTTGAATTCCTCAATTACCTGAGCTCTGCGACTGAGTCTTCAACCTATAAAGATACTTGACTTGCGACAATACAATGGCACCTCTTGTCTGGTTTATCACTGGTGGCTCCTCAGGCTTCGGCTACTACCTGGCCCTCCATGCGTTGGCTGCAGGCCACCAGGTCGTTGCGTCTGTGCGCAGCAGAATAAAATCCGCCGACGCTATCCAGGCAATTGAGTCAAAGGGTGGAAAGGTCATCGACCTCGATGTGAGCAAAGGAAACACCATCCCTGACGCCGTCAAGCAAGCAGAGAGCTTCTATGGCGGCATCGATGTCTTAGTCAACAATGCGGGCTATTCACTGTTGGGAGCGGTGGAGGATATGCGGTGAGATGCAGAAGCGAATTCTAATCTGGCTTGTATCTAATGGCCAACGCAGAGACGACGAGACCTACCTCCAGTTCGAGACGAACTTTTTCGGTCCCCTGAGACTCATTCGCGCTGCCCTCCCCTCTATGCGTGCTCGTCGCAGTGGGACGATAGTGAACATCACCAGCATTGCCGGACAGGATGGACTCCCGTCCTGTGGCTTGTATGCCGGCAGCAAGTTCGCGCTTGAGGGTCTTTCGGAGTCACTTGCGCGAGAGCTTGCACCGTTCGGTATCTCTTTGCTGGTGGTGGAGCCAGGGGCGTTCAAGACGAACTTCCTCGCAGCAGCTACCAAGAACGAAACCGGACTGTCTGAGCCCTATATTGGGGGGCCAGTGGACGTTGCGCTGAGCAAGTTTGACACCATGCAGGGAACACAGCGGGGAGATCCTTTGAAGGGTGTGGCCAGGGTGTTCGAGGTTGTGACGGGAGAAGGACAAGCCGGATCACTGAAAGGAAAGATTCTGAGATTACCACTTGGCTCCGACTGTGTGGAAAGAATTGAGGCGAAGCTGAAAAGTCTCTCACATGACGTTGAGGCCTCACGTGAGGTGGCCTTGAGCACAGACTACTAGGAAGTATCAGGCTTAGTTACGGAACCTTTCTTCCTTCCGCGATCAGAATAGAAGGCCTAATAGTGTAACGGGCTAATACCTATTTGATAACTATAAATTCCGAGGACACAGTACGCACTATTTCCTTTGGTTTTCTATAACATACAGTAATGTTCGAAATCCGGGAGCTGTTATAGGTAAGAGAGCAGCATCGTGTCCAATTGAGGTATTGAGACCTATGTAGTAGTAATCATTATAAAAGGTCCTTTCTTGATCATCAGGCATGATGCATCTCTTTTATCCTAGGACGAATGTCATGGCCTAGTCTGGATCTCTGAGTAAGTGCTCCCAAGACCAAAGGAACTTGTTCCATGGCATTGGTACAGGGCTGCATGAACCAAGTATCTAAATGCCATAATATCCCCTACATTAGGCGGCCGTGAATTGACTCGCAACCTAGGTGTCTGGCTATATCGTTCAAATAAATCGATGAAGTGGATTGAATAACTAGCAATATACGGAGCTAAATTGAACGATCGAAAATAGTTATGCACAAACCAGATCAAACAGTCCATAAAGAAAGTGATGATAGTATGTACATGAAAATTGTTGACATGATGTTTTGGTATAATTCCGGGAATTCCTGGCAGCTGACTACTAGGACGATCTTTCAGTCGAGCGTCGATTCAATGGAACTATGCATCAAAATGACCTCTATATTGCTGCTTAAATGGGCTTCAATCTTGTAGCTGATGATCACGAATCCTGATCGCCGCTTACTAAGTGTGCACTGATTTGTCACAGGACTAACTCAAGTGGAAAAAGACTCGGGTAGAAAAATTGGAGTCTATCTACATATATTCCTCCGCTATAAAGCCCCTTTAACCCTTTCAATGGCATATAACCATTCAAGTTTATCGCATCTTGAAAAATCACGGATGCCAAAGCTCTCATCCAGCATTTACTAAGCTGCTGCTGCCTAAGTCAGAATAGCCCGGCCACTTCCGCACGGACCCCTTTCAGCTGAATCATAGCCACTATGCTTGCAGCGCTCTATACTATAACAAGGTAGGTGAAGCAGCTAGCGATGTCTAGATCACAAAAATGTGGACAATTTGTGGAGGCGCTCATTTATTAAGAGCCAAACATAATTAAGAAACATTAATGTCAAATTTACCCCAAATAGCGTACAAATATTTGAAAACTAAATCCGCAACCCTACAAATTCTACACATACTGCTTCCGTATCTGTTCTAAGTTAGCGCAGAAGATGGCCATGTTGTCTTTCTGATTAGCAAGCAATTGCTATCCTATCAATCCACGCTAAGCCCTATCGGGTGTGCCACGTTATAACCATTCAAGTGTGATTGCCCCTACATGACTTATAAGAGACTAACTACTACAAGCAAGATCAGCGTTGAATCTCACACTAAAGTCGCACCTCTCCTCTATCCCCGTGACTATAAATAGTCCGGAGAAAAAGAGCTCGCTTATATATCTTTCCCTTACACTGCGCCACTATTCCGATCTTAAGAGTGGAATCAACCTTAGACTCACCTTAAACACGTTTAAAGGAAACTAGGCCTACACGATTTGACTAGGTTCCAAAGTATAGGCTCATTCGGAAGAGGCTATCGCATTTTATTAAGATAGATGATTTGTCTGCCTTAGTTTAAGTAGAACGCTTAGGTCTGACTTTGCTTCACCCACGCACCGATGCTAAGACTAGGTCAAAAGAGACAGTCAAGTGAGTTGATATGGTAGCTTTAAGTGCAACGGCATCTAAAATGACCGATTCATAATAGCGTTATCTTCATCGACGGCCTACGAGGCCATCCTCGGGATACCTAGGAGTACAGAGATCCTACCCTACGAGATTTTGAGACTCCAATTAGTGCCGGGCTCGATTTAACGTCGACCAAGAAAAGGACGAGGCACAGTATAGCAGCCAGATTGGGGTTTTCTTCTTCCAATGCTGGCCCTGCTAGTACTAGCCCCACCAGCGGAGGGAGGAAAATTTACTAGCCGGTTAATTTACTAGCTTCAATCATGCCCCTTACTAATATTTGGACATATAGTTATAACGCTACGGTTACCGAGGGATTTTTCTAGGCCAATAATAGTAACAGCATCCTATAACATAGAAATGATCTTTTAAGAATAGTAAAATTGGAACGGGAATTAGAGAGTAATGTAAGTGCTAGCTGCGAATGAAATATCTGGTCTAATATCAATTCAGTTGCCTATTATCTTCGTTACTCATAGCCTCGGCGGCCTAGTGGTTAAGGCGGTATGTTTTGTTTGTCTTAAGCTACGACGAGCGGCCTTACTCAGCTTCTTAGGCAATACAACGGATACAGACACATCTCAACTTACGGTATCTACATTTCTTACACCGAATTTAAGCTATAATCTTCTGCGGTACCCCATATCGCGGTAGTAATGCGGCTGCATAGGGCGGGATAGCTGCCAAGTTGGCTGCCGTGGCTCTAATGGATACGAACTCTAAGCTACTTTCAGACCTCCGTGTTGATTCTAAAATATTGGACCTCATCTAGGAGGACTTTTTGAAACTTCTACACCACGTGCCTATGACGATTCATACCTTTCAAGAGGGAAGAGCTTTTATTGGGGTAAAAGGAGTAAATGGCAAGGCAAGTACTCGTAACCGATCTATTCTCTAACCATGCTGACTTCCACCCCATAGGTAGTTGATGACTTCTCTTCTAAGCTTAGCTAGGCCCATGAAACAGTTGAAACCATAGACGCCGATCACCGAGAAATAGTCCGCAAGATAGGGATAAAAGATATTGCGAGTGTTCTCAAAGGACTCGAGGCAGAAATTGCGAAGATCAAACGACCTAGTCAGAACTATAAGTCAAACCTCCGACCTTTCATTTGTGATCTAGGATGCAGCTTTTAAATATGGATTGGTTTATTACAATTCATACTTAAGTGGGTAGGTGTGGGGGCTCTTTTGATCACATACAATAATGTGACTATTTGTCCCATTCCAAGGTTGCGTAGCTAACATCTATATGAATATAAGTAGAAATTTTGGAAAGGCCAGGTAAATATTGTTCTATTTCGAAGGTTTTAGAGATGATACTGACCCTCATACAGTGATAGCAGAGACTCGGCCTTCAAGTGAAAGCAATCGCGAGATACTAGAGGGTCTTTCCAAAAAAATGCATGCTCTCCTTACAGTATTCATGTCATGATATATTAATGTATTCATTAGATGCCATGCCAAGAAATACCGATCTGATATTAGTGTAGCAAAATGCTATCCTATCGAACCGACAGCTAAAGAATGTCTCTCTTACCAACAACTCCAAGAACCACGCGAAAGTCTAAGTTACAAGAGGTTGACTTCGGGTTTTGGGTCCAGTCAAAGACTGTTTAATAAAATCTCCTCCATGATAGATCGTCTTGAAGAGAGATCCACCAATGGCGAGACTGGCCAAAAGAATATCAATATATAGTGTCCGCCGTGCTCCCACATGCTTATGACAGCAGAGACAATCGCTGCCCATTTTTCTCGTGGAAACAGAAGAACGGATGTTTACTATAAATGTCCACCCGAGAATGCTAGCAGGTTATTGCAAAAATGTACCTGTGAGGAGGCTGGTGCAAAAAATGCAGGCAATTAAGCAAATGATCGATGATCCAGACTTGATCGATGACCAGGATGCATTTGATGCAAGATGCCTCTATAACTATGGTGAGCTCGATCATCACATCTACCACATAGAAGGAATGACAGAAGAGGAGCACCAGAGAAATGAAAATCAAATACAATCCGTGGAAGATATTATCGACACAAGTGACCTGTGTGCTAGGCTTATTGGAGACTGCTTCGGAATCATTCTAGCTGAGGCAGACGTCCTAACGAGTGAATGGGCGCGTTGTTCTTCCCGTTTTGACCCTTATTCAAGACCCTTCCAGCCAAATCAGTATTTCTCGCTCATTCGGAATGGGCATATGTGGAATCCCAAAGTGGGCTATCAGGAAGCTGTGGGCCTCATACCAAGGGTGCTGGACACTACCATTAAGCAGGTCACATTCAATTGAGGGGCTAGGTTGAATCCGCCTCGTATATTACAGTACCTGGATAGGTAAAATGCGTATGGCGTACGAGACTTGCGTGGAAATCTATCCCGGTTACTTTTATCCATAGCATTTCGCGATCAGCAAGAGTCATCACAATCATTATGTCAGACTGCGAATTATGAATTCACTTTATTAACTACATCTGGGGAAATCGCTCATCATATGCCACTAGAATTTCCATTCATATGAGCTAATGCCTCCGCTCATGCCACTTAGATGGAAACGCCAATTCAGAGTTGAATGAGCCTCTTCCGGGCGCACGCAAATGAAACTTCCGAATAATGCGGCTGAAGTCTCAAGTATGACGGGTAGTCAATTACAATAACGCAATACGGAGTAGGGAAACAGGTGATCACCGCCACGGTCGCGCGCGCGAAGCAGGTGCATCAAAAGAGGATGTTAGGTCGGAATCACTTCGTTTCTAGTGGATAACCGACGCACTGACCACTGTCCTGAATATCGTGGACTTCGCACACCGCGCGTAATAAAAAAATTGCGTTAGGTTATTTGCTAGTCAATCAAACATGGAGCTCCCAATATACTCGAATTCAAATCACGAGTTGCTGTAGCTGTTATCTCATTGAGGCAGTGTCCGGCAGCTCGAGCTTTATTTTTGGAAAGTGGATAATCCTTGTCCAATCAATATTCATGGCTTGTCGCGCGCTTTAGTCGATTGGGTTATCAATTGGTGGAAATAGTAAACTAATGTACGTGGTTTATGTAGTAAGATATTGCTGTCACAGCCCGGGCAAATGGAGTGGCTACCTGGGTAAATAATGCTATGCTTTATATAAATCGATTGAGCACTGCTTCGTACACTTGAATATTCACTCCTACTGTTTCCTCCAATTCTTGATTGTGAAGTCTTTAAAAGCCCAGATATCTATCGACCACTTCCTCCGAAAATGTCAGGCGTTGAAGTCATTAGCACTATTTCCGCCGTCGCTGGCATTATTGGACAATCGATCGATCTCTACGAGAGATTTCAGAAGGACCTCAAACTTTCTGATACCCTGGAAGCCCTCAAGGGCCCTATGGTTTTACTTCGCGATACACTTGCGATCTGCGCAAGAAATTTCGAAGAGAAAAAGTCTCATATACCAAAAGAGCTGCTTGAAGCCCTAGAGGAGATAATTGAGGGTTGCTACGAAAAAGCTCAAGAATTGGAGAACATTCTTAAAAAGACGATGCACGGGGAAAAGGACGGATGGTTGAAACGCTACCGCACTGCTGTCACGGGGAGGTTCGGGAAGGGAAGAAAAGTTGAAGACCTTGTAAAAGCTTTATACACAGACCTCCAGCAGATTGTCAACAATGACCTCGTTCGCTCTGCAACATCGACGCGCCTAGTCGAGCTGAAAGAATCCATTAAAAAACTCGATTCGCTTCCGTCATCACTACCCGAAGAAAATATCCCCGAATCTTTCAACAGCGGTGGAGGGGCACAAACCAACTACATCAACCAGGGATATGGGATACAGAACAACGTCAACGGGCAGCAGAACCATGGTGGAACCCAAACCTATCACTACGGTAAGGATCAAATATAGAGTTGGCACTCTGTGTCAATGCCGATATTTGGTGGTATACTACACCTCCTGTCAACTCTGTCGAAGTGACATAAGCCTTGCGTTACGTCTCAACAAAGCCCAAGTAGCTGCGTGCAGCTCTGTTGAAAATCAGATTATGCCTTTCTTTTTTCAAAATTTCATTATTTTATTACTTTCTATACCTAGTTTCAATATTGGAAGCCTTGGGCTGACCTTTTTGAGCAGTAAACAATTTCAACAACGTTGGAATAACAGAGGAAGAAGAGGAAGATGGGTTCGACAGTGAGACATCGGGCGAAAGCGAACATTCGTCTTGGGCACCCGTTCACTGTTGGAATTGCAGAAAATTTGGGCACATGGAAAGAGATTGCCCAGAGGCTCAATGCGAGAGATGTAAGTAAGCTTTAAGACACAGCTTTGTCTCGCTCAATTCTGACTGTTAATGGAAAAGGTAAAAATATAGGTCATTCGGGAAACGTCTGCCCTAGACGGCATGACTTTTGCTATAGGTGTAAGTAATACTAGTACTAGATCTTCAGTGTCGTTCACATTGTTAACGCTTGGTATCTGAGCGGATAGGTAGATTGCAAGGTCATTGGAAGGAAACATGCAACGTTTCTCTGTGACGATGATGGTGATGAATATTCTCCAAGTGTTCCTAGTGTCAACGCCCTGGCAAGATACTGAAGATTTAATTTACCTTGGACTAAGTGAATCCTCTAATTCATCTTGAGTTGTGTAGAATTCCGCTGCATTCTACACGCTTTGAAGTTTCAATGTAGCGGGCATTGTTGAATTTATCATACGATTTTGACCCTTTGATTACATTACCTCGCTCTACACGTTAGTACCTAGTCACAATCACGTTGGAATGCTTCGATGTAATGCATTTCATACTCTCCAGCCCTGAATAATTGTCTCTCAATAATACTTGGCTTACCAAGTAGGCCCGGGATATGTTTGGCTGGTTTCGAGTGGTTTGTTCTAGAAGCCCCATGTACTCTACTATATAGAACTGATACAAAAGCTTCTCTCACACCGTTATATATTTGCTCTTTTATCGTATTTGAATACTGCCTAAAGCTGGAAAGGATATTGTAGCCTGAATACGTCGTGATTCAAAAAAAGATTCAGAAAAAAGTACAGTGGTGTAACAAAAGTATTTGACCACCGGTACTTCGGGCCCTGACCGCCAATTTAGACCGCCTACTATTTTAGATCATGAAATCTCGCGTTCATCAACACGCTAGTATACACGCTATATATCAACGCGTTTTAATACAATTCTTACAATTTTCTCATTAATTATGCCTCCTATACGTGGTAAGAGAGGCCCAGAGCTTGACTGCCTTACTAGGGCCAAAATCTGCGAATTACATGCTACAAACGGCTAGGGTGCGAATACTATTAAGAAGATACGCTTTCCCGACATTCCACGCTCAACTATTCAATATACCCTTACCTAAGAGGTAAAACGTCAAAAGCAGCAAAGTCTTCCACGCTTAGGCACCCCGAGGAAGCTTACTGGAGAGGATCGTGACCATATCTACGATACTATACAAGAAAATCCTTCAATATTGATCGAAGATCTACTTGGAGAGATAGATTATAAGGTCCACCGCCAGTCAATTTGGCGCCTCACCCATGAAATGGGTCTCCGAAAATGGAGGAAAATGCAGCGGCCTTCTTTAACGCCTTTACACGCCGAAAAACGCCTAAATTGGGCTCGAAGATATCAGCATTTTACGTCTACAGATTGGGCCCGTGTCTACTGGTCGGACGAATGTACGGTTGAACGTGGTATCGGACAGCGTTAAGAATGGACCTTTATACGTCCGAAAGACCAGCTTTCTCAGCATTCTGAAGGCCCTCAAGTTCAAATGGTTCCGGCGCGAGGGAAGCAAATTAAGCAGATGTTTTGGGCTGCTTTCTCTGGCCTACCGCGTCGATCAGGTCTAATTCCACTTTTCGGAGATCCTACATCTAGAAGAGGTGGTGTTTCTTCGCGTACAATTGAAGAGCTGTATCGGCGCCTCTTACCTACGCTACTTAATAGCATTAATAATAATGCTATTTTTCAGCAAGATAACGCGCCGGTACACACTGCACATATCGTACGGGACGCCCTTAATGAGATTGAATGTGAAATCATGGAATGGCCACCCTATTCACCTGATTTAAATCCCATTGAGAACCTATGGGCGCTGCTAAAAGCCGAAATATTGAAGCGTTATCCTGAGCTTATGCACCTACCAAACAACGAAGCTACGCTAGAATTACTAGTTAATGCTGCGCAAGAAGCATGGGAAACGCTAGATATTGAGATATTTCAGCATCTCTCCGAGACCATGCCACATAGGGTGGCTGATGTTATTAAGTATGATGGCTGGCATACTAGCTATTAAATTGAAT